>NC_090448.1:454939116-455256502 GCF_031143425.1 Pleurodeles waltl
CAGCCGGGTCCCGGGAGCAGCTCGGAGCGGGAGCTCTCGGCCTCTGTCACGCCACCCACCTATAGGACTCTAAATTAAGAATGTTGATGGTTTGGACGGGGAAAGTTCTGGCTACCGGTCCTGGGGAATGGGAGTTGGGATTTAAATTTGTTCTTATAGTTAGAGGGGTCCACGTCGCACCAATCATCCATGAATCCAACAACTCTCGTCATCACTCCTCAACAAACTTATACAACAGAAGATTTGACCAGCGGTCCGCACCCGCGCATAGTCACTAACTTAAAACTCATAATCCATGGCTGTAGTCTACAAAATGATAACATGGAACGTTAGAGGCTTAAATAACATGTCCAAACGGTATAAAGTACACAGCTACCTCAAACGTAGAGGGGCACATATAACCCTATTACAAGAAACACATCTACTAGAACAGGAAGTCACAGCGCTCAAAAAAAGATGGAGAGGCCAAATATTTGCCACTAACTACTCTGCATTTGCTAGGGGGGTATTAATATGGATCCGACCAGGGTTGCCATTCCAGGCACTACTAACAACGATAGATAAAGAGGGGAGATATGTGGTGGTCAGGGGAAGGCTGGATGGAAAGGAAGTGACAATTGGAGGCCTTTATGCGCCGAACTCAGACCAAATAAATTTCCTAGATAAGCTATCACAAGACCTAGGCCCGACCCTCACAGGACCAAAAATACTTGGTGGGGACTTCAACTGTATAGCCAATACGCACTTAGATAGATCCCACCCCCCCTTACAACACACGCAAACTCAAAAAACTGCCAAATACTTCTCGGAATGGCAACAACACTGGCAGTATGAAGACTGTTGGAGACAATACAACCCTCAAGGCAGAGATTACTCCTATTATTCGATAACTCACGACCTACACGTTAGACTAGATATCTTTCTGGTTTCCCAGGAACTACAACATATTGTAGTAACAGCCGAATACCTAAGCCGCACTATATCGGATCATAATCCCCTGATGATTTCACTGGCGTGGGGTGGGGAAAAAACAGCAATTCCCACTTGGCGACTGAGAACAGAGGCACTCGAAGACGAGGCATTCAAACACACTCTACATCAAAACATTGAGGAATTTTTCTCACTAAACGCAGGGTCAACACCCTCCAGAGCTCTAGAATGGGAAACCTTCAAAATAGTGACAAGGGGTAACTGCATTGGTGAGAGTATTGATGTTCGAAAATCTATCGAAACTGAACTCAAAAAACTGGAGGACTCCCTTGGAGAAACTGAGCGGAAGCACCCAACACATCCCGAACTGATATCCCTCCTGAATGAAACAAAAACTAAAATAACCGAAGCTAGCTCAAGATTGTCCCACTTTGACTACAAGCAGCATCTAAACAAACAGCACGCAGAGGGCGACAAAGCAGGGGCCCTGCTGGCATGGCTTGCTAGGCCCCATAAACAACAAACTTCCATAGTTGAGATCAAGACACTCACAAGGGGCAGTATACATGGTCAAAGGGAAATAAACACCTGTTTCCTCGAATATTACTCAACCCTATACGCCCCCCCAACGGACACTATCAGTAACATCCAGGTCCAGGAATTAGAGACACTCACCCTCCCAACATTAGATACAGAGGACAGTCAGGCACTAGCCGCACCTATCTCAATCACAGAAATTAAAACAGCAATACAGGGCATGGCTAGAGGTAAAGTCCCAGGAACGGATGGACTCCCAATGGAGTTTTATTCATTGTACCAAGACCTATTAGCTCAAAGACTATGCGTACTATACGCAGAAGCCTGGCATAACAATAGACTGCCCCAATCAACTAACAAGGCCATAATGGTCCCCCTATTAAAACCCGATAAACCAACCACAGACGTTCGCTCATACCGCCCACTATCCATGTTAAACCTAGATTATAAAATATTAAGCAGAATACTGGCAAATAGACTGTTACCCCACATGATGTCACTAATCCACCAAGACCAGGCAGGATTCATCCCGCAACGCAGCACAGCGCAAAATATTAGATGCTTAGTTTCAATATTACACGCCATGCCCTCAACTACAACACTACCTCAAGCAGCGATAATATCAGTAGACATAGAAAAAGCCTTTGATAGCCTACGGTGGGACTACCTGGAACTGGTTATGCTAAAATTAGGGCTAGGAGAGGGTTTCACGCGCTGGACAAGGCTACTCTATACCAACCCCACAGCGAGAGTACGCACAGGTAGCATCATTTCCGACTCATTCCTAGTGGGCAGGGGGACCAGACAAGGCTGCCCACTATCTCCCCTCCTGTTCGCCATGGCTGTGGAGCCCCTTGCACAAACTGCGAGATCAAGGAGGTACTATGAGGGTATATCGATCAACAATCAAACACACCACATAGCACTATATGCAGATGACAAGCTACTATTTCTTTAAAAGCTGGATACCGGTTTACCAGGGGTAATAGATATGCTTGAAAGTTTCGGTAAGGCTTCTGGTCCCCGAATTAACTGGCGAAAGTCTGCCATCTTTCCACTAACTGCAGACACTCCTGAGCCCGCGGATACCAGAGGTCTTCCCTGGTCCCCGAGTACATTTAAATATCTGGGGGTCAACATATACCATAAAGTAGAAGATCTCCTAGAAGGAAATGTACAGAGAGCTATCAGAGGACTCAAAGCTAATATGCAATTCTGGAACACACTTCCCCTGACTGTCTTTGGGAGGGTTGCCCTGCTAAAAATGATAGCACTGCCCAGGCTATTATACTACTTCTCCACCATCCCTCTAATAATCCCAAAAAGAGTATTCAAAAACATAGACTTCCTAATTGTGAATTTTATATGGGGATCGAATAGCCGCAGAATCGCACTTAGCACACTCCAGAGGCCCACCTCAGAGGGCGGATTAGCTGCACCAAACTTAGAGATTTACTACTGGGAAGGGCAACTACAATGGATAGCAAGGGTAATCAGCGAGTTTCTAAATACAAACAACTCACGAATCTCATTAAACTAGCCTCTAGAAAACATTTTAAATATTTTACTGAAACCCAAAAAAACAACACAACAGCTCCCATTAGAATGGGAGGCGCCTAGACATTGCTGGGATCAATTCCTAAAACGCACGCGCGCAAGAACCCCCTATACACCCGAGATCCCCCTAATAGCTCTAAACCTCATCCCGAGGGGGCACATCATAGTGCACTCTAACAAAATGATAAAGTATAACATTACGAAAATGGGAGATTTGTTTAACAATGGTAAACTCTGCAATTATGTGGAATTACAAGAACGGATCAATCTCCACTCTGGCTTGTTTCTCAACCACTCTGCCTTAATCAATACTGTTCAAAAGCTATGGGGCACAAAATCAAGTGAACCAGACATACATGAAAGCTGCCACCTCCTCTGCACAATGGGAGACCAGAAAGGGGTAGTATCGAGAATATATAAATCCCTACAAAGCAGCACCTGTCTCCCATTGAACAAACTTAGATCCAAATGGCAGACGGATCTAGACTGTATCCTAGAGGATACTCAATGGACCAGAATCACCTCCCACATTTACTCCGTATCCAGGAACGCAAGGTTTAAATTGATAAACGTATACATTTATCACAGAGCTTACTTGACCCCACAATTACTAACCAAATTTTTCAATACGAATAATTCTAAATGCCCCCGATGTGAAGAACTATCGGCGGACTTTCTGCACATGTTATGGAACTGCCCGAGAATTAACTTGTACTGGACCGAAGTGTTCAGGAAAATAACCTCCAGCACAGAAAGAACAATCTCACCCACCCCAATAGTTGCAATACTGGGGGATTTCCCTCGCCCCTTAGCACAAAAAGTATCCAATAGGTTAATAGATCTGGCGCTAATACTAGCAAAGAGAGAAATAAATTCCCACTGGAAAGACCCGGGAGGTCCTCTGGTGGACAGATGGCAAAATGCGTTAGTGAAATGGGCCGAAAACGAGAGCACGGTACTACTGAAAGAAGCACTGCAAGGTCAAAGACCTAGAGACAACGCCAAACACTGGGACACACTGCTGGACAATCTAAAGATGATGGATGCCTCCACTTCAGAGGATAACACATCTGACTCAGAATCGGACTCCGTACAGTCAACAACTACTACGACATAACATACACTAAGGAACACCGATTAATCTCCTGGCAGCAAATGAGAGTTGTAATAAGAATAATAGATGACGGACAAAATGCGAGATGGGGGAGGGGGGTTAGAACACACAGTTGGGACTAATTTAGTATCTGTATTTGTTTTGCAACATAATCCTTTGTTAAAAGCAATAAAAGATATATTAAAAAAAAAAAAAAAGAGATGTCTGCTGCTAAATGTAGAGGTGATATTTAGGGGGCAGTGTGTAATTTGTGAAAGCATAAATGTAGAGCCCCAAACTTTTTCTTAGGGTCCTATTGCTGAATACCAAGGTTGCAATAACATTTTTCGTTCACTACTGTACACTTGCATTATTCTTGCTGGTTCTTTTTTGTCCTCTTTTCTGCCTTCAGCATTGTTTTCCTATCTCTCATTCTTCTTTCTTCCCTTTTTGTCTTTCTATCAAGGAGCCCCAATCGTCTAAAATGAGTGCAGGTGGCCCCCAGAGATACACTAAGTGATGTGTAGGGCTGACTAAATATGCTTTAAATAGGATAGCCCAGCTAAAGCAATCACATCTACATGGAAATGTGGTGCGTATGGAATATTATGCCTGGCAGGGTAGGCTAGCGACTGAGTTAGTTTGTTTAATCCTTGGGTAAATGAAGCTTTATGCTGACAAAAGACAACATTTTTTATCTGTAGCTTACAAACCTGTAAGTCTTCAGCCTAAATCAAGAGTATTTGTGTGTATACTCGTACTGTTCTCACATGTACTCATGATAGAGCTGCTAAATGTATGTTGTGAGGTCTTAAGATCTGATGTAACTTCTTGTGATGCCACTTCCTCTGATGTCCTCTGATGTCACTTCCTGTGATACTGCAATGCCCCGCACCCTGATGGCATGCGCTGTAATGTCACTTGCATACTGCCTCACTTTGATAGTCCCCCCACTTCTGTTTGTTTAGGACTTGTGCCCTGAGAAACCCCATGTTCCACATGTTTCAACTAAAGGTATAATGACTAAAGCTACAGGACTGATGTTTGACTCCTTATGTCACAAAATACATTTCTTATTTTCCCTAGTTCATTGGTAAGAATATATATGTCTCCTGTCACCCACTCAATCCATACTTGTTCCATTTACATGCCGCTGTAGGGTGATCATGGAGTCTCACGATGCTGGATAGCATATATTTCTTGTACACCTTAGCTACACCCATCAACTCTGCAAGGCTCTCACCTTGCCTGCTGTCCAGCCTTCAGGTGCCTAATGGCTACCTGGAAAATAGCCCTGGTATCATGCTGAGGGAGCAGGAGTGTAGACGAATGAGGAATCAGGGAATCCAGGGTGAATCTCACCTCTGGGTGAGCAATCTTTGAAGAGGAAGGATAAGGGGGTGCAGGTGCAGGCCCTGCTGTTGCAGTAACCTGCTCCTTGGACACCACTGATATTACTGTTTCCTGTCCAAGAGGCAGTCTATTGTGAGATTACTCTGGGTATGTGGTACTCACATCTACCATTCCCTCTGTAGTCACCTCTGTCTCCACTTGGAATCTCTTTGCTTTTTACCTTGTCACTCTAAAGGAAGCACATTCTTCCTGATTGTCTCCTCTTGCTCCTCCACAGTGGTGGTGATTTATTCTTATGCCTGTCAAGCAGCGACCCTCCAGGTTCTGTTGTTCACCACTTCCTATTTGACCGCCCACTGAAAGGGAATGGTGAGAGAAAAAAAATGTCTCATAACTCTATATATACACTAATTCATAAACATAAAAAACACATGGTGACAGTATTACTAGTCACTATGACAAAGACTGATATTTTCTTGTACCCCAATCTCCTTTTCCATACAAGGGTGTTATTCCTAAATGCCACTTTTAATTGTAGGTGGCTAAAAGATACAAAGTTAAAGCTGTAGCACAATCTACTGCCTTCCAAAAGTTGTCCTTTGTCAGAGATCTACACAAAAAAAAAATTCTTTGCAAGTCATATGTATTGACTTACTAAATCAATGTCACCGCAAATTACGTCATGATCATAAACGGGAATGTGAGCATGATTTGAGGTTAACAGGTGATGATGGGTGCAATTTGCATGGCTTTGAGCTGGACATGTAATAGGTGAAAACGCATAAGTTCACATTGTTTGTACATGATTTAAAAAAAAAAAAAAATCTGTATATTATTGTCAGGCTCCAGTCACCTCTAAGCTGTAGATCTGAATGTTACTTTGGGAATGACATAAACTCAAGGTTTTCAAACACTTCCAAGACTGCGTCTGGTGCTGATGGTGAAGTAGGGGGAAAGCAGCTAGGGATATAAGAGAAGGCACATAAGAGATGTAAGAAATTGGGGTATTGGTTGATGACAGTGGAAGCCCCACTCAGGCAACAACTACAATCCTTGTCAAGATTAGCCACAAAAGGCATTCAATTAACCTCTGCTTTTGTGCTTAACCCTCAGTTACCTTGGCAAAATGCAGTCAAACTTAACTTACAGACAACGTGTAAAGTATTTATGGAGCACACAATCCATAATAAAGTGAAAACACAACACATGAAAAATCCCAAAACAATGAAAAAAGATAAAGCACATTTTAATAAATAAAATCATGCCAGGGCAACAAAAGTCCAATCACTAGAACGAGAGATATTGCATATTGAATCTTTAGGTAAAAATAGCATGAAAAGATGCAAAGCATCTAAATGTGGTTATCTAGGTGCATTGAACAGGGACAAAGTCACATGTTCAGGCTCACTGCAACGGAGTGCAGGCCGGAAGCAGGAATAAGGTTAGTCCTACTAAAAGGTGTATCTTACTTATTGATTGTTAAATTTTGCGTCGCTATGCTTCGGTTCCAATGAGAATCTGCAAGCTGCTGCAATGCAGAGTGCTGTGTCGAGTTGCATCATGTGGGGCCAGTTCTGATCAGAAGTTGAGAGGACTGGGATGCAAGGTCCTGCATTGAGGTGCATCACGTTGCATTGGTTCCTATGAGGCCACCAATCAAGAGCTATGAGGGCTGTGATGTGAGGTTCTGCGTCAAGTAGCATTGTGCTAAATCAGATCCGATGAGGTCACCAATCAATAGCTATGAGGGCTGCAATGAGAGGTCCTGCATCAAGTTGCTTGGTTCCAATGACATCCACAGTTGGGCAGAGAGGAGTAGACTCTGATGCCAGCCAATGGTCCAGGACCCTTGGAGGCAGCTCTTGGGGATCAGGGAGACACCAGCAGAGGTCACCAGGGATAAGGTAGGTCGAGTTGCAGGTCGAGGAAGGTCCAGTTGCAGTAGGTCAGCTAGGCAGTTGCAGGGAGGGCTCTGAAGTTGGTTGTGTTGCTGCAGGTCACAAAAGACGTCAGCCAACTGACCCTTGGAGTCACTCTGGGTTTACCTGGGCTGAAGGTAAGCAGTTCCAGTCTCCCTTCTCAAACAGCAAAACAGTCCTCAAGCAGCAGGGCAGTCCTCTGGCAGCAGGGCACTTCTTCTTCTGTAACTTCAAAATTGCTGTGCTGCTGATAGACCCCCAAAGTCTGCACCTTCTTGCAATGGCCTTCATATCTCCTTCTTCTGATGGGGCATTGACCTGTATGGATGAGAAAATAAAAAGAAAAAGGTTTTGTGATGCTTTGTTTGTCTGTACAGCTGTGACACCATTTTGTAACATCTCTCACAACCATTTCTAAAAAGTCATTACACAATATTTACCAACATTATTTTTCTCTAGGAAATACTAATTTGTAGTGACCTGTTAGGTACTCTCAACATTTTCATGGTCCTCATGTTACTAATCCAGGCACAAACATAATCTAGACCAGTGGTCTGAAACCTTTCCTGTACTGAGAGCCACTCCTGTGCAGTACAAATCATGGTGAGCTACCAATGGCTAAACACCTTGTACAATATTAGCGCACACCTCCATGCACAGCTACATTGGCTTAACACCAAAGTTTATTAGTGGCAGATGCTATGGTTTGAAACACATACAATGACTAAGGGTAGTATGGAAGAACTACCATGTATGTCAGTGAGAGCATGGTTTTTGGTGATGTATCAACAAGTGTGTAGTAATGGGACATACTCATATGGATGATTGAGAGCATGTGCCATTTATACTTGCAGCACAGGATATACCTTTCCTCATATATGGCACCATTACATGGCTAACGCATACAGACACTCATCTTTCAGAAAATGGGATGCAGTTTAAATTAAAACAAAAACATCAGACAACTCCATAGCTTGGAAGTTTCTTCTTGCACTATACATTTCTCTCATCTCTAGATTAGGCTGTAACTTTCACTTATACTACTGGTACAGTGTCTATTGGCCACTGGAAGTAAGAGGCATGCAGCTTGTCAAAAGAAATCTGGATTTGTGAGTAAAGTGAACTGAAAAGTCAGCTTATTCATTCAGATTACTTTTCATTTCAATTTACAGACATTTAAAACATTGTCACACATCATTATGTCCATTTCTACATTATTCAGTTCTCTACACTCCAATCACAACACTTCACGCATGAACAAAAAGGGACAAAAAAGCCTGTGTATGAAGGAAGAACAAACAAGTAACTTCAAAACATTTCCCAATCAAACATGTACCTGTTCCTCTGGGTTCCCATACAACTGTCTGTACAGGGACAGGACCTCCGTGGTGAGGAGTTCCAACTCCTCAGGGGAGAACTTAGGGGCCTTGTCACCTCCTTTGCCTGGCATCCTGGCTCGCAGAGGTCAGTACCAGTGGCAAATGTAGAGGAGATGTTGTTGACTTCAGTGTGAGGAGGCAAGTGTGCTTTTTTCGAGAAGCAGACTACAATACGTGGCATACGCCATCCACCAAGAGATGGACACAGCCATTGGCTTTCATGTGTGACCGTCACACACAGTAGCCTATGGCTGTGTCCGTCGTGAAGTGTTACACCTACTACACGGTCAACTTCTACGTACAGCCGTGAGAAAGCCAATGTCCTGAATTCAAGGTCAGGCACCTGCCGTTTTAGAATGTGAACCAGTGTATTTTTAACCCCTTCGCTGCCAGGCCTTTTCCCCCTCCTGTGCCGAGCCTTTTTTTGGCTATTTGGGGCAGTTTGCGCTTAGGCCCTCATAACTTTTTGTCCACATAAGCTATCCACGCCAAATTTGCGTCCTTTTTTTCCAACATCCTTGGGATTCTAATGGTACCCAGAGTTTGTGGTTTCCCCTGGAGGAGACCAAGAAATTAGCCAAAATACAGTGAGAATTTCGTTTTTTTCAAATAAATTGGAAAAAGTAGCTGCAGAAGAAGGCTTGTGTGTTTTTCCCTGAAAATGGCATCAACAAAGGGTTTGCGGTGCTAAAATCACCAGCTTCCCAGCTTTCAGGAACAGGCAGACTTAAATCAGAAAACCCAATTTTTCAACACAAATGTGGCATTTTACTGGGACATAACCCATTTTTACAATTTTTTGTGCTTTCAGCCTCCTTCCAGTCAGTGACAGAAATGGGCATGAAACCAATGCTGGATCCCAGAAACCTAAACATATCTGAAAAGTAAACAAAATTCTGAATTCAGCAAGGGGTCATTTGTGTAGATCCTACAAGGGTTTCCTACAGAAAATAACAACTGAAAAAGAAAAATATTGAAATTGAGGTGAAAAAAACATCACTTTTTCTCTACGTTTTACTCTGTAACTTTTTCCTGCAATGTCAGATTTTCAAAAGCAATATACTGTTACGTCTGCTGGACTCCTCTGGTTGCGGGGATATATAGGGCTTGTAGGTTCATCAAGAATCCTAGGTACCCAGAGCCAATAAATGAGCTGCACCCTGCAGTGCGTTTTCACTCTATACCGGGTATACAGCAATTCATTTGCTGAAATATAAAGAGTGAAAAATAGCTATCAAGAAAACCTTTGTATTTCCAAAAAGGGCAAAAGATAAGGTGTTGAGAAGCAGTGGTTATTTGCACATCTCTGAATTCCGGGGTGACCATACTAGCATGTGAATTACAGGGCATTTCTCAAATAGATGTCTTTTTTACACACTCTCTTATATTTGGAAGGAAAAAATGTAGAGAAAGACAAGGGGCAATAACACTTGTTTTGCTAATCTATGTTCCCCCAAGTCTCCCGATAAAAATGATACCTCACTTGTGTGGGTAGCCCTAGCGCCCGCGACAGAAAACGCCCCAAAACGCAACGTGGACACATCACATTTTTTAAAGAAAACAGAGGTGTTTTTTGCAAAGTGCCTACCTGTAGATTTTGGCCTTTAGCTCAGCCGGCACCTAGGAAAACCTACCAACCCTGTGCATTTTTGAAAACTAGAGACCTAGGGGAATCCAATATGGGGTGACTTGTGGGGCTCTGACCAGGTTCTCTTACCCAGAATCCTTTGCAAACCTCAAACTTTGGCTAAAAAAACACGTTTTCCTCACATTTTGGTGACAGAAAGTTCTGGAATCAGAGAGGAGCCACAAATTTCCTTCCACACAGCGTTCCCCCAAGTCTCCCGATGAAAATTATACCTCACTTGTGTGGGTAGGCCTAGCGCCCGCCACAGGAAAAGCCCCAAAACGCAACGTGGACACATCACATTTTTTTAAAGAAAACAGAGGTGTTTTTTGCAAAGTGCCTACCTGTAGATTTTGGCCTCTAGCTCAGCCGGCACCTAGGGAAACAAACCTGTGTATTTTTGAAAACTAGAGACCTAGGGGAATCCAAGATGGGGTGACTTGTGGGGCTCTGACCAGGTTCTGTTACCCAGAATCCTTTGCAAACCTCAAAATGTGGCTAAAAAAACACGTTTTCCTCACATTTTGGTGACGGAAAGTTCTGGAATCAGAGAGGAGCCACAAATTTCCTTCCACCCAGCGTTCCCCCAAGTCTCCCGATAAAAATGATACCTCACTTGTGTGGGTAGGCCTAGCGCCCGCCACAGGAAATGCCCCAAAACGCAACGTGGACACATCACATTTTTTGAAAGAAAACAGAGGTGTTTTTTGCAAAGTGCCTACCTGTAGATTTTGGCCTCTAGCTCAGCCGGCACCTAGGGAAACCTACCAAACCTGTGCATTTTTTAAAACTAGAGACCTAGGGGAATCCAATATGGGGTGACTTGTGGGGCTCTGACCAGGTTCTGTTACCCAGAATCCTTTGCAAACCTCAAACTTTGGCTAAAAAAACACGTTTTCCTCACATTTTGGTGACAGAAAGTTCTGGAATCAGAGAGGAGCCACAAATTTCCTTCCACACAGCGTTCCCCCAAGTCTCCCGATGAAAATGATACCTCACTTGTGTGGGTAGGCCTAGCGCCCGCCACAGGAAAAGCCCCAAAACGCAACGTGGACACATCACATTTTTTTAAAGAAAACAGAGGTGTTTTTTGCAAAGTGCCTACCTGTAGATTTTGGCCTCTAGCTCAGCCGGCACCTAGGGAAACAAACCTGTGTATTTTTGAAAACTAGAGATCTAGGGGAATCCAAGATGGGGTGACTTGTGGGGCTCTGACCAGGTTCTGTTACCCAGAATCCTTTGCAAACCTCAAAATGTGGCTAAAAAAACACGTTTTCCTCACATTTTGGTGACGGAAAGTTCTGGAATCAGAGAGGAGCCACAAATTTCCTTCCACCCAGCGTTCCCCCAAGTCTCCCGATAAAAATGATACCTCACTTGTGTGGGTAGGCCTAGCGCCCGCCACAGGAAATGCCCCAAAACGCAACGTGGACACATCACATTTTTTGAAAGAAAACAGAGGTGTTTTTTGCAAAGTGCCTACCTGTAGATTTTGGCCTCTAGCTCAGCCGGCACCTAGGGAAACCTACCAAACCTGTGCATTTTTTAAAACTAGAGACCTAGGGGAATCCAAGATGGGGTGACTTTTGGTGCTCTGACCAGGTTCTGTTACCCAGAATCCTTTGCACACCTCAAAATTTGGCAACAAAAAAAACACGTTTTCCTCACATTTTGGTGACAGAAAGTTCTGGAATCAGAGAGGAGCCACAAATTTCCTTCCACCCAGCGTTCCCCCAAATCTCCCGATAAAAATGATACCTCAATTGTGTGGGTAGGCCTAGCGCCCGCGACAGGAAATGCCCCAAAACGCAACGTGGACACATCACATTTTTTTAAAGAAAACAGAGGTGTTTTTTGCAAAGTGCCTACCTGTAGATTTTGGCCTCTAGCTCAGCCGGCACCTAGGGAAACCTACCAAACCTGTGCATTTTTTAAAACTAGAGACCTAGGGGAATCCAATATGGGGTGACTTGTGGGGCTCTGACCAGGTTCTGTTACCCAGAATCCTTTGCAAACCTCAAAATTTGGCTAAAAAAACACATTTTCCTCACATTTTGGTGACAGAAAGTTCTGGAATCAGAGAGGAGCCACAAATTTCCTTCCACCCAGTGTTCCCCCAAGTCTCCCGATAAAAATGATACCTCACTTGTGTGGGTAGGCCTAGCGCCTGCGACAGGAAATGCCCCAAAACGCAACGTGGACACATCACATTTTTTTAAAGACAACAGAGGTGTTTTTTGCAAAGTGCCTACCTGTAGATTTTGGCCTTTAGCTCAGCCGGCACCTAGGAAAACCTACCAACCCTGTGCATTTTTGAAAACTAGAGACCTAGGGGAATCCAATATGGGGTGACTTGTGGGGCTCTGACCAGGTTCTGTTACCCAGAATCCTTTGCAAACCTCAAACTTTGGCTAAAAAAACATGTTTTCCTCACATTTTGGTGACAGAAAGTTCTGGAATCAGAGAGGAGCCACAAATTTCCTTCCACACAGCGTTCCCGCAAGTCTCCCGATAAAAATGATACCTCACTTGTGTGGGTAGGCCTAGCGCCCGCGACAGGAAATGCCCCAAAATGCAACGTGGACACATCACATTTTTTTAAAGAAAGCAGAGGTGTTTTTTGCAAAGTGCCTACATGTAGATTTTGGCCTCTAGCTCAGCCGGCACCTAGGTAAACCTACCAAACCTGTGCATTTTTGAAAACTAGAGACCTAGGGGAATCCAAGATGGGGTGACTTGTGGGGCTCTGACCAGGTTCTGTTACCCAGAATCCTTTGCAAACCTCAAAATTTGGCTAACAAAACACATTTTCCTCACATTTCGGTGACAGAAAGTTCTGGAATCTGAGAGGAGCCACAAATTTCCTTCCACCCAGCGTTCCCCCAAGTCTCCCGATAAAAATGATTCCTCACTTGGGGGGGTAGGCCTAGCGCCCACCACAGGAAATGGCCCAAAACACAACGTGGACACTTCACATTTTTTCATAGAAAACAGTGCCTACCTGTGGATTTTGGCCTCTAGCTCAGCCGGCACCTAGGGAAACCTAGCAAACCAGCACATTTTTGAAAACTAGAAACCCAGGGGAATCTAAGATGGGGTGACTTGTGGGGCTCTGACCAGGTTCTGTTACCCAGAATCCTTTGCAAACCTCAAAATGTGGCTAAAAAAACACGTTTTCCTCACATTTCGGTGACAGAAAGTTCTGGAATCTGAAAGGAGCCACAAATTTCCTTCCACCCAGCATTCCCCCAAGTCTCCCGATAAACATGATACCTCACTTGTGTGGGTAGGCCTAGCGCGAGCGACAGGAAATGACCCCGTAGGCAAGGGTCGCTCCGGGGGGGGTTGAGAGGGCAAACTTATTTTACGCCATTTCTGCCCCCCCTGGGGGCAGATCGGCCTATTGTTATTAGGCCGATCTGCCCCCAGGGGGGGGGGCAGAAACCTCTAGGCGCCAGGGCAAAAAAAAAATGTGTGTTTTTTTTTTGTTTGTTTGTTTTTTCAGAGATGGGGAGCGACCCATTAGGCAAGGGTCGCTCCCCTGGGGGTCAAATTGTATTTGGACCATTTCTGCCCCCCTTGCCTAATGGGTCGCTCCCCATCTCTGAAAAAACAAACAAACAAAAAAAAAACACCAAAAAAAAATTGCCCTGGCGCCTAGTGGTTTCTGCCCCCCCTGGGGGCAGATCGGCCTAATAACAATAGGCCGATCTGCCCCCAGGGGGGGCAGAAATGGCCTAAAATAAATTCCACCCCCAACCCCCCCGGGAGCGACCCTTGCCTACGGGGTCGCTCCCCCTGCGTGACATTGGCGCCCAAAAAAAAATCCCCGTTGCCTAGTGGTTTCTGCCCCCTTGGGGGCAGATTGACCTAAAATCGGCCAATCTGCCCCCAAGGGGGGCAGAAATGGTCTAAATACAATTTGCCCCCCAGGGGAGCGACCCTTGCCTAATGGGTCGCTCCCCATCTCTGAACAAAAAAAATAAAAATAATTGCCCTGACGCCTAGAGGTTTCTGCCCCCCCTGGGGGCAGATCGGCCTAATAACAATAGGCCGATCTGCCCCCGGGGGGGCAGAAATGGCCTAAAATAAATTCCACCCCCACCCCCCCAAACCCCCCCGGGAGCGACCCTTGCCTACGGGATCGCTCCCCCTGCGTGACATTGGCACCAAAAAAAAAAATCCCCGGTGCCTAGTGGTTTCTGCCCCCTTGGGGGCAGATTGACCTAAAATCGGCCAATCTGCCCCAGAAATGGTCTAAATACAATTTGCCCCACAGGGGAGCGACCCTTGCCTAATGGGTCGCTCCCCATCTCTGAAAAAACAAACAAACCAAAAGAAAACACAAAAAAAAAAATTGCCCTGACGCCTAGAGGTTTCTGCCCCCCCTGGGGGCAGATCGGCCTAATAAGAATAGGCCGATCTGCCCCCCCCGTGGGGGCAGAAATGGCCTAAAATAAATTTGCCCCCCGCCCGGGAGCGACCCTTGCCTACAGGGTCGCCCCCCTGCGTGACATTGGCGCCAAAAAAAAGATCCCTGGTGCCTAGTGGTTTCTGCCCCCTTGGGGGCAGATTGACCTATAATCGACCGATCTGCCCCCAAAGCGGGCAGAAATGGCCTAGATACAATTTGCCCCTCCAGGGGAGCGACCCTTGCCTAAGGGGACGCTCCCCATATGTAAAACAACAACAACAAAAATCCCCGGTGCCTAGTGGTTTCTGCCCCCCTTGGGGGCAGATCGGCCTAATTACAATAGGCTTATCTGCCCCCATGGGGGGCAGAAATGGCCTAAAATAAATTCGCCCCCCAGGGGAACGACCCTTGCCTAAGGGGTCGCTCCCCTTACGTGAAAAAAAACAAAAAAAAAACTCCCTGGTGTCTAGTGGTTTCTACCCCCCTTGGGGGCAGATTGGCCTCATAAAAATAGGCCAATCTGCCCCCAAGGGGGGCAGAAATGGCCTAAATATAATTTGCCCCCTATGGGAGCGACCCTTGCCCAAGGAGTCGCTCCCCACACCTGAAACACAAAAAAAAAAAAGTATCCCTGGTGTCTAGAGGTTTCTGCCCCCCCTGGGGGCAGATCGGCCTAATAATAGCCCGAAAAAGGCCTTAAAAAAAAAGCCCCCCTGGGAGCGACCCTTGCCCAAGGGGTCGCTCCCTTATGTCACTTACACAAAAAAAATCACATCCCTGGTGTCTAGTGGGGTTTCAAAAGCCGGATTGCAAGCAATCCGGCTTTTGAAACCCTGGGAAAGACTTCAAAGGGAAGGAAATAAATTTCCTTCCCTTTGAAGCCTCTCCGGGCCTCACCCACGTGATTGAAAGAGAAATGCGGAGCATTTCTCTTTCAATCGAGCTGTAAGCTATGGGGGAGACCCTGTGACAAATCAGCGCGCGCTCGCGCGCTAACGTCAAAGTGGGGGTGGGCGGGGGAGTCGGGGGTGGAAGGGGAAGGGCTTCCCCTTCCATCCCTGACTTGGGGGGGTGGGGGGAAGCACACAGAGGGAGCGAGAACGCTCCCTCTGGGCTGTCTGCCGAGGACGTAGTGGTTACGTCCTCAGCACAGCAGCACTGTGCCGAAGGACGTAACCACTACGTCCTCGGCACAGAAGGGGTTAAATGTAGTGTGTGTTACCACCACTCAAAACGTTGAATAGTTTGTTTATAAATGTGAGATACATACAACACTGTTATTTTTAAAGTTTTACACACTAAAATGTATACTGTGATTACTGTGTTTAACATCATTAGTGATGCAGTGCATTTATACTTCCATTGACGGATTTTGGCGAAAAAAAATGAATGTCTAAATAACACATTTCAAATGTATTATTTACTCATTAACATAGAAAAATATCAGACATGCAAAAAATTGTTATTCAAAGTGGCTACAGAACACAAAATTGATGTGTACATATATATTACAAAAAAATATATGTATTGTTACAAAGACATAAGATGTGTGTTGATTATGGAAGTATTGCAGGACAATTTTAAGTGATAATTTGTTTTTCCTAAATGCAGATATATGAACCCAGGGAGGGGAAGAAGACAACAGCTTCAAGTCTTCAGACCTTTTCCAGACCTTGCCATCATGGAGGACAGGAACATCATAAAAAATACAGATCAAATAGGCTAACTATTCTGGATTCATGGCATCAGCTGGAGCCTGATCTTCTGCCTCACAACAGCAATACAACAGCAATAATATCAATAGTGAAAATCATGGCAATACTTTGTGGCCACATGATCTTTCCAATACACTGTGCCATTATCTGGAGGCATGTCTCAACCAACTTTCAGTGGTGTGCTACAAGAAGTCCTTTCTTCAATGACGAGACACATCAATAGCTTCATCCAGTTTCCACGTCATCAGGATTTTGTCAGTGTGAAGGGAGACCTTTATGCTTTGGGTGGCATATCCCATGTGGTTGGATCAATTGATGGCACAATAGTGCCTTGGTGCAACCACGAGCCAGGGAACAGATCTGCTGCAATTGGAAGAACTTCCATTTAATTAATGTGCAAGTTGTATGCATATCTGTTGAATACCTCCATACATACATAAATAAGTGGGGGGATAAAGCCTTCACTATAGCGGCTGCGAGGACTTGGAATTCTCTTCCGCTGGAGCTGAGGAAAGAGCATAACTATCTGATCTTTAGGAAACGGGTCAAGACATGGCTGTTTCCTCGATAATTGTCTGATTTCTTTCTCTGACATTGCCGCTCTCCCTTAGTCAGCGCTTCGATGCCCCCGGGCCGGAATGCACTCTACAAATACCTCCATACATACATACCATACATACATATCTCCATTGTTGCCAGCAGAATTAATAAGAATAAAACTGATGTCTGTTTCTTATGTAATTTTATGGAAGACCCTTTGTCAGACTGCGCTGTTGGCGCGGTTTCAATCCCATGTTATCGGAGGATAAACTGTGTACTTGTTCCATTCTGTCTAAACACAAAGGGTTCTCCTCCCGCCCCCTTTGTGGCAAGGTTCATTGGCCAGGGGAAAGCACTAGGTGGTGGCTGACTTGCATTCACCCTTCACACATTGTATCTGCGACTACATATCCCAGCAACCCTCAAGGTTAGCCATTTTTAGGGTGTGGCTCTGCTATATAAACCAGCCACACCCAATCTCCAGTGCACACTATTCTGGAGCCTTCATCAAGCTGACTCAGTTTCCAGACTCTGCTAACGAGTGTTCCAACTCATTCACGGTGAGCCCGTTCCATTAGGGTTTTCCCTAATGGTGTTTGTGTCAGTTACCAGTTACCTGTTGCCTTGAATACAAAGTATCTAAATAGCTGCCACTTTGCTAAAGAATAACATTTGTTCTTGTTTATTGATTTTCCAAATAGCTGCCACTTTGTTAAAAAAATAACATTTGTTCTTGTTTATTGATTTTTCCAAAGAGCTGCTTTTGCTAAAGAATTTGTTCTTGTTTATTGATTTTTGGATTGCTTGTGCTATTTATTTAACACATGTTAAATAGAAAAAGAGAATTGACCTTGTAATAGTTTTTCCTTTGCAGCATCTCGTTTGTTCTTGTAATCACTAAAAAGAAAAAGAGTGGACTTCTATTTAGAACGATTTTCTTGTGATATTAACCCTTGATTTCCTGGTTTCTATTTTGGGACTTACTATTTCTCTTGAGTTTCTGAGTTTTCTAACATATGCTCTCTGGTATCTTATAGTGTTGGTTTGGAGTGCCAATTATTAGATTGTCAAGTGAGAATAGGGAGTTTAGTTTATTTAAAATGTTTGATGGAAAACATATTTACAATTTTATATTGTTTGATTTATAAATACTGTGATTGTTGTTCTATGGTAAGTCTAACAGTTTTTCCTTTTAGGTCTCCCTCCTGGCTGTTCCCATCCTAATTCCCTTCCCCCCGCCTGGCCGCTCCAATCATCAGTGCTATTACAGCATTCTGAGTTGGTGCTGCCTGGAGGTGGGCCTCTAAATCATCAACGCACAGACTCCGAGGAATTGGGCCTTGACAGAATAGTGTGCCCACAAGTTTTTACATTCCTCTTGGTCTGTGTGGTTGGTGTTTAAGATGGCCACCTTAGATACAGTGATGCAAGCTATTACACAATTACAAAAAGAACTCCAAGACTCTAAAAACACCACAGCGGCCTTAGTCACAAAGGTAACGCAGTTACAAGCCAAAGTAGACGGTGCCACACCCCAACCACGTGTACCTCCTAGTAATATATCTGTGAATGTTCCTACACAGATTCCTCTTGCGGCTCCCGAACGCTTTTCAGGAGACCCTTCAAAAGTGCAGGTTTTTCTTACTCAGGTGGAGTTGCATTTTACATGCCGCCCTACTGCTTTTCCGGACCCACAGTCCAGAATAGCCTTTCTCATTTCGTATTTGTCTGGTGATGCTGCTTCTTGGGCAGTCCCTCTGGTACATCAAGACAGTCGATTATTATATAACTGGCATTTTTTTGTTGAAGAATTTGAAAAAGTATTTGATCGACGTGCTGTTACCATGTCGGCTGACAGAGAACTTCTTGAATTAAAACAAGGTAGTAAATACCTTATCTCTTATCTATCTCATTTCAATCGTTTGGTAGTAGAGACTTCTTGGCCAGAGGAGAAGAGATCAGCCCTTTTTTATCAAGGACTTAAAGAGGAATTAAAAGACATTCTGGCACAAATAGATCCACAACCCAAAACATGTACGGATCTAATTAACCTCACTTTGAGATTAGACCATAGACTTACTGAACGTAAGGGAAACAAAAAACGCCCTGAGCGTAACACTTGGTATCAAGATAGATACAGAACTCCATTATCTTCAACATCATCGGGAAACGTGGGAGAACCTATGGAGATAGGAACTCTCTGTCAACCATTAACCAAGGAAGAAAAGGATCTTCGTCGTCGCAATGGACAATGTCTTTATTGTGGAAAGAAAGGACATTTTGTAAGAGATTGTCTAGCCAAACCAAGAAATAAAACAGATTCTATAAACACTCCACAGAAAAAGATAGCCATGTTAGATAATCCAGAGGAAAACTAGGACACCCAAGAATCAAAGAAGGGGACCTCTTGGGTAGTTTAATGATCCCTTCAGTACATTCTGACTCTAAGTGCCATATCAGACATCTTCGGATCTCCATGCAAATCCTGGTTTTGGGGAAATGGCAAAAAGTCAAGCCTTAATAGATTCTGGTGCAACAGGAAATTTTGTAGATTCACAAACAGTCAAAACCCTACAACTTCCTTGTGTACGAAAAAGGTTACCGGAAATTGTGCAAGCCGTGGATGGGAGCGAATTATCCGGAGGACCAGTAACTATGTGTACTTCTTCCATTCACACGATTTGTCAAGATATTGATGGTCATAATCATTCTGAGAAACTCCTTTTTGATATAATTCAAGCCCCTCAATATGGCTTTATACTTGGTATGCCTTGGTTAATACTGCACAATCCTTACATAGATTGGCAAAAACAAACTTTAAAGTTTTCCTCTGCATTCTGTTTAGAGAATTGTTTGCATGATAGACAAGAAACATTACCCCAATACATAGCCACTGCAGCAGAAAAAGATATATATTTACCTGACATATATTCTGAGTATACCGATGTTTTCTGCGAGAAAGCTGCAAGTACTTTACCTCCTCATAGGCCGTATGATTGCCAAATAGACCTTTTACCTGGTGCTGCCATACCAAATTGCAGAATATACGCCTTATCAGAAAAAGAAAACTCTTATCTGCGAGAATATCTTGATCAATGTTTAGAAAACAAATTAATCCGCCCCTCACGTTCACCTGCAGCTTCTCCTTTGTTTTTTGTACCAAAGGCAAATGGAGAGTTAAGACCATGTATAGACTACAGAGCAATAAATAAAATCACTGTCAAGAATAAATATCCTTTGCCGTTAATCCCCGTCTTGTTAGACCAAGTCAAAAGTGCAGTGATTTATACCAAATTGGATTTACGTGGAGCTTACCATTTGGTCCGTATACGCGAGGGAGATGAGTGGAAGACAGCATTTAAAACTCGTTATGGGCTCTTTGAGTATCAAGTAATGCCTTTCGGACTGTGTAACGCTCCTGCTGCTTTCCAATATTTTCTTAATGATGTACTAAGAGAATATCTTGATATTTTTGTGATTGTCTACATTGATGACATCCTGATTTATTCCGATTCCGATGATCTTCATAGAAAACATGTAATACAAGCATTACGCACTTTACAAAACCATCGTTTATTCTGTAAATTGAGTAAATGTGAATTCCATGTCAGAACGGTAGAATTTCTAGGTGTAACTCTAACTCCTGATGGGATGCTGATGACAGAACGAAAAATTCAAGCAGTAGTTGATTGGCCTACACCTAAATCAGTAAAGGACGTGCAATGTTTTCTAGGTTTTGCAAATTTCTATCGGCGTTTTATAGACCATTTTTCTTTAAAAGTAGCTCCTATCACTAGATTGTTACGTAAAAACATTCCTTTCCAGTGGTCTACTGAAGCCAATGAAGCTTTTATTGAACTCAAAAAGGCCTTCACTACTGCCCCAGTTCTAGCCCATCCTAGAGTCACAGAACCTTTTATTGTAGAAGCAAATGCCTCTGATGTAACAATAGGAGCTATATTATCACAGCGTTATCCCTATACAGGGCAGTTACATCCTGTAGCCTATATGTCACGAAAGTTAAATGCTGCTGAACAAAACTACACTATTGCCGAAAAAGAATTATTAGCAATTCGAGACGCTTTTAAGGAATGGAGGCATTATTTATCTGGGACACAGCATAAAATCACAGTATACACTGATTACCGGAACTTACAGTTCATGAGCTCAGCTAGGGTGTTAACTCCTCGACAACTACGATGGATGTTATTCTTCTCAGAATATGATTTTATTGTAACCTTCAGACCTGGCACGGAGAATAGAAAAGCAGATGCCTTAACAAGACAAGACTCTTCTCTCTCGCACGAAAGAACAAAACCACAACCAATCATAGATCCTACAAAGGTTTTATGTTTTATAGCTGCAGAAGACTTTCTTGACCTCATTCGTTCAAACTTTCATATTACAGAATGGAAAAAATGGTTACAACAAGGTACCATGTATACCATCCAACAAGGCTTACCATTATATGCATCTCGAGTTTTCCTACCAACTTTAGATTTAAGACAAACTGCCTTTCAGTGGTTACATACCCATCCAATAGCAGGACATCCAGGTCCTCAAAAGACTATAGATCTAATGAAACGATACTTCTGGTGGCCCTCTTTTTCTAAAGATATTAAATCTTTCATACAATCGTGTGAAGTTTGTGCTCGTTGTAAAAACACTCACAATAAACCAAAAGGATTGTTAATCCCCTTGCCAACTCCAAGTCATCCTTGGGAACATATTAGCATGGACTTCATCACTGGACTTCCAGAAGCCTGTCATCAGAATACCATTTTAGTGGTCATAGACAGTTTCACAAAATATGCACATTTTATCGCTTGTAAAGGTCTACCAACATCTAGCCATTTAGCCACCCTTATCCTCCAAAATGTCGTCCGTCTTCATGGACTCCCCAAGACCATTCTCTCTGATAGAGGAACACAATTCTCTGCCCGTTTCTGGCAAGCATGGTGCAAAGGATTACAGATAAATTCTGCTCTATCCACCAGTTACCATCCACAGACTGATGGTCAAACAGAAAGGTTAAACCAAACTTTAAAACAGTACTTGCGCTGTTATGCTTCTGACGCCCCTACAACGTGGCCTGATCTTCTTTGGCTCGCTGAATTGGCATATAATAATTCGTACCATTCTTCCATTAAAGAAACCCCTTTCTATGGAGTATATGGCAGACATCCTAAAATATTGCCAATTGATTTGCCAATCACAGTTCAAACTCTATCCGCGGTCCAAGATGCATTATCTCACATGATCAAAATACATTCAAGATTAAAAACCAATTTGCAACAAGCAAAAGCAGATTACAAATTGCAATATGATAAGAAACATCAAACCGGTCCAATATATAAAGAAAAGGACAAAGTCTGGTTATCTACAAAAAATGTTATGTTCAAAGATCATAACATGTTTAATCCTAAATTCATCGGTCCGTATGAGGTGATTCGTCAAATCAACCCGTGACATACAAATTGAAACTACCACCCTCTTTAAAAATACATCCGGTCTTTCATACATCCTTATTGAAACCCGCCAATTCCTCTAGCATAACTCGTCCACCTCCAATATTGGTGAAAGGGCAATGGGAATATGAAGTGCGGGCCATTTTAGATTCTCGATTTCGAGGGTCCTCCTTATGGTATCTAGTGGCATGGAAAGGATATGGACCTGAAGAAAATTCCTGGGAGCCCGCCACTCAAGTACATGCTCCACAACTGATACGGCGGTTTCATCATCTTCACCCCACTAAGCCTGGCTTTCAACCGCGCTCGGGGAGGGGGTGTACTGTCAGACTCCGCTGTTGGCGCGGTTTCAATCCCATGTTATCGGAGGATAAACTGTGTACTTGTTCCATTCTGTCTAAACACAAAGGGTTCTCCTCCCGCCCCCTTTGTGGCAAGGTTCATTGGCCAGGGGGAAGCACTAGGTGGTGGCTGACTTGCATTCACCCTTCACACATTGTATCTGGGACTACATATCCCAGCAACCCTCAAGGTTAGCCATTTTTAGGGTGTGGCTCTGCTATATAAACCAGCCACACCCAATCTCCAGTGCACACTATTCTGGAGCCTTCATCAAGCTGACTCAGTTTCCAGACTCTGCTAACGAGTGTTCCAACTCATTCACGGTGAGCCCGTTCCATTAGGGTTTTCCCTAATGGTGTTTGTGTCAGTTACCAGTTACCTGTTGCCTTGAATACAAAGTATCTAAATAGCTGCCACTTTGCTAAAGAATAACATTTGTTCTTGTTTATTGATTTTCCAAATAGCTGCCACTTTGTTAAAAAAATAACATTTGTTCTTGTTTATTGATTTTTCCAAAGAGCTGCTTTTGCTAAAGAATTTGTTCTTGTTTATTGATTTTTGGATTGCTTGTGCTATTTATTTAACACATGTTAAATAGAAAAAGAGAATCGGCCTTGTAATAGTTTTTCCTTTGCAGCATCTCGTTTGTTCTTGTAATCACTAAAAAGAAAAAGAGTGGACTTCTATTTAGAACGATTTTCTTGTGATATTAACCCTTGATTTCCTGGTTTCTATTTTGGGACTTACTATTTCTCTTGAGTTTCTGAGTTTTCTAACATATGCTCTCTGGTATCTTATGGTGTTGGTTTGGAGTGCCAATTATTAGATTGTCAAGTGAGAATAGGGAGTTTAGTTTATTTAAAATGTTTGATGGAAAACATATTTACAATTTTATATTGTTTGATTTATAAATACTGTGATTGTTGTTCTATGGTAAGTCTAACAGTTTTTCCTTTTAGGTCTCCCTCCTGGCTGTTCCCATCCTAATTCCCTTCCCCCCGCCTGGCCGCTCCAATCATCAATGCTATTACAGCATTCTGAGTTGGTGCTGCCTGGAGGTGGGCCTCTAAATCATCAACGCACAGACTCCGAGGAATTGGGCCTTGACACCCTTCTCCTTCTAAGATGCCAAAGATCACAAGTGCAAGGTTTGCCTGATTTCTCTATCTTATATATCGGATAGAGCCTTACCCACTTCTCGCCAGAAGAATTTGATGGCGGGACACTGCAAGAACATGTGCACATCATGAGCCATCTCCATACCACACTAAGGCAAGTCTTCATCTCTCTATCTCCTAAACTTGACAGCTTTTTCGGAGTCCAATAAGTTTTGTGTAACCTGAATTGATGGGTTTCCCTGAGAGATGCAGATTTTACTGAGTCCCAAAGAGAATACATAGATACTTGCGACAAGTGTATTAACTTCAGTGCTGCAGGTCCCTTCTCCATGTCTCGTCTGGCAGGTTAAAGGCTCCATCGAGGCCTTGCACTAGCATCCAATTCCATTTCACCACCTCTCTTTTGTGTGGATAACACCTTTGTAATTTTTCTTCCCATTCCATGTTCCCATCTCCATTGTTACCCAACCTGCATACCCAACTGGCCAACTGATAGTACTCATATCTGGATAGCCTTTGTCCTTAATCCAATTTAAATATTCCCAAGACGTCAGACTGCCATCCTCAATAATCTCACACCATCTGTTTATGTGCACTTCTTTCAAAGGTCTTGTTAAATTGTCCTGCAGGCATTCCGGGGTTCCAGGTGAATATCATTTCGGGGCAAACTCACTATAATAAGGTATCCCTAGCACCTGCCTGATCTGGACCCAAAGCTGCAAGCAGCACAGAAGGTCTTCAATCTAATCATTTTGAAGAACTTTGGATGTCCAAACTTATATAGGAAATGTTTGCCTCCATAAGGCAGATGTTTCGTCAGGGCTTGAAATAAAGTGGCTGTCTGCTGGTACCCTCCAGTAAGCAATATTCTTTTATTTTCCGCTGAAAGGCCCAACGTTATAACTGGACATCAGGGGCTGCTATGCCTCCTTCAGGTTTGTTCCTTCAAAGTTTTTTTTTCCAGGCGAACTTCACTCCTTTAGATGGCCAGATAGACCTGCTGATTTCGCCCTGCAGTTTCCTTGAACCACTCTGCTCTAAAGGTTAGTGGGATTGTATTAATAATAAAGGTAATTTTGGGAGTATCGCCGTTTTTATTATATTAGTTCTTCCAAGGATCATGAGGGGGAGACATCCCTATGATTTCAACAGTTTCTTAGTCTCTGTCAAAATGTTAACAAAGTTTACTTGGGCCATCTCATCGAACTACTGTACTAAATGAACCCCAAGATACCCTATTCCCTTTATTCCAGGCGGCTGTTACGTTGGGTGTTCCATGCCATTAACTCTGTTTTTGTTGGTTCACCAAGTAGACAGAGACACTCCCAAATCCCTTCAGTACTTGCAGGATGGCCTGATATGCTCCTGCAAAATCTTGGATACATGTCATCAGATCATCTGCGTAAAATGAAACTTTTTTCGCTCATCCATTACACCAGTAGTTCCCACACTGCGCCTCGCGGCACCCCGGTGTGCCTCCAAAACCAGCCAGGGGCAGCACATTCACAGCTGCCGAGCAGAATCCTAATACCTCACTCTCAGTACTTGCGTTGTGCAGGTGGAGATGCAAGGACTAGCTTTGGACTTCTGCATGAACAGGACAGACAGAAAAAGCTTTTACTTGATTCAGTGTGCCTTTGGCATGTCTTTGACATGGTGGGTCTTTCCGGGAGAAGTGTAATATTCACTTGAAGCATTTCGTTCTGCAATGTTTATTTCAGCTCCCTCTCTCAGACCCTGATGGGAAGTTGCATTAGCCAATGTTGGGGTAAAAAAATAAGATAATTCAAATTCATCTCCTACTAAGATTGGAGAAGGTGACTCAATACCTAATAATGAATTCATACTTTCATGCTGGGTGTGAGTCTTAACTTGCCCCAGTCTCCAGTAGTTGCCAGCACAACAGAAAAAATACATTATTTTGCACTTAAAAAATGTGTTACACTTTTCTGAGAAAATGCTGCAGTTTGAGCTGGCAGTTCTTTTCACCAAGGATGAATTATGTGAAATGCAGTGGTGACTGGTAATTTTAGGAAGAAGGGGGTGGTGGGACACACAGGCACACATGCACACTCACACTCATTCATTCACACACACGCGCACACACACATCCAGTCACAAACTCATTATCAAATATTCAAACATACGTGCACGTTCGCACCAAACATTTGTAAAACACACATGCACTTACCTTCAACTCTGCCTCAGAGGTCCCAGGAGGTCTGGGACTGCTGCCTTCGCTCACTGGCATGGTGAGCAAAAGAATTGATGGATTTAACCCAGATCTGTGACTGGGGTGAATGTTTGATGGGTTCTGCATTCCGTCCATCATTTGTGTTTGTTTGCTTTTGTCGCCATAAGTGCGTCGTGCATGCCCACACATGGGTCCTGAGCTCACTATGCCACTGTATTCAAGCTGGCTTGGCTGATGAAGAGTCCCAGGATGCTTGTTTCTGGTCCAGGGAGGACCTGGCTTGGCAGTTCAGGGTGAAATGTTATCATGGGGAACAGGGTCAAAACTGATTTGCATATGGCTGGGTCCAAACTGGGGTGGCATGGTGGGCAAATGAATTGATGGATTTAACCCAGATCTGTTACTGGGGGTGAATGTTTAATTGGTTCCAAATTCTGTCTATCATTTGTGTTTGTTCATATATTAACAGCTGTCATCTACACATTTGCCAAAACTACCTAAGATACAGTAACACATCATAATTGTTGTATATTTTATCTCAGTTTGGCATATGACATTACATTATTGCTTAGCCTCAAGAAACAATTATTGAAATTCATACTTTCTAAACATAAACCTGGGGGCATTTAAGAAAGGATGTCTTACAACATTGCATTAGGCAAGCAAAGAGGCAATTACATTTTGGCGAGTCACTTTATTAATGGTGAGTTATAGTACTATATTTGGAGCTACAATAGTATATTAAATCATAAACAAAGGCGTTTTGTACATCAGACTCTCTGAACTGAGTCACTTTTAGGCATCTCAAATTCTGCAGTTAAAGAAAATGAGGCAAAGTGAGGTGAAATGGTCCATGATCACACAATAACATTCACAAATGGATCAGCTTTGTGATGCTCAGCTCCATTTTCAGGTAGAACCGCCCAAGCACCCCACGCCTAACTATAAATTTGTGAATGCAAACATTTTACCATACTGCAGAATTTCCTTTTTCATTCCTCCTGTTTATGACAGTACAGTCCTGGCAATTCTGTGCCTGCAAATCATAATTATGATTTTGCCCTTGAAAATTATTTGGCCCTTGAAAATTATTTGGCCTGGAAACCTAGGTTGAATTAGGTGCATAAATGCATTTAAAAATCAATCCCACAACATGCGGTGTATCCATATGAGCAATTTGCTGGCTCTCTTTATAGGAACAAGCTAAGTAAACCAAGTTTGAGTCGGTCAGTTGGGCAGGACCTCAAAAGAGAAGAATTATAGGAAAATTACTTGTAGAGTAGCTGAAGCCTCTTTGGCAGTCATTAGGAGTGGTCAAGTCGTCATGCTCTGGCCGAAAATGACCAAATTACAAGTGGTGCAGTGGTACTGACTAAAACTATGACTCACCCTCTGCCAGTCAATAGGTGACGCTGCACTAAATGAGTGATTTACCTTCAAATGAACACAGGGACCAATAATCCAGTGAGCTATGCAAAGACCTATCCAGTGGTTTCCAAACTGTGCCCTGTGGCACCATGGAGCCCATGTATAGCTTTGGTTGGATGTGTCCAGTTCCAGGCTGAGCGCGCACAAACAGTAAATAGATGCAGTCACTGCATGTTTCGAGGATGCACAAATAGTGTGAAAAGAGAGAGTAGACACATCCTTGCATTGCGCGCACAATTCTCGATACCTTTATTCCATTTTTTTTCAGGTTTTAAAATGGAAGTACTACAGAGGTCAGGCCTACAACAACCCCCTTACCCCCTCCCCCGCCCACTGGTCAAAAAAGTAAAGTAATGGTGAACTGTAGCCAATCGATCAAGCGAGTTGCTGGTCAAAAACGTTTGGGAACCACTGCATTACACTCAAAGGGGACAATTTCATGATTTTTTCTGATTCTACTTGTTAAAGGCTCAAAATACGAATTGAAAAGCAGGGAGGTTAGCGGACACCCTTTGCCGCGTCCCTCTTCTTATAGAGATCTGTTTAGTCAGTTTCCCATCTACAAGAATTCTTGCCATTGGTTCCTTGTAGATTGACCGTAATTGCCCTTGAAAATTCTTCCCCATGTCATATTGCTTAATCACACCATGTGAGAAAAGCCAACTCACTCTGTCAAAAGCCTTGGCGGCATCAAATGTTAGTACTGTTAACAGCATTTTTCCTTCAGTTGCCGTATCTATTGCTCCCAGCATGTCATGTGTCAAGCCATATAGTTGCTGTCCCTTGATAAAGTCCTACTGATTTTCGTGGACTAAGCCCCCAATCACACTCTCCAGTGTTCTTGCTGGGATATGTGTGTAGATCTTATAGTCACAATTTAGCAATGAGATCAGCCTATAAGATTCACAGTCCTAGGGTCCTAGTTAGGTTTTTAATATTATGCTAGTTCTGCTCGCATCTCAGGATTGTGGCAAAGGATGACTTTCTGAGAAAATGCCTGCTAGTTTTTTAGTTAGTGTCGTATCTAATTCATCTTTCAACTGGGTATACAGCTCTCTTGGTAAGCCATCTGAGCCTGACACTTTCCATTTTTTTTATGCTTTCATTGCCCTCCTCACCTCCTCCGGACTTATCTCCAGGTTTAGTTTCTGCTTTGGTTCTGGTTCAAGTCTCGGGAAATAATTCGCCCTGAGCCAGTTTTCCATCTGATCTTCGGAAGCTTCTAAATCGTCTGTTTATAATTTCTGAAAGAAACTTGTGAAAGCCTGCTGAAGGTCTGAGCCACTTTATTAGACTTGAAAGAGTCTCAATCCTTAGAAACACATTTTTTGTCTGCTTTGCCCCACTTTCGCTGTTCTGTTTTTGTTAGCCTTGGCACTCTGGGAACTTTACCACTGCTAACCAGTGGTAAAGTGCATGTGCCCACTCCCCTAAAACATGGTACTGTTGATGAAACCACAATTGGTCTATTTAATTTTCTTATAAGTCCCTAGTAAAGTGCACTATATGTGCTCTGGGCTGGTACATTAACTGCTACAAGTGGGCCTAGAGCACTGTTTGTGCCATCCACTTAAGTAGCCCTTTAAATATGTATCAGGCCTGTGTGTACAGTTTGAATGCCACATTAACTTGGCATTTAAAACCCCTTGCCAAGCCTTATGCTCCCCTTTTATTACATATAAGTCACCCCTAAAGTAGGCCCTCGGTAGCCCATGAAAGGCAGGACATATACTTTTAAGTTTTACATGTCATGGTAGTGAAAAACTCTTAACTTCATTTTTCACTACTGTGAATCCTACTCCGCTAATAGGACAACTTTGGGTATTTCTTAATATATTTGACAAAGTGTAATTCTAGTTTGAGAAGGAGTAGACATATCATGTTTAGTACCTGTGGAACTGTAATGTTAAATCCGCTTGAATGGTGAAGTTAGATTTACTATTACAAATTTAAAATTGCCACTTTTGGCATTTTCCTGCTTTAGCCCTGTGTGCCTGCAGCCTGTCTCCAATACACGTCTGGGCTGGGGTGACATATGGTTTCCTGCATGCCCTCTGGATAGCCTCACACAAAGGAAGGGTAGGTGTGACTGAGTGGCCATCTGCATGTTGATGAGTCATCCTGGGCTGGATGGGACTCATACCTGAATAGTCAGTGTCCTTCTCCAACACAATTGACTGCTTAACCCCCTGTAGTGAGTCTGGAGCCAGGGCAGGAAGGGAGGACCTCTGTGCACGTCAAAGGCCCCTCTTTGAAGTCACCCCCTCTTCAAAGGTACAACTGGGTATAATACTGAACCTCTCACCCTATCAAATCAGTACACTACAGGACATGTCAAGAACTCTGCCAGGAAGAAGGACTACTGTGCTGCTACAAGGAATGTCACTCTGGACTGCTGCTCTGGATAAACTGCTTTTTTTCTGCTGTGCTGCCCTGCTGTCTGTTGCTCTCTGCCCTGCTGAGGAAGGGCTGGGCCCATCTCACTTGAACCTAGAGTGACTTCGGGCTTGCTGGCTTGCCTCCTGTTCTTCTGAAGTCTCAGGGACATCAAAGACTTCTCTTCATCCTGCAACAGCACCTTGACGTTGCTTGCTGCAAGTCTTGCCCTGTCAAGTGGTACCTGTCAGAAATGGGGTCTCTAGTTGGCAGAGGTATAAACCCTTGTCCAAGTAGGGACCACAATCCTAGTCAGGGTAAGTCACAACACAATCCAAATTATCCTGTGCCCACCTCTGGTCGCTTGCCACTGAGCAATTAGGCTTAAGTTAGAAGGCAATGTGTAAAGTATTTGTTCAATAAATAATACAGTAACACAGTGAAAACACCACAAAAATACACCACACAGATTTAGATAAATAGATACTATTTATCTGAATAAAATAAAATCAAAACGACAAAGGTTCAATAAGCACAAGTTGAAATATTACTTTTAAAAGGTTTAAAAGAGTCTCAGGTGGTCATTATGACCCTGGCGATATTACAACCGCAGGGCCAAAACGACGATAGCACCGCCAACAGGAAGCGGTGCCTCCTGGCGTATTTTGACCGCGGTGGTAGCGCCGCGGTCGCACCGCCTGGGCCGGCGGTTTCCCGCCGTTTTAGCCCTGGCGGTGATAATCCGCCAAGGCAGCGCTGCCCTGGGGATTATGACTTCCCTACCGCCAGCCTGTTTCTGGCGGTTTGCACCGCCAGGAAGAGGCTGGCGGTAAGGGGAGTCCTGGGGCCCCTGGGGGCCCCTGCACTGCCCATGCCAATGGCATGGGCCGTGCAGGGGCCCCCTAACAGGGCCCGTGCAGCTTTTCACTGTCTGCATAGCAGACAGTGAAAAGCGCGACGGGTGCAACTGCAACCGTCGCACGGCCGCAACACCGCCGGCTCCATTAGGAGCCGGATCCTATGTTGCACCCGCATCCCCGCTGGGCCGGCGGGCGTAAACTAGGTTTGCGCCCGCCGGCCCAGCGGGGATGTTGTAATGGGCACCGCGGGACCTGGGATGCGTAAAAAATAACGATGCACAGAGACCGCTGAGGAGAAGATGCGTGGAAAAATAAGGTGTTGCGTCGGATTTTCTGGAGCAGCACAGGCGATGTGTTGGTTCTTTCCACGCTGCAAGGGTTTGCGTAATTTTCGGGTGCGCAATCTTGGTTCCTCAGTGCGATGTAGGGACATTTTGATGCCCAAGGACGATGCGTTAGAAATCCTCGACGCGCTGGAAGAAGGAGCAGGCTCTGCGTTGATCTGGTAGGCGATGCATTAAATTTTCAGTCGCAAGGCAGGCACTGCATCGAATTTCCAGTCAGGAAGTCAGTGCTGCGTCGTTCCTGTCAGCTGTGTGGCTATTTCTCAGCCACGATGCCGGCTTTGTGTCGATTTCTGTAGGTGTTGCATCAATTTTCAATGCACAAGGAGTTTCTTGAAGAGATGGAGTCTTTGTTGGCCCTGAGACAGGAGGCAAGCTCAATCCAAGCCCTTGGAGAGCACTTTTGGGGAAAGCAGAGTCCTTCCAGCAAAGTCAGAGGCCAGTAGGGCATCAGGGCAACAGCAGCACAGCAGTCCTTCTCAGCAAAGCAGTCCAGATGAGTCCTTTGGGCAGCCAAGCAGCTCCTCTGACAGAGTTCAGGTGTAGATCCAGAAGTATCTGATTTAGTGGGGTCAGAGACCCAGTTTATAAACCCAAAAATGCCTTTGAAGTGGTCGAAACTTCAAAGAGTGGTTCTGAAGTTCCCCTTTCAGCCCAGTTCTGTCTGTCAGGGTCCCAGTGGGTGGTTATCAGTCCTTTGTGTGAGGGCAGGCCACTGACCTTTGAAATGTAAGTGTCAGGCCCTCCACCCTTCCAGCCCAGGAAGACCCATTCAGTATGCCGATGAATGCAGATGTGACTGAGTGTCCTGTGTTTGTGTTTGTCTGTGTGAAATGCACAAGGGTGCTGTCAACCAGCACAGACCAGATGCTGATTAGAAACAGGCTGTAAGACACAGAGGGTTTTAAGTGCAGAGAAATGCTCACTTTCTAAAAGTGTTATTTCTAAAATAGTAATATAAAATCCAACCTCACCAATGAGCAGGATTTTCTATCACCATTCTGGCCATACTAAATATAACCTGGTTACCCCTTGCAGATCAGAATCTACCACTCAAAAAGTATATGAGGACAGTCCTAATGCTAGACTATGAAAGGAGCAGGTCTCACAGTAGTGGAAAATGAATTTTGGAGTTTTTCACTACCAGAACATTTAAAACACATATGTCTTGCCTTTTACCTACACAGCACCCTGCCCTATGGGTTACCTAGGAACTACCTTAGGAATGACTTATCTGTAATAAAAGGGGGGTTTAAGGGTTGGCAAGTACGTTTAAATGTCAAGTCGAAGTGGCAGTGAAACTGCACACACAGGCCTTGCAATGACAGGCCTGAGACATGGTTAAGGGGCTACTTATGTGGGTGGCATAATCAGTGCTGCAGGCCCACAAGTAGCATTTAAGTTATAGGCCCTGGGCACATGTAGTGCACTTTGCTAGGGACTTATAAGTAAAACAAATATGCCAACTAGTGATGAACCAATGTTACCATGTTTAAGGGAGAGAGCATTTGCAGTTTAGCTCTGGTTAGCATGGATAAATGTGCAGAGTCCTAAAACCAGCAAAACAGTGTCAGAAAAGTGGAGGGAGGCAAGCTAAAAGTTAGGAGATGACCACCCTAAGGCTGTCAGGTCTAACAGTACCATTCCAATCCTGGGCCCTTGGAAGTGGATAAAAAATGCTGCAATTTCTAGAACCTGTATATTGATGCCATTGCACCAATCAGAACTGGTGCATCTCCATCAACACCAATGCATTGCTGCAGCTGCGAGGATCAAGGACACCACATCGTCGCCACCGTACAGCCACTGCTGTGAGGATCAGGAGCACCGCATTGCCTTTCTGGGTGACGCCTCACCTCCATTTTTGATGCATTTCCGACCTGCATGGCTCAGAGCCAACGCATCACCTAAATCTTAGGGATCAACACCATTGCATCACCTCCTGTGCTCCTCACATCTTGTCCTTGACGTCGACACACTTACCAACCAAGGTACTAGTTCAGGAGACCAAGGCTAGTCCCTGTATTGCACCCACGCTCCATCGCACTCAGCATGACGTTTCAGATTTGACCCAGTCTAGCATGACATAAAATTCATATTTCAACTTCTGCTTATTAGATTTTGTCATTTTGGTCTTGTTTTGTTCATAAAAATATAATCTATTGTTGTGTTGTTTTCACTGTGTTACTATTTGAAGTGCTGCACAAATACTTACACATTGCCTCTTAAGTTAAGCCTGTCTGCTCTGTGCCAAGCTACCAGAGGGTGAGTTCAGGGTTATTTATAGGGTGTATCTGACTTACTATGACTAGAATTGTGTTTCCTACTTGGACAGGGTACATACCCCTGCCAACCAAAAACCCAACTTCTAACATGTCTGCACACCATATTCTATTCAGTTCCTTCAATGGTGTTTTTCACATTCTCCACCTTTGTTTTCCAGGCTAGTAGTTTCCTGCAGTCTTCCCCATATTCATAGTTTTTCAGCAGAATTCCTTCAGCTAATTCACTTCTTGCCTCTTTAATCTTATTATTTAGTGTAGTCAGCTCCTGTGCTTTACAACAAGTGTCTATTTCCTTCTGTATTTCTGCAATTTTCATTTCTAGATCTCTCAATATGTGCTTAACTTCTTTGTGTTTGTGTGCTGCTAAGCTTATTATCCCCCAAAATAAATGCTTTGTAAGCATCACAGATTATATGCGGGGAGGCAAGCTATTATTAATTTTAAAGAAGTCTCCTGTATCTTGTTCAGCTGGGCGACTACTGCCTGATCCAACAGCAATGTCCTACCCAGAGATACCATCTGAGAGGGACTAATACCTTATCCAGAAGTAAATCTAACCTTACTGCAGAGTGATCTGATAGGTGCTCAGGAAGGTGAGTTATCATTTTGGTTTTATTACTCAGTCTAATGTATACTAGACAAAAGTCAGTTCTAGAAGTGTGGCCATACTTCTTGTTATGAAAGGTAAAGTCTTTACCTCTATTAGCCCTTTGTCTCCAGATATTGTTTAACCCCAAGTGTTTCATCAGCTGCGGCACGTTTATCAACATCTTGGGGGAGTTTGCTGTGCACCTTGTGGTGGACTTCTCAAGAGCTGGACCTAGCATTACATTAAAGTCTCCCCCTATCACTACAGGAACTGCTACCTCCAATAGATGGCTGTATAAAGCCAGGAAGGGGCCTGGATCGTTGATATTCAAACCATAATAACCAAATAGTGCATACTAACTCTATGTATCTGGAGTTTTGCTAGTAACCACTGCCCCCTGTGTCTGCTATGTATTCTCCCAAAGTTGCCTGGGAGAAGCTCCTAATCAAAATGGCCACTGCCTTTGCTCAGCACATTTGCACAATGCATACAAAGTATATGATCCATTTTTTGTTTCTTTAGGAATCCCTCACATTACTTCTTCAATAGAGATGTCCCCTGTAGTATTGTTATCCAACTTTCTGACTGCCTAAAATATTCTAAGATTTTTCTACTCCTACTTTTCACCCTGAGACCATTCACATCCCATAATAAAAATGCTCAGAGAGTGTATCTTATTTGTGTCTGCCATTGTACTTCTGAGAACTCTGCTTCCCCAGTGAGTGATCCCCTTGCTCTGCTGTCCCTTTGCTACATCTCTTTACAAATGAGGACTCCTTTTTATTTTTTTTCCCAAATGCTTCCCACCCAGTGCCATCTTCCCCTCACATTACATTGCTTGCTGTGACAAAATGCCACCCAGCCCTCTACGGGAGAACCCTAAGTGTGGGCATTCTCATTACATCAATTTGAGCCCTCTTCTCCTCCTTTGTGTACATTACTTCTGGTGAGCTTTAATCTGTTTGACTAGATTCTCCATCTTCCATGGCTCTCTCAAGCTATGCATTTTATTGTCCCACATAATTTTTAGAGTTGCAGGGAACCTCAGCTGGGCTGTAGCTCCAGCTTTCTAAGTTCTTGAATGTACTTTCCTAACTCCCATTGACTGTCCGGTTTGGCCCTTGAAATATCCAATTTAATGCCAAAAGAACATTCGCCTTTCTTGAAACTGCCTGCCTTTAGGGCCTCCGATAGATTCTGCTATTTTAGAGAGTAAGGGCCTGATTTAAATCTTGGCAGTTGCACCGCCAAGCCATGTTGGCGCCAGACCTAAGAAGACTATCAAGTCAACGGTGTTTCGCCTGCCATATTTAGATGTTACAGTTCTGCAAGCGGTGAACTGGTGGCGGTTTGTTGATGGAGGGAGGACATCATGGACCCAATGGACAGAAGAAAATGACAGTGGCTGTGAAATAAAGGTAAGTGACACACAGACATGTGTCTCCCTGCACTACACACAACACAATACACAACATACACACAATTATCCATTGCAATTCCACCACAACACATACATGCAGCAAACATATTGATGGACATCCACAACACAACATTGATTCACCATTAACACTGCACCCACACATGACACAACCACAACAACCAACACAATTACACACTCATCTACACAAACACATTATGAAAACAATATCCACACAGCACCACTCACCTGAATGTTGCATGCATCAACACAAAACACAGCACAACATCTACAATAACGTCACATATGCAGGTGGCACAAATACTCACACAGCCACAGCCACAGCACCCACTCCAGCTCCCTGCCCCTCACCCACCAAATAGCATTGCATGCACACATACACATACTGACTCACACCTGTGTAGTGCCCACGCAACATACCCTGACAATGCGGCATCCCTACCTTTGAGTCCGGCGAGAGGGGGGGGTTGTGGTTTCTCCACTGGTCAATGGAGGCAGTGATGACAGGGGTTGTTTAGTCATGTCCAGTGGAAGACGGGGGTGGAATGGGGAAAAAATATGAGTTTTCACCCCTTTACCTCCCTCAATCTGCCAACTCAGAAGTGGGGGTCAGACTGACACTTTTTTCTTGCCGGTAAGGCACATGCAAATCTGCATGGCAGGAAGGGAGGCTGGGGTCCAGCGGGCATTCTCTTTTCCCTCACCCACCATTGACATGAATGGTATTTCGTCTGTGGGACCGCCAACATCTAAATACGGCGGGTGGACCATCACGGCGGTGGACGGGTTTCCAGTCAAAAAGTCAACAGCAGGACCGTTACAGCCAACATCTAAATCAGGCCCTATGACTTAAAATTATTCAGGATCCTCCTTGAGGTTTTCTATCCAGGTTTTTCTAAATGGCTTTCAGTGGATTCTTAGTATGCCTGCATCCAGTTCCCTAGAGTCTACCAATGGGATAAACTTGTTAAATAAAGCCTTTGAGGTTATCGCCTTCGCCCCTTCAGGGATATGTAGGACTCTAACATTGTTACACCTTGCATTATTCTTTAAAGATTCTGGCCCTCATTATGACATTGACGGTAAGTGCCGCTTACCGCCATGCCGACTGCCGCCAATATACCACAGCCACGGCGGTTTACCGCTATCCATATTATGGCCCACACATAGCAATCAGTCGCTATACAGCCACTCACACAAGTCCGTCAGCCCAAAGGTCAGTGATAAACTGGCGGTAGCAAAACCCACACCGTTAAGCCAACAGAACCAACAGAACTACGCCCAGAGCATTATGACCCACAAATCACCGGGGCGGACATTCAACCGCGGTAAACCATTGGCGGTACATACCACCGCGCTCAAAATAAACACACTCAAACAAAACAACACTACATTGGACAATTCAAACTACACACACCTGACACATATACACACACCAAACACCCACACCAATATAAAACACACACCCACATTACCCACAACCCTTTACAACTCAAAAAATGGACAACTGAAAGACACACCAAGAGCACCCACAGAACCAGAGCCACAGAACACCATCACCCATACACCAGGCAAACACAAGCACCACATATCATCCAGATGCAGACATACCAACATCCACTGCCTCCACTATGTCCCCCTCCTCCTCATCCACCACCCTCCCAGTAGCGTCTCCACTCACATCTGCATGCACTACATCCTCATCCACTACCCCCATCACCATCACGCCTGTCACCACACACCCCTCACTAGCAGTCACTACCCCCACATCTATGCACACGTCCCCTGTGTCCTCTCCCACTGTGTCTGTGCCCCCTCTTCCCAAAGTACACAAACTCAAGCACTCAGACACCCAACAGCCATCGACCTCACAACAGCATCCAGCCCATGCACCTACACCCAAACACGGCAGACAGACACTTCCTACAACCACTCCCTCTTCCTCCACTCCCAAACTTTCACCCTCTTCCCGCGCCAGTGTTCCTAAGAAGCTTTTCCTCTCCGGCGTTCACCTCTTCCCTACGCCTTCCCCCTGTCCTTCACATAGGGCCAGGGTGGTCAGAAACCAGGCGAGCACCTCAACCACCCAGTCCACTGCCACAGTAGTGTCAGCAGATACTGCAGGTGGGAGAGGCTCCAGGGAACCAGCCATCAGCACTGACAGTGTGCCTGCACCAGCTGCCAAAGAGAAGGGCAAGGAGGCACCGCCAGCTTCCAAGGGGAAGGGCAAGGAGGCACCACCAGCTGCCAAGGGGAAGGGCTGGATCCTCCCCCCACCACTGCCTGCACCGCCACCAGCACCACTGCCAGCAGCAGCAGCCCCGGTGGGCAGCCGTCCGAGGCTGCAAGGGAAGGGCTTGAGCCTCCCCCCCACCACTGCCAGCACCAACACCTGCACCGCCACTGCCACCACTGAGCAGCCGTCACCGCCGGTGGGCAGTGTGTAGTCCTGCTTCCATGGGCTGTACTGCGTTCTGGCCCCTGCAAATCCTGTAGGTCTGACACCCAGGTGAGAGACTGTGACCTTGCACTCCCCAAGTGCTGCATCACAGGGCATAAGGCCCCCTCCAGAACCAGTGGAAGAAGGCATCCACTCCCCCCCTCCTTGCCAGGATGAAGCACATAGGGCACAAGGCCCCCTCCAGAACCAGTGGAAGAAGGCACCCACTCCCCCCCCTCCTTGCCAGGATGAAGCACACAGGGCACAAGGCCCCCTCCAGAACCAGTGGAAGAAGCCATCCACTCACCCCCTCCTTGCCAGGATGAAGCACACTGGGCACAAGGCCCCCTCCAGACCCAATGGAGAAGCCATCCACTAGAGAGACTGTGGCCTTGCGCTCCCCAGGACCAAGAGGTGGGCAAACCACCCACTTGAGAGACTGTGGCTTTGCACTCTCCAGGACCAGGCAGTGGGCAAACCACCCACTTGAGAGGCTGTAGCTTTGCACTCCCCAGGACCAAGCAGTGGGCAAACCACCCACTTGAGAGACTGTGACCTTGCACTCCCCAGGACATTGCACAGGACATGTAGCCCCCTCCAGGACCAGTGGTGTTGTACCATCACCCAGCTGAGGTGCCCCCCGTTCCCCGTCCCCCTGAGGTGCCTGTGTATTTTCGACCTGATGCCCCTACAGTGTTCTCTCCGTGTTGTTGCAAGAGTCATGTGGGACCTTGGCCTATGTGATGTGGCCCTGTGGCAGTGTTCCTCCATTTGTATATATGTATATACTGTTTTGATTTTGAAGCACGACTCTCTACTATTTTGTCTTATTACACTCACTTTAATCAAGTCCTTTTGTCCTTGCATTATTCCTGAGGAGTACGGGGGTTAATATGTGATGTTATTTCATCTGATTGTGTTGGGGGTGGGGGTATTGCCTGTTGCGTATGTGTGTCACTCTCTTTTTAATCCCCCCTCCCTTGAGTGCTAGGTGGCAGTACTCACCGTGGTCGTCTTCGCCGGCGTTGCTGTTCATAATGCATGAGGAGGAATACAAGCATGGAAAAGATGTGCAACTCGGGCTCCATGGCGTTGTGATTCTCCTTGAGTCTCCAGAGGTGAATCCTTTGCCTTCTGTGTACTGTTTCCACTGTGCTTTTGATGTCGTTGGTACCGCCCCGGAAAAGGTGGCGGATAGGCCTGTTGTAATAGTGTGGGCGGTACATTGTCTTCCGCCTGGCTGTTGGCGGTTACCGCTGCAGTGCTTGTTGCTACCGCCGGGGTGGTCGGTGTGTTAAAGTGGCTGTGTGTGTGGGCGGTTTCCGCCGTGGTCATAATTCAATTTTTTTTACCTCCGGCCTGTTGGCGGTATTACCTCCGCTTTATCACCGACCACCAGGGTTGTAATGAGGACCTCTATCTTTTCGCAGAGCTCTTTCTCCCTGTTTTTAATGCTTGTATCTCTTTGCGATTCCCCGGTTCCATAGTGTTCATCATCTCCATTAGAGTATCCATCTTGCACTCTAGAGCCTTACAGGCACCTTGTATTCTTGCCTAGTTTCGCTCTGAGATTGCAAATTTGGTTCTTTTCTGTCATAGCTGTTAAGAGGCTCTCTACTCATAACTGTGCCATGTGATCTTGTAATTTCCCCTGTGAACCCTGGGGTTGTGAGTACGTTTCTGCAGCCTGGCCTACTTCTGACACTTTCTCTTTTATTGATTGGAATTTATTCTTGGTGTGTATGCCAACTGTACATCCCTCTGTGTCTTCTCTACCCGCACCTATAATGGAAATATTTTCTTGTCAAGAGTCTAGTGAGTTTGGTAAGCAGTGTCAACAGTATAGAGTAGGCCTATCTGCTTCTTTTTTTGGCTAGATGTCAAAGAATGACTTCATGGATGGAGTACTCTTTGCACCTTTGGTGGGCTTTGCCACTTCTCAAGATGTTCTCCTTGACTCGTCTCCACTTTCCGGGGGGGATGGAGGGGCTGGTGGTAATGTACCTGGGGCCAGAACGAGATCCCACACTTGAGAATTAGGAGTTTCTGTATTATTTTCTGCTAAATTAATTACTCCCTCAATAGCAGTGGTCAAAGTGGGGGGGAAACACAGAGTCAACCCTCCATATGTGCCCTGTTGCTTTATACTACTTCCCACTTCTGCAAAAGTATTTAATCTTATTTTACAGTTGCATAGTGTGTTTCTGTTTTTTACCTTTCCTGACTCAGCCCCTGCATTCCCTACTGCCCCCTGGTACACTGACCTTTTTCCTTTGATGTTCGTCAGTAAGGATGGCAGTGTAGATGATTCCAAGGCTTTTCCTTTATCGCCTAACACGGACCTTCATGCGGCATCTTTCTCCTGCGATCTACTTCTGGATGCTCATTGGCAAGTTTGCAAGCAGCCGCCAGCTTGTGCTGACACTGCCTAGTGTTCCCCGGAAGGAAATCTACTCAGAGGCCTGCTGATCCTTGCAGAGACGCAGTCCGCCTCTCTCCACAGTGAATCCTGCCACTGTCACTGTAACCTTTCTCCCAATGACACCGTTGGTCCTCTGCCGTGCCCCCAAGGCCCTTTTAAAATCTCCCCTGGAGTCACACCAAGATTTACTGAAAATACCTCTGGGTAGAGTCACAGTGATTTTGTGCTTGTGCAATGATTCTAGTGTGGTGAGAACACCAGAGGAGGAGAGCTCCTGGCCAGCTCGCTTAGCTAGTCGACTTGTTCCCTTGACAAGGCCCTACTGACTCTTTTGTCATGTGTCTTGTATTGTATTGCATTCTCTTCTCTGTGGAATGCTTGATCTGTTTGCAGCAAAACTACCTACATCAGTAAGTCACTTTCATTCTCAACTCTACCACCCCACTACACTTCACAGCTAAAACTGATAAATAGGCCGGGCCTAATAGTGCAACACTAGCCTCCCAGCATACTGAATTTGCCACTTCCACCCTAACGCTATGCAACACTAACAAAAGCAGAGAGGAAAGGCTTCTGAACATGCCACTCTCAGCAGCGCACACACCACTAGCTTTCCCTCTTTAGTCCTTTCACCACCACTCTACTACTATTCTTGTCCTATTTCATGTCCAAAATATGGCAATTTACAGGCCATTAAGCAACATAAGCATCTTCTTTGATGCACTAGAATCACTATCCCACTATATGTGATCTCACCCTTAAATGATACAATCACCAACAGATATTCTATTTCACCAATTACTCCCTAACCACAAACTGCAAAATACTTATTCTGTCACCTTAACCTCACAACCATCAAATTCTAATCTCTAAAACACGTGCTCTTTTCCCAATCACCATAAGTCCATCACATCTGATCCACATTGGCCTTCACCCTTTCCTACATACTCCCCTATAAAAGACTCATATCATCAAATGCAATTACTTTACAAATCTTCCACCATTATTTTTTAAAGCAAACTGACAGCAATCTCACATTCATGCTTAACTTACTTTGGCCTACTTAAACGTACACTCACAAGAACATTTATTCACTCAATTCGTGCAAAGCTTCAGTCATGCAATTTTTAGACACAGCCCTGAATTGTTTTTCACATCCAACCACTGAAAAAAGAACATCTTCACTTATCCACAATTGGATTTAAAATCCAACTACAGAATAACTTAAGGCGTACAGACACACCCTGAATACCCTCATATTCACACTCACATCTGTCAAATCATCCTATTTTCAGGACCTAGGGCCATATTTATACTTTTCGACGCACAACTGCGCCAACGCAGTTGTGCGTCAAAACATCTAATGCCGGCTAACGCCATTCTGAAGCGCCATGCAGGCGCTGTATTTATTCAATGATGTTAGCCGGCGTTAGCCGGCGGAGCTGCCTGGTGTGCGTGAAAAAAAATGACGTACACCAGGCAGCGCCGGCGTAGGGGAATATGGAGCTTGGGCGCCAAAAAATGGGGCAAGTCAGGCTGAGGCAAAATATTCGCCTCAACCCGATTTGCGCCATTTTTTTTTACTCCCAACCCCCATTGAAATGACTCCTGTCTTAGCAAAGACAGGAGTCATGCCCCCTTGCCCAATGGCCATGCCCAGGGGACTTCTTTCCCCTGGGCATTGTCATTGGGCATAGTGGCATGTAGGGGGGCACAAATCAGGCCCCCCTATGCCACAAAAAAAACAAAAAAAAATTACTTACCTGAACTTACCTTAAGTTCCCTGGGATGGGTCCCTCCATCCTTAGGCGTCCTCCTGGGGTGGGCAAGGGTGACAGGGGGGGTCCCTGGGGGCATGGGAGGGCACCTCTGGGCTCCTTCCGAGCCCACAGGTCCCTTAACGCCTGCCCTGACCAGGCGCTAAAAAACTACGCTAAAACGGCTGGACGTAATTTTTTTTGACCCGCCCACTCCCGGGCGTCATTTTTGCCCGGGAGTGTAAATACGGCGCACATGCCTCGGAGTCGATTTTTTAGACGGGAACGCCTACCTTGCATATCATTAACGCAAAGTAGGTGTCCACGCTAAAAAGTGACGCAAACTCCATGGACTTTGGCGCTAGACGCGTCCAACGCCAGAGTATAAATATGGGGTTAGTTTTGCCTCGAATTTGCGTTTAAAAAAAACAACGCAAATCCGGCGCAAACGGAGTATAAATATGCCCACTAATGTCTTCTCTATGGTTCTGCCCTCAGAGACTCGCACATCTCTCAGAAAGTCTTCCTTTAGCCACCAACTTTGTCTCATGCTTTTCTTTGAACATCTCAAACATGAGAATAAGCCTAGTCACATTTCGCTCAAACTTGCTTACAACATCCAACACTTCTCCACATTTCTGACCCTTCTGTCACACACTCCCCTCCACCACACCACCTCCACTGTGTTACTTCCCATTTTGACAAATGCTAACTGTTTTAGCCTCAAAATCTAGTCAGTAGCACTCACATGCCTGAAATCCATTTGTTGCTCCTCTTTTAGTAAATGTATCTATACTCCATGCGGAGGTCTTGCCCTTTCTAAAACACTGCTCATCCTACAACCCTAGTGTGAGAATTGGGTTGTTGTTGATTAAGTGGAGTGATAATCCTGCTCAAACAACAGCTACGATCTATGTCAGGGTGAGTGTCAATGTATCAACAATGCATGCTTACCTGGGAGCCTGCAATGATTTATTCACAGGGATACTATGGACCAAACTCCTTCTAACCTACCTTATTGCCAATGTTTTGAGATGTCCAGATAGTTGAGGTACAGGCCAGGGAAGAGGTCCTGGTTCTTGTGGACGTCATTGATGGCCTGTCACAATTGTATGACTTCTCTGAGGTCTATAGCATTGTTTGTCCCTCCTTGTCTGAACCACCTAGTTTCTGTACCCACTCTTTCCTACCTGTGATCAATTGCTGTAGTCTGAACATCCTGGTGTTGTAATTTGGCATGTGTGTGTAGTCATCCGAAGTCGTGTTAATCAAACAATTTCTGAGATGTAGGATTCAATGGATTGAGGTGCTTGAGATGTCCAAGCAGCTTTCCAAAGTGCAGAACCCGGAGGAATCCTCAAGGTGAATGCTTTCCAGAAGCCGTCGGCCTTCACTGAGATCTCACGAGGTCTAGGCGGATTGTGCATACGGCATCAGGTGCTCAGAACAGTAGGGCTGAGCGCTGTGGGGCTGAGCTCATAGCTACATATCACCATAAGTGTAAAAATATGTCCACTGGGATAAATGGAAAAAATAATAATAGCAAGAACAGGAACACCACTTGTAAGATAAACATAAATATTGCAAAAGAGACTCACATGGTGAAGCTGGTGCACTGGTTAGGGGCGGGCTTTTAATAGCTTATGAGTCCCTATGAAGTCCTAAAAGACTGGATTGTAAGAACCGTGAGAGTAAGCCACTAAAGACACTAAGGGGGTCATTCTGACCTCGCCGGTAAAAGTCTCTTACCGCCGGTCAGAAGACCGCCATTCTACCACCGCGGCCGCGGTAAACCGCCACAGTCATTCTGACCCACAACTGCCAAACCGCCAAAAACCCGACATCCACGGAAGGCCGCCTCATCAGCGGTCAGCGATAAACTGGAGATGACCAAACCTCCACCGTCACGCCAACACAAACACGCCCATGCCATTACGACCCACGAATCCACGCGGCGGTCTTTCAACCGCGGTATTCCATTGGCGGTACACACCGCCGCGTTCAAAATACACACACCCATACAAAACACAGCCACATTGGACAATTCAAAATACACACACCTGAGACACATACACACAGCACTCCCACACACCCATCACCATATAAAACACACACCCACATCACCCACAAACCCCCCCAAATCGAAATTCAGAGACAAGGCGTAATACACAGAGAGAGAGCACAGGGAACGCAAACCACAACACACACAGGAACCCAACATCATCACCCACACCACATCTACGCACACATCACCACACACCACCACTCACATCACCACAAACACCACCCCACACCTCATCCACACCACCCCATGGCACCCCAAAGACACCCCAGGTTCTCGGACCAAGAACTCAGGGTCATGGTGGAGGAAATAATTAGGGTAGAGCCCCAGCTCTTCGGCACACAGGTGCAGCACACCACAATAGCCAGAAAGGCGGAGCTATGGCAAAGGATTGTCGACAGGGTCAACGCTGTGGGACAGCATCCCAGAAATCGGGAAGACATCCGAAAGCGCTGGAACGACCTACGGGGGAAGGTGCGGTCGATGGTGTCAAGACACAACATCGCTGTGCAGAAGACTGGCGGCGGACCCCCACCCACTCCACCCGAATTCACAGCATGGGAGCAAGAGGTCTTGAACATCCTGCATCCAGAGGGCCTCGCTGGAGTAGGCGGAGGAATGGACTCTGGTAAGTCTAATCTCAACTACTTCACCCCCCCCCAACCACCAGCATGCCAACCCACACCCCCACCCTCACCCCCAACCCCCCAGCACACATCCTCCCTGCCAATGTCTCACCAGCACAACCCACCCAACACAACACCAATCCCTGAATGCCAACACAAACCATGGACACCCATCACCTAAGCATGACCACTGCACATACCCATCCCCCCCCACAAACCACCCTCACAACTCCTCCCACAAGGGAATGCCAGCACTGGGGGACAAGGGCACCCACAAATCGCACGCCATGGCACACACAGAAGCAATAACCATACTCTTTTACCCCTGCAGGGCCCGAACGCCAACACACCAGCCAGGAGGGTCCAGATTTGTCCATCCCACCCCCAGAACAGGCCCCCAGTGATGACAGCAGCTCTGTCGACCTAGAACCTGATGACCAGCCCGGACCATCGGGGACCTCTGGACAGTCGGTTCCCCACACACAGACACAGGCCACAGCAGACCCAACCCCCTCTGGGAATACCAGCACAGCTCCCACCCAGCGGGCCCATGCCTCTGTCTCCAGGACGCGTCAATCAGCGGTGTGTCCGCCACTACAGGGCACCCAGGCTGACCCACCACCCCAACAACAACAGGGACCTGGGGGCAGTGGTAGTGGGCACACCGTCCAGGGGACAGAGGCCCGGGGAAACAGGGGAACTGGGAGGGCTGCTGTGCGAGAGGGGGGGGGCCGGCCCAGGGAACCCACTCTCCAAGAGGCCCTCACCACCATCATGGGAGCATACCACCACTCCCAGGAGACGATGGCGACAGTACTGGCCAGGTTCCAGGAGATCCAGGCACAGCAGGAGGAACGGTACATGGGGTTCAGAGACGAACTCAGGAACATTGGTTCTGCAATGGGGACCATCGTCCTGGCCCTCAACCAGATAGTCACCACATTGCGGGACCATGTGGCACCCCAAAGGGCTCCTGTCACTAGCCTGGACCACGAACAGCCTACCACCTCCGCCGGCGCTAGTGGACAGGAGGCCCCCACACAACAACAGGCCACCAGAACCCCACCTCCTGCTGAAGATCAACCACCCCGCAAGCGGAACCTGAGATCACACAAGAAGACAGAGTAGGATGCCAAGACCCCCGCCAGCATAAGATTCCCCCTGATGTCATCCCACTGTCCCACATTGTCACCCTGTCAAACCTTAAACAGCCCCTGCTCCATCCTTCCACAGGCATATGGACAATGCACCTGTGAGACTGAGAACTGGACTCTGCCATGGACATTACTCCACCCCCACCCATCACCGTTTTACTATCATGGACCTATATGCAGCACTTAAAATAAATCACCAATTGCACTTCAAAAATCAGGAGTCTGCTTGTATTCTTAACAAATGTATTACACATAACGGTGCAATAATGTTCAGTTACATTGTGATGACAACATACCAATGTCAATAAGCATTAGTCCATGGGCAAACAAAGCAGAAGTCACGCTGTGGGTCATACAGCTCTGAAAAGGGAAGGGAAAGTCAAAAATCAGTTAAAAGGAACTGGGGGGAAACACAGAAAGTAGAGATGCAGGAGGCCAGAAGTAAATGTAAAATGGCGTGGGTGATTCTTACCTGTGTGCTACTGAAAATACTGTTGTATAACTGTGTCCCTGTTGTCCGTGTCGTCCCCGTCGTCTTCCTCCTCTTCACTCTCCACAGGCTCCACAGCTGCTACAACACCACCATCTAGACCGTCCTCCTGCAGGAAAGGCACCTGGCGTCGCAATGCAAGATTGTGAAGCATACAGCAGGCCACGATAATATGACACACCTTCTTTGGTGAGTACATTAGGGATCCACCTGTCATATGCAGGCACCTAAACCTGGCCTTCAGGACCCCGAAGGTCCGTTCTATAATCCTCCTAGTTCGCCCATGTGCCTCATTGTAGCGTTCCTCTGCCCTGGTCCGGGGATTCCTCACTGGCGTCAATACTCAAGGCAGGTTGGGGTAACCAGAGTCACCTATTAGCCACACACGGTGTCTCTGTAGCTGTTCCATCACATAAGGGATGCTGCTATTTCGCATGACATACGCGTCATGCACTGACCCAGGGAACTTGGCATTTAGATGGGAGATGTACTGGTCAGCCAAACAGACCACCTGGACATTCATCGAATGGTAATATTTTCTATTTCTGTACACCTGCTCATTGTCTTTTGGGGGTACTAAAGCCACATGGGTCCCATCAATGGCACCAATGATGTTGGGGATCTGTCCAAGGGCATAGAAATCACCCTTCACAGTGGCCAAATCACCCTCCTCAGGGAAAACAATGTAGCTCCGCATGTATTTCATCAGGGCAGACAACACTCTGGACAAAACCTTAGAAAACATAGGCTGAGACATCCCTGATGACATGGCCACTGTTGTCTGAAAAGACCCACTTGCCAAAAAATGGAGTACTGACAGAAGCTGCACCAGAGGGGGAATTCCTGTGGGTTGGCGGATGGGGGACATCAGGTCTGGCTCCAGCTGGGCACACAGTTCATGTAAAGTGGCTCGGTCAAGTCGGTATCGAAGTATAATATGTCGTTCTTCCATTGTCGACAGGTCCACCAGCGGTCGGTACACGGGAGGATTCATCCTTCTCCTCGCAAGTCCCAGCGGACGGTGCCTAGGAAGAACAACATGGAGTACAGAGTCAAGCAACCCACAGGTACGTTCACCCAGCTTGCACAGTACACGAATCGCTATGCATTGAAAGGCTTGTATGAGTGGCAATGCAAGGCCTAGGCCTGTGTGACGCAGTAGTAATTAAGCCATGTGGGCCCTTGTAATGGCGGCTGCCTGACCTGAGAAGTGTGACAGTGGGATGTGAGGTCAACGCGCTGGCGTGGCACACCGTGGCGGTAGGCGGTCGAAGACCGCAGTGCGAAGGCGCATTGGTTAACATTGCACCTTATGGGTCTCAGGAGCCAATGACGATGTGCGCCGGCGGTACGCACCGCGGCGGTACGCACCGCCGCGGCCGCCATTTTCTATCTGCTTAATCACTCGAGACCTGATCATCCACAGGAGAGGACCTATACTGCAAGTGCTGCTGTGACCTCGGTCTGGAAGAGACAATGGCTGCTGCGACTGGGGAAAGGGCCCCTGCCTTCACTTCAGAAGAGTTGGAGAAACTTGTGGATGGGGTCCTGCCCCAGTATGCGCTACTCTACGGTCCCCCAGACCAACAGGTAAGTACACTGGGTGCACGTTGAATGGGCTATGCCTGGGTTGTGTGTGGTGGATGTAAGATGGTGGGGTGGGGAGCGAATGAGGAGTGCAAGGCATGACAGATGAGAGCATGTGCCACATGGCAAGGTTGGGGAGGGGGGGGCAATCACATCTAACATGCAGAAAAATGTTGAAATTTCCTTTCCCACCCTGTACATGTCAAATAGGTCAGCGCCCATCAGAAAGTCGACATTTGGCGTGCCATCGCCAAGGAAGTCCGGGCCCTGGGGGTCCACAACAAACGGGGCACCCACTGCCGAAAGAGGTGGGAGGACATCCGCCGCGGGACCAGGAAGACCGCCGAGTCACTGCTGGGGATGGCCTCCCAACGTAGGAGGGGTGCCAGTCGTACCTTGACCCCCCTGATGTCCCGGATCCTGGCGGTGGCCTACCCCGATTTGGATGGGCGCGTGAGGACATCACAGCAGACACAAGGGGGTGAGTACCAGCACATTCTGCTATCTTTACGCGCAGTGGAGGTGTCTGGGTGGGGGAGGAGGGCTGTGGGTGACATTAGGCCAGGGTGCTTTCTGTAGTGTAGTCCCCTCCTTTAGGCATGGCCCTGTGCCCCCGCCCCCACCTCTGTAGGGTGCCAAGTACAGCAATCCATGGTCCAGCATCACCCATGTGTGCATTTGTTGTCCATAGACCTATAGGCCTAGTCACAAGTACTGAGTAGTGTACCCCGATTGCGCGGCATAGTGCTGGAGGCTCCTGTGTCTGTCCTCTCCGACAACGGTGTTGACAATGCATGCACTCAACCTGTCTTTATTTCTCCCCCCACCCTTTTTCTTTATCTTCTTGTGCATGTGTGCATTAGCATCATCAGGCGGAGGAGAATTGGCATCGGAGCACGAGGGAGCTGCAACTCACAAGGCCCCGGTGGGCCATGCTACAGACACCGAGGTCACCAGTGATACGGAGGGCGAGGGGAGCTCCACAACGGGGACCCGTGGTGACACCAGCGACACTGACACGTCCTCGGAAGGGAGCTCCCTAGCCGTGGCGGCAACATCCGTGCCCCCCGCCTCAACAGGTACAGCCGCCACCCAGCGCACCAGCTCCGCCCTCCCAGCAGCCCCTCAGCCTTCGCTCCGTGCCCGCTCGCCCAAGAAGGCTGGCATCTCCTTCGCCCCAGGCACCTCAGGCCCTGCCCCAGTTACCCCTGCTGCCCTCAGTGAGGAGGTCATTGACCTCCTACAGACCATCATTGTTGGGCAGTCTACCCTTTTGAATGCCATCCAGGGGGTAGAGAGGGAGGTGCATCGGAGCAATGCATACCTGGAGGGCATTCATTCGGGTCAGGCTGCCCATCAACGATCGTTCAATGCTCTGGCCTCAGCACTGACGGCAGCCATTGTCCCTGTTTCCAGCCTCCCTCTTCTAACTGCCTCCACCGTCTCCCAGTCTCCTGTTCCTCAGCCTATCCCATCCACACCATCAGACCAGCCTGCACACACCTCAACACCCAAGGGCAGCTCATCCAGACATAAGCACCACAGATCCCACAAGCATTCACCCAAGCAACATCCAGATGCAGCCATGGCAACAGTCACTACCACCTCTGTGTCCTCCTCCTCCTCGTCTCCCTCCTCCCTCCCTTTGACGTCTCCACTCACACCTGCATGCACACCACCATCAGCCAGTACTTCCATCACCACCACACCCTCCAGTACAGTCCGCACACGCGCAGTCACCACCCCCACTGCCATTTACACATCCCCTGTGTCCTCTCCCACTGTGTCTGTCACCCCCTCTTCCAAAACACACAAACGCAGGCAGCCACCCACACAACAGCCAACCACCACACGACAGCCTACGTCACAAGCACCTGCACCCATAGACAGCACACCTGACACTCCTACAACCACATCCTCTCCCTCCACTCCCATACCCACTGCACCTACCCTTCCCATTGCTCCTAAAAAACTTTTCCTCTCCAAACTTGACCTCTTTGCACCACCTGACCCACCCCCTCCATCTGGTAAGAGTCCGAAGAGCACCTCAGCCACCACCAGCCCTGCATCAAGTCTGACCATTGTGCACGGGTTTTGGAGTCCACCCTTTCCCAGCACAGTTACATCGGCCAGCAGCAAGGGGACAGCCAGCCCCCCCCCTGGAAAGAGAACCCGTAAAACCAAGGCCCACCGTGAGAAGGCTGACACGGCTGCCCCCAAGGAGCAAAGTCGTGGCCCGTCACCTGCCACAACATCAAGGGGAGGCAAGGGCCAGAGAGCCTCATCGAAGGAGGGCAAGGGCAGCAGGGCTGAGAAGTCAGCCAGCAGGGGCACGGACCAGGAGGGCCCCACAAGCCCCATCCCGGGTGTGACGGAGGACACCCACGGGCCCAGGACTCCGTCACAGGAGGGTCCAGCAACTGCACGGTCGGAGGGCGACTAAGCAGGGAGTCCTGTCCAGGTCTGGCTCCCTTGATAGACAAGAAAGGCACTGCTGAACAGGGCCCCGCCGTGAAGACAGGCACCGCTGAACAGGGCCCCGCCGTGAAGACAGGCACCGCTGAACAGGGCCCCGCCGTGAAGACAGGCACCACTGAACAGGGCCCCGCCGTGAAGAAAGTCACCGCTGAACAGGGCCCCGCCGTGAAGACAGGCACCGCTGAACAGGGCCCCGCCGAGAAGAAAGGCACTGCTGAACAGGGCCCGCTGTGAAGACAGGCACCGCTGAACAGGGCCCCGCCGTCTCAAGCACCGCTCCGCTGGGCCCCGCCGTCTCAAGCACCGCTCCGCTGGGCCCTTCCTGTCAAGCACCGCTCCGCTGGGCCCCGCCGTCTCAAGCACCGCTCCGCTGGGCCCCGCCGTCTCAAGCACCGCTCCGCTGGGCCCTTCCTGTCAAGCACTGCTCCGCTGGGCCCCGCCGTCTCAAGCACCGCTCCGCTGGGCCCGCCGTCTCAAGCACCGCTCCGCTGGGCCCTTCCTGTCAAGCACCGCTCCGCTGGGCCCTTCCTGTCAAGCACCGCTCCGCTGGGCCCCGCCGTCTCAAGCACCGCTCCGCTGGGCCCCGCCGTCTCAAGCACCGCTCGGCTGGGCCCTTCCTGTCAAGCACCGCTCCGCTGGGCTCTTCCTGTCAAGCACCGCTCCGCTGGGCCCTTCCTGTCAAGCACCACTCCGCTGGGCCCTTCCTGTCAAGCACCGCTCCGCTGGGCCCTTCCTGTCAAGCACCGCTCCGCTGGGCCCTTCCTGTCAAGCACTGCTCCGCTGGGCCCTTCCTGTCAAGCACCGCTCCGCTGGGCCCCGCCGTCTCAAGCACCGCTCCGCTGGGCCCTTCCTGTCAAGCACCGCTCCGCTGGGCCCTTCCTGTCAAGCACCGCTCCGCTGGGCCCCGCCGTCTCAAGCACCGCTCCGCTGGGCCCCGCCGTCTCAAGCACCGCTCCGCTGGGCCCTTCCTGTCAAGCACCACTCCGCTGGGCCCTTCCTGTCAAGCACCGCTCCGCTGGGCCCTTCCTGTCAAGCACCGCTCCTCTGGGCCCTTCCTGTCAAGCACCGCTCCGCTGGGCCCGCCGTCTCAAGCACCGCTCCGCTGGGCCCTTCCTGTCAAGCTCAGCTGGCCCATTGACAGTGCCGGTTCTGTGTCGAGCTAGTGTTCATGCTGCACTCTGGGCACCCTGCCTCCTCCATGACCAGTGGAGTCTGTAATCCACCTGATGGACTGTGGCTTTGCACTCCCCAGGATGGCACAGTGGGCAACCCACCCACTGTAGAGACTTGAGAGACTGTGGCTTTGCACTCCCCAGGATGGCACAGTGGGCATGGTGGCCCCTTCGTGGTTCTGGCGTCGTGGACTCCTGTGGCTGAGGTGCCCCCCTTCCCTTCCCCCTGAGGTGCCTGTAGTTTTGTCATCTGATGCCCCAGCAGTGTTCTCTCCAACGGACTTAGGTCTCCTGTGTGGGCTTTGCCCATGTGTTTGGTAGACATTGGCCCACGGACTGTGGATATTTGACACACTGAGCAGGACTTATTGACTATGTACATAGCTTTCGCACTGTTCATTATTTTTGCTTTGATATTTCATAACGATAATTTTCCATGACTTCAATGAACCTAATTTATACTTAAATTTAAATTTACATTTTTATTATGTCTTTGCATTTTTCAGGGGGGTTTGGGGGGTGTCACTCAGTTGTTGCTCTGCATTGGTATGTTGATAGTTGGGGGGGGGCGTATGTGTGTGCCCGTAACCTTTCGTCCTACCCCCTCCCCTGTGTCGTAGGTGCAGTACTCACCGTTGTCTTCTGCGCCGGAGTTCGTACTCGTGGTAGATGAGCAGGTAGACAAGAGCTAGTAGATTGTTTAATTCGGGTTCCATGCTGTCCTCTGTCCTCGTGGTGTGTATAGAGGTGAGCGTTTTCCCGTTCGTAGTCTGTTTCCGCCGTGTTTTTATCGGCGGGGCTCCCGCCCCGGTAAAGGTGGCAGATTGGTGAGTTGTGATACTGTGGGCGGTACATTGTCTGCCACCTGCCTGTTGGCGGTGACCGCCGCGCTGTTTGTCTGTCCCACCGTGGCGGTCAGAGTGTTAAAGTGGCGGGCTGTGTTGGCGGTTCCCGCCAGGGTCAGAATTCCATTTTTTTGACCGCCTGCCTGTTGGCGGGTTGGCCGCCGCTTTATCACCGACCGCCAGGGTCAGAATGAGGGCCTAAATTAACCTGTGCTTATCCCTCTGGTAGCTTGCCACAAAAGCAGTCAGGCTTAACTGAGAGGCAAATTGTAAAGTGTGTATTCAGCAAACAAACAGTAATAAAATGAAAACACAACACATCATTCCACACTAATTTAGAAAAATAGAGTACATTTAAAGAAATTATTTGACACCAAACAACCATCAACAATTGGGCTAGTTATAAGAAAGATTTATAGGATATGAGTCAAGTATGAATCACATTAGTTTCCATGGGTAATGGAGACTGCTGATCCAAAAAGGGTGTTGAAAGGACTTAGAAAAAACATCTTTCCATATTCTCATAGTAGACGGATCGAAAAGGCTATATTTAAAGCCATTACTTCTGAGCTGTGGTCTAAGCTCAGTGAATGACTTGCGAGGTTTGACCGTTTCCTTTGCAAAGTCTTGATGTATAAAGATTTTATTATCATTAGATCAACAAAGTCTGTATCTCTCTTGCTGCTTTTCACATCATCACTAAGGGGCCAATTAGGAGTTGGGCAGTCGGACCGCCACAATATGGTGGTGGTAAGATGGCTGTCGGGCCGGCGGCCTTACTATTGCCGTATTGCGATGTTTTCATCTAGATAACTGACAGAAACCATTGTATTATGATGTTTCCGCCAGTCAGCCCAATGGAAACAGTGCAGCGGCATAGGCCTCAGCTCCCTTAACTAGCCAAAGCCAATCCCGTTGCACACAGCACTCTTGGATTCCAAGGATGCTGGCAGGGGGGCCCCTGCACGCCCAAGACATGGGGGCCTCCAGCACTGCCTTTCTGCCAGCCTTTCTATGCTGGTTAGCCTGGCAGAAAGGGAAGTCGTGATCCACACGGCGGTGCCAAACTCAGCACCGCTGTGGCTGACTACTACTTTGACTGCCGCCAAACCTGTCGGTATCTCTGATCCCAGCAGAGGTGGCTGACTCCTGGTGGTCTGACCGCCAGGATCATATTCTGGCAGTCGGACTGCCAGGAGTGCAGGGGTCTGACCGCGAGTTTGGCGGTCCTCAGACCACCAAACTCGTAATCGGGCCGTAAATGATGATGACACAGAACTTTAAAGATTACTTGACAAGGCCTAATAGCATTTGTAATATGATGTGAGGAACCCTATGAGCCTTGTCTACTTCATATTTTTCTGGGAATTTTAAATGTAAAAGACCAGGTTTCAATGCTTCCAAATATTGCCTGCAGTCATTGCCTTCACCATCTTCTGGTAAATAAACCATATGTAGGTTATACTGTTGATTGTGATTTTCTAATTCAAGTAATGTATTACTCACCAGTACTATTTTTTCAGTGAGAGGTGTCATACAATCAATTGTTGATTTATAATGCTGAATTTTAATAGTATTATGAGAGATTTTCATAGAAAGACTTGCCATGTCTTTGCAAATATTTTTCATTTATGATGTAATATCACCAGTATTAGCCCATAATTCTTGTAATTCCTCCAATAAAGTGTATAAAGAGGGCTCAGTAGTTTCCACTATTTTGTACTTGACTGATGGAGGAGAAATAGTTTATTTGTGCTTGTAATTCACAGCATTCATATTTTTACCTTCCAAATCAATATCATTGATGAATAACTCCTGAAATATTTCACTATTATTTAAAACGAAAGCTAAAGACAGGTACACAAGAAATTCACAGCAAAAGTATGCTGTGCTGCAGTTATAAGCAGCTGTAGAAGTGGTTTATGCCACAGCCGTGACCTTTCCTGGATGTGACTCCGCTTCCCTGACAGGAACCTCCTGCAGCAAAGCAGATGAAAGACAGTGGAAAGCTCAGTAAGGGAAATGCCTTCAAAACATAATGAAAAGCCCCAACAAAGGTAGGAAAATGAAGCACTGGGCATTCAGAAAACATCCATGTGACAGTACAAAGGTAATACTAGCCTTAAATGCGCTAAAACATCGTTGATTATGTGGGCGCCGCGGAGGGCTATTAGGAGGCGGCCAGCTTGTTTTGCATGCTTGCACGTTCCCCGGCTGAGAGGTCTAACACCTCGCTTTTATCCTATTCATCCAATTTTCTCTACAACTCTTAAATATAGCTAGATTTTAACCATTCAACCTCCATCCTCACTATTTGCAACCCACTAAACCACATTCAATCTAGATTCAGGAAGTTTTACTCCATAGAAACATCCTCACCCACATATGCAACTTCATTAGCTCAACAATGACCTATCCTTTGTTCTCATTCTCCTCAACCTCTTTGTGGCTTTTGATGTTGTCAATCGTCCCTCTCTTTAAGTCATCCTAACCACCCTAGGGCTCATTGACACTCCTTCGTGGAGAAGTGTGGCTCAATGGTTAGAGCAGCAGACCCTGATGCAGAAATCTGGCCCGGGACCAGGGTTCAATTCCTGCCTCAGCGGGTCTTGGGCTCAATTTCCTCAGACCTGATAATTCTCGCATCGGTGCCTAATCTAATTCATGGGTCCCATTCTGTAACTCTGGGCAATAGCTTGCTTAATCTCCACAATGGCCCCAACAGCACTGGGATGCCTGGCTTCAACTTGGAGGTTGCCCAGTAGTGGGCACCTCACAGGGAAAAGCCAGGAGGGGGTGTACAGTGCCTTGAGACCCTAATGGGTGAGTAGTGTGCTATACAAGTACGAAGTTTACAGTTTGGTCTAACAAAAAAATTAGAAAAGCATTTAGATTTCCATATCCTACGAAACCGTCCTCACAATGTCTGGATCCATACGGGGGCACAGATGCACAGATCCATTCTATTACAATGTGTTTCTCTCCATGAGAAACTTTCGGAGAACAAGTACCTCTATGCCTGTGTCCCTCAAGGAGTCAGATGCTGCTTGACATTTTTCTTAGTGTAAGAAAAAATCCAAACAGCATCCAACTCTTAGATGGGACACAGAGACACAGTTCCTTCCTTTCACATGGATTGTGTTTTCATCAGAAGATTTGAGAATTGAAGGAGCGGTATATATCGACCCCAACAAGGAACCAGGCTCTTATTGGATTTTTTCTTTTCTAAGACAAAGTCCAAAGAGAATCCGGCTCCTTGCTGAGGCACTGACAAACAGCTAAGAAAAATAAAAAATCCAAACAGCAACTGGCTCTTTGCTGGGTCATAGACACACAGCTCCTTCCACTCACAATGCAAATGAAGAAGAAAAAACTGTTGATATTTGCATCTGTAATGAGCCAGATCCTGTGCCTTATACCTATGAGCAGTTTGTGAGGGGGACAGCTTGAAAACCATAGGAAATCCCAGAAGACTAAAGATTGATGAAAAGTAGATAACATTCTCAATTGAGCAAGGGGTTATTTATGTAGGTTGCTTGAGGATTTCCCAAAGAAACTAGTCATTGAAATAAAAAAATAGTGACTACAAATGGAAAAAAGATAGGGTATCAAGATAACAATCATCTTTTTGCACAGAAGCTTGACCCACAAATATGAGTTACTATTACATCTGTTCGACTCTTTCACTCGAAGACATGAATAGTGTTTGTTGAAAAACTCATGATACACAGAGATAACTGAGCTGTGGTGCACAATGTTTTATGCTATGTACTGGCCATACATTTCCTAATAATGAGAAATCTAATCAATAGAAACTGTGGGTGAATGGAAACTATGTATGTTTGAAATGAACCCAATAATCTGAGATGAGGAATAGGGGTTTATTAGAACTACTGCAAATTCTGGATTTGTCACAATTATAGAAAATTCTGAGGAGGTTTTAGGAAAAATGTTTTTGCAGGCACTGACTTACAAAAGGAGACCACAATCATATGGACATTCAAAAGATGATAGCAAAGGTCCTACCATACTGCATTTGCACACTTTTCCTGATTAAACAATGCCTCAGACATGTGGGTGGGCCTCTTACCCGGATGAGAAAGGCCTAAGAATACAACTGTGGAGACCTCAAGAAAGAAACTTCGAATTAGGATGATTTTGGTGTGTTGTTAGCTGCAGTATTTGGGTCTGGGGTTTGGTGGCACTTATGCAAAGGTTCCAACCCCAAATATTTCTAAAATCCAGACGCCTCAGGGAGTTCAGGGTGGCATGACGTGTGTGGATGTGGCTGCTTTTTTTAACCTGATGGCCCTGCAAACGTCAAATGGTCCAAAAATTGAATTCCCTCATATTTTTGGAAATTGTGAGAACAACAAAGTCGCACCACTCAGTGTTCCCACACTCTATTGATAAAAGCAGTAACTCATATGTGTTGGTGGGTCTATTGTAATGGACAGAAACACGTCTAAACTATGATTATCTGAAGTCAATATACTGTCAATGTAGTTTCACATTATGACCATTTTGGCCTGTTCCTGTCCCATGCAAAAGACCTATCCATGCATGTGGGGTAAAGGGTTTATTGGGAGAGGTGTGGAACATTGGGTGGCAAGACTTTGGCTTTTACTACAAGTTCTGGACCATTCTCTTACAGAAAACTGAAGAAAGTGTGGTTTTTCCCATATTTGTAGGGCAGTCTGGATAATCAAATATGCTGGTGTTCTGTAAAGCCACATCACTCTGAATTCCTCTGGCTCTCTAACTTTTAGAAATACCTGAGGTTGGGAAGTGTCTTTAGCTGCCAGCTGACCCAGGCCCAATTACTGCAGTCATCTAGTTGGAAGCTCCCGCATCAAAACATTTCCTTGGTGTCTAGTTTGTGGATTCTTGCTCAGACCCATTGAAAACCTACACAAGTCTGACACCCTCATACATAGGAGACCATGGGGCAAAAGTTGTGAGTCAAGGTTCGGAAGGGATATATTACTGTGTGAGAAAGACTGATGGGAACATGTTAAACATGTTGTACCAGTCAGCCAGTCAGAGCAAGGGAGGTTTGAAATCCAGCAACAGAAACCTTAGGCTGTATAGATGTTGAAAACGTATGGTTGTATTATTTTTCTATGCGGCCCCGGAACCAAAATGCAGGCATCCTCACCTGCATTTTGCTTTCTGTTAATTACCAAATCTCCAGAATGCATTATATCCAGTTTATTGTCTATTGAAACCTCATGGACAGTCCTGCTACCCCATGCTCAGAAGACCCAGAGGGCTTGAGGCTTGGCAAGAATATCTTCCTGCATGATGGAGTTTAGAGGGGATTACCAAGTTTGAGAAAAACATTCTAGAAATGTGTTTACCTCATTGTCCTAACCAGTTAATCAGAGTGGAGGAGGTGTGGGGCCCAGTGACAGAAGCTTTAGAATTTCTTGATATTGAAAACATATGTTTATAGTGAGTTTCCATACAGCCGTAAGTGATACCAGCGACCAAACAACAGGTATCCTAAACTGACATTTCACTTTCAATTGATTTTCACATTCCTCAAATGTACTACACCCATTTTATGGCCCTGTGCACCAAAACCCATTGAAAATCCATGTATGTACCTCCATGCTTCGGAGACTTAGAGAAATATAGATGTTGTCAAGCCCTGACATAAATATGTGCTTGTGCAAGAGAGACTGAAAGGTATTGTAATGCTTTGGAAAAAAATGCTAAAAACATAGCAAATGTCATAGTCAACACATTCTCCTAAACAGCTGTTCCCGGCAAGAAAGGCCTGGTTTGCAACATTATCCTGGGTTGTACAGAATTAAAAAGTTTGTAGTTTTTCATACTTTTCAGATACTCTGGCGTTTGATATCAGTCAACAAATGAACAACAAACCAGTGAATCCACCACAATATAGAGATCTGCAGTAATGTGACATAACTGATTTCACAGACTAATTCCCTAATTCCCTAAGAAAACCCATATCTATTTGATATTGGTGGACTCCAGAAATGCAGGTCAACATTTCCCTGGTTAGAATATTTGTTTTTTTTGTTTGTCCATTTGAACCATGCAGCATACTATTGTGCAAATGTGTTTTAAAAAAATCCACCCTTCATTGTATCATCAGATGGCCATGAAATATTGAAGTGATGTTTCCACAAATAAATAGTCCTGAGTTGTAAGGAAATGCCTCCTTGGCATGGTTACCCCCTGACTTTTTGCCTTTGCTGATGCTAAGTTTTGATTTGAAAGTGTGCTGAGGCCTGCTAACCAGGCCCCAGCACCAGTGTTCTTTCCCTAACCTGTACCTTTGTTTCCACAATTGGCACACCCTGGCATCCAGGTAAGTCCCTTGTAACTGGTACCCCTGGTACCAAGGGCCCTGATGCCAGGGAAGGTCTCTAAGGGCTGCAGCATGTCTTATGCCACCCTGGGGACCCCTCACTCAGCACAGACACACTGCTTGCCAGCTTGTGTGTGCTAGTGGGGATAAAAAGACTAAGTCGACATGGCACTCCCCTCAGGGTGCCATGCCAACCTCACACTGCCTATAGGTATAGGTGAGTCACCCCTCTAGCAGGCCTTACAGCCCTAAGGCAGGGTGCACTATACCATAGGTGAGGGCATAAGTGCATGAGCACTATGCCCCTGCAGTGTCTAAGCAAAACCTTGGACATTGTAAGTGCCGGGTAGCCATAAGAGTATATGGTCTGGGAGTCTGTCATGAACGAACTCCACAGCACCATAATGGCTACACTGAAAACTGTGAAGTTTGGTATCAAACTTCTCAGCACAATAAATGCACACTGATGCCAGTGTACATTTTATTGTAACATACACCCCAGAGGGCACCTTAGAGGTGCCCCCTGAAACCTTAACCGACTACCCGTGTAGGCTGACTGGTTTTAGCAGCCTGCCACACTCCAGACATATTGCTGGCCACATGGGGAGAGTGCCTTTGTCACTCTGTGGCTAGTAACAAAGCCTATACTGGGTGGAGGTGCTTCACACCTCCCCCTGCAGGAACTGTAACACCTGGCGGTGAGCCTCAAAGGCTCACCCCCTTTGTTACAGCACCCCAGGGCACTCCAGCTAGTGGAGTTGCCCGCCCCCTCCGGCCACGGCCCCACTTTTGGCGGCAAGGCCGGAGGAGATAATGAGAACAACAAGGCCAGTCAGGACAGCCCCTAAGGTGTCCTGAGCTGAGGTGACTCTGACTTTTAGAAATCCTCCATCTTGCAGATGGAGGATTCCCCCAATAGGGATAGGGATGTGCCCCCCTCCCCTCAGGGAGGAGGCACAAAGAGGGTGTAGCCACCCTCAGAGCTAGTAGCCATTGGCTACTAACCCCCCAGACCTAAACATACCCCTAAATTCAGTATTTAGGGGCTCCCCAGAACCTAGGAACTCAGATTCCTGCAACCTAAGAAGAAGAAGGACTGCTAAGCTGAAAAACCTGCAGAGAAGACGGAGACACCAACTGCTTTGGCCCCAGCTCTACCGGCCTGTCTCCCCCCTTCTAAAGATACTGCTCCAGCGACGCGTTCCACAGGGTCCAGCAACCTCTGAAGCCTCAGAGGACTACCCTGCATCTAGAAGGACCAAGAACTCCCGAGGTCAGCGGCTCTGTTCCCCAAAGACTGCAACTTTGCAACAAAGAAGCAACTTTGAAACAACACACGTTTCCCGCCGGAAGCGTGAGACTTTGCACTCTGCACCCGATGCCCCTGGCTCGACTTGTGGAGAACAAACACAACAGGGAGGACTCCCTGGCGACTACGAGACCGTGAGTAGCCAGAGTTGACCCCCCTAATCCCCCACAGCGATGCCTGCAGAGGGAATCCCGAGGCTCCCCCTGACCGCGACTGCCTGCTTCAAAGACCCAACGCCTGGTAAAGACACTGCACCCACAGCCCCCAGGACCTGAAGGATCCGACCTCCAGTGCAGGAGTGACCCCCAGGAGGCCCTCTCCTTTGCCCAGGTGGGGGCTACCCCGAGGAGCCCCCCGTGCCTGCCTGCCTGCATCGCTGAAGAGACCCCTTGGTCTCCCATTGAAACCTATTGCGAACCCGACGCTTGTTTGCACACTGCACCCGGCCGCCCCCGTGCCGCTGAGGGTGTACTTTTTGTGCTGACTTGTGTCCCCACTGGTGCCCTACAAAACCCCCCTGGTCTGCCCTCCGGAGACACGGGTACTTACCTGCTGGCAGACTGGAACCGGGGCACCCCCTTCTCCATTGAAGCCTATGTGTCTTGGGCACCTTTTTGACCTCTGCACCTGACCGGCCTTGAGCTGCTGGTGTGGTAACTTTGGGGTTGCTCTGAACCCCCAACGGTGGGCTACCTTGGACCCAAACTTGAACCCCGTAGGTGGTTTACTTACCTGCAAAAACTAACAAACACTTACCTCCCCCAGGAACTGTTGAAAATTACACTGTGTCCAGTTTTAAAATAGCTATATGTCATTTATGTGAAAACTGTATACGCTATTTTGCTAATTCAAAGTTCCTAAAGTTCCTAAAGTACCTACCTGAAATACCTTTCATTTGAAGTATTACTTGTAAATCTTGAACCTGTGGTTCTTAAAATAAAGTAAGAAAATATATTTTTCTATATAAAAACCTATTGGCCTGGAATTGTCTCTGAGTGTGTGTTCCCCATTTATTGCCTGTGTGTGTACAACAAATGCTTAACACTACCCTCTGATAAGCCTACTGCTCGACCACACTACCACAAAATAGAGCATTCAAAATATCTCTTTTTGCCACTATCTTACCTCTAAGGGGAACCCTTGGACTCTGTGCATGCTATTTCTTACTTTGAAATAGTACATCCAGAGCCAACTTCCTACATTGGTGGATCAGCGGTGGGGTACAAGACTTTGCATTTGCTGGACTACTCAGCCAATACCTGATCACACGACTAAATTCCAAAAATTGTCATTAGAAACGGATTTTTGAAATTTTAGCTATTTTTCTAAATTTTTAAAAGTCCTGCTAGGGCCTTGTGTTAGTCCCTGTTAGCATTTCTTTTAGAGTTTAAAAGTTTTGTGAAAGTTTGAATTAAGTTCTAGAGATAGTTTTAGATTCTTAACAAGTATTCCAACTTTTAGAAACATAGGGGGTCATTCCAACCCTGGCGGTCGGTGTTAAAGCGGCGGCCAACCCGCCAACAGGCAGGCGGTGTAAAAAATGGAATTCTGACCCTGGCGGAAACCGCCAACAGAGACCGCCACTTTAACACTCCGACCGCCACGGCGGGACAAACAAACAGCGTGGCGGTCACCGCCAACAGACAGGCGGGAGACAATGTACCGCCCACCCTATCACAACCCACCAATCCGCCACCTTTTCCGTGGCGGCAGCCCCGCCGATAAAAACACGGCGGAAACAGACATTACGAACGGAAAACGCTCACCTCTACACACTCCACAAGGAATCTGGACAGCATGGAACCCGAACTACACATCCTACCAGCTATTGTATTCCTGCTCCTCTACCAGGAGCACGAACGCCGGCGCAGAAGACAACGGTGAGTACTGCACCTACGACACAGGGGAGGGGGGAGGCAAAAAATTACGGGGACACACATACGCGACACACCCACCCTCACCCACAACTACATACACATCAATGCAGAGCAACAACTCAGAGTGACACCCCCAAACCCCCCGGAAGAATGCAAAGACAAAAAAAAATGATCATCAAATTTGAAGTATATTGTACGGCTAAGTAAAAAAAAATATCAAACATCTATAACTATATATACATATGTAAATTGGCCAGTCCAAATTGGGTATCAGCCAATGTTCGTGGGCCAATGGGCCTAAACACATGGGCAAAGCCCACACAGGATACCCGGCTCCAATGGAGAGAACACTGCAGGGGCATCAGATAGCAAAACTACAGGCACCTCACGGGGAAGGGAAGGGGGGGCACCTCAGCCACATGAGTCCACGACGCCAGATCCACGAGGGGCCTCCATGGCCACTGTTCAATCCTGGGGAGTGCAAAGCCACAGTCTCACAAGTCTCTACAGTGGGTGGATTGCCCACTGTGCCATCCTGGGGAGTGCAAAGCCACAGTCTCACAAGTCTCTACAGTGGGTGGATTGCCCACTGTGCCATCCTGGGAGTGCAAAGCCACAGTCTCACAAGTGGATTACTGACTCCACTGGTTCTGGAGGAGGCATGGTGCCCAGAGTGCTTCGTGCAGCCCTGCCCGACACAGATGTGGGCCTGCCCCTTCTGCCAATGGGCCAGCGGTGCTTGAGACGGCGGTGCCCAGCGGAGCGGTGCTTGAGATGAAGGGCCCAGCGGAGCGGTGCTTGAGATGAAGGGCCCAGCGGAGCGGTGCTTGAGATGAAGGGCCCAGCGGAGCGGTGCTTGAGAAGAAGGGCCCAGCGGAGCGGTGCTTGAGATGAAGGGCCCAGCGGAGCGGTGCTTGAGATGAAGGGCCCAGCGGAACGGTGCTTGAGATGAAGGGCCCAGCGGAGCAGTGCTTGAGATGAAGGGCCCAGCGGAGCGGTGCAGAGACGGCGGTGCCCAGCGGAGCGGTGCTTGAGATGAAGGGCCCAGCGGAGCGGTGCTTGAGATGAAGGGCCCAGCGGAGCGGTGCTTGAGATGAAGGGCCCAGCGGAGCGGTGCAGAGACGGCGGTGCCCAGAGGAGCAGTGCTTGAGTTGAAGGGCCCTGTTCAGCGGTTCTTGAGATGGCGGTGCCCTGTTCAGCGGTTCTTGAGATGGCGGTGCCCTGTTCAGCGGTTCTTGACTTGAAGGGCCCTGTTCAGCGGTTCTTGACTTGCAGGGCCATGTTCAGCGGTTCTTGAGATGGCGGTGCCCTGTTCAGCGGTTCTTGACTTGAAGGGCCCTGTTCAGCGGTTCTTGACTTGAAGGGCCCTGTTCAGCGGTTCTTGAGATGGCGGTGCCCAGTTCAGCGGTTCTTGACTTGAAGGGCCCTGTTCAGCGGTTCTTGAGATGGCGGTGCCCTTTTCAGCGGTTCTTGAGATGGCGGTGCCCTGTTCAGCGGTTCTTGACTTGAAGGGCCCTGTTCTGCGGTTCTTGAGATGGCGGTGCCCTGTTCAGCGGTTCTTGAGATGGCGGGCACTTTTCAGCGGTTCTTGAGATGGCGGTGCCCTGTTCAGCGGTTCTTGACTTGAAGGGCCCTGTTCAGCGGTTCTTGAGATGGCGGGCCCTTTTCAGCGGTTCTTGAGATGGCGGGGCCCTGTTCAGCGGTTCTTGACTTGAAGGGCCCTTTTCAGCGGTTCTTGAGATGGTGGTGCCCTGTTCAGCTGTTCTTGAGATGGCGGTGCCCTGTTCAGCGGTCCTTGAGATGGCGGTGCCCTGTTCAGCGGTTCTTGAGATGGCGGTGCCCTGTTCAGCGGTTCTTGACTTGAAGGGCCCTGTTCAGCGGTGCTTGCCTTGGCAGTCCTTGCCATGTTCAGCGCTGCTTGAGTTGGCGCTCCTTCATTGCCCAGCTGGGCTGTTGCTGGCACTCCTTCATTGCCCAGCTGGGCTGTGGCTGGCGGGGCCCTCCTGGGCAGCTGGGCTGTGGCTAGAGGGGCCCTCCTGTGCAGCTGGGCTGTGGCTGGCGGGGCCCTCCTGGGCAGCTGGGCTGTGGCTGGCGGGGCCCTCCTGGGCAGCTGGGCTGTGGCTGGCGGGCCCTCCTGGGCAGCTGGGCTGTGGCTGGACTTGTCGGGCGTGCTGCCCTTGCCACCCTTCCCTGCTCGTCTGTGGCCCTTTCCTCCTTTTGCTGGTGTGCCAGGTGGCACCCCACTCCCAGACGGTGCCAGGGTGGTGCTTTTGGAGCCTGCTGTCTTTGGCCTCTCGCGCCGGGCACTGGCTTTCTTGGCTTTTTTTGCAGGGGGTGGGCTGGCCGTCTCTTTACTCCTAGCCGAAGTAGCTGGGCTTGAAGGTGTTGGACTCCAAAATCCTTGGACTATTGTCTTTGTAGGTCCAGGTTTTGTGGTGGCTGAGGTGCTGATTGGAGCCTTATGAGATGGAGGGGGTGGGTCAGTTGATGGAAAGAGGTCAAGGTTGGAAAGGAAAAGCAATTTAGTAAGACAGGGACGGGTAGTTGTAGTGGGTATGGGAGTGGAGGAAGAGGATGTGGTTGTAGGAGAGTGAAATCTGGTGGCTTTGGGTGCAGGTGCTTGTGCTGGAGGCTGTCGTGAGGTGGATGGCTGTTGGGTGGGTGGCTGCCTGCGTTTGTGTGGTTTGGAAGAGGGGGTGACAGACACACTGGGAGAGGACACAGGGGACGTGTAAATGGTAGTGGGGGTGGTGACTGCACGTGTGCGGAGTGTTCTGGTGGGTGTGCTGGTGATGGACGTAGTGGCTGAAGATGTTGTGCATGCAAGTGTGAGTGGAGACGTCACAGGGAGGGAGGAGGGAGACGAGGAGGAGGTGGACACAGAGGGGGCAGTGGCTGTTGGCATGTCTGCATGTGGATGTTGCTTGTGTGAATGCTTGTGTGATGTGTGGTGCTTATGTCTGGATGAGCTTCCCTTGGGTGTTGAGGTGTGTGCAGGCTGGTCTGTAGGTGTGTCTGGGATAGGCAGAGGTACAGGGGAGTGGGACTGGGTTGAGGAAGTTGGAGGAGGGAGGCAGGAGACAGGGACAATGGCTGCCGTCAGTGCTGAGGCCAGAGCGTTGAACGATCGCTGATGGGTAGCCTGACCCAAATGAATGCCCTCCAGGTATGCATTACTCCGGTGCACCTCCCTTTCTACACCCTGGATGGCATTCAAAAGGGTAGACTGCCCAACAAAGAGCGTCCTCAGGAGGTCAATGACCTCCTCACTGAGGGCAGCAGGGGTAACTGGGGCAGGGCCTGAGGTACCTGGGGCGAAGGAGATGCCCACCTTCCTGGGTGAGCGGGCACGGGGCGAAGGCTGAGGGGCTGCTGGGAGGGCAGAGCTGGTGCGCTGGGTGGCGGCTGTACCTGTTGTTGCGGTGGGCACGGATGTTGCCACCACCACAAGGGAGCTCCCTTCCGAGGACGTGTCTGTGTCGCTGGTGTCACCACGTGCCCCCGCTGTGGAGCTCTCCTTGCCCTCCGTCTCACTGGTGAAATCAGAGTCAGTTGCATGGCCCTCCATGGCCATGTGAGATGCAGCTCCCTCGTGCTCCGATGCCACTTCTCCTCCGCCTGATGATGCTAATGCACACATGAACAGGAAGACCACAAAAAAACGGGGGGGGGGGAGAAACAAAGACATGTTGAGTGCATGCATTGGCGACACAGTTGGCGGAGAGGACAGACACAGAAGCCCCCTGCACTACGCCGCGCACTTGGGGTACACTACTCAATCCGTGGGACATGGCCTACAAGCCTATGGACGACAACTCCACACATAGGTGACACAGGGCCATGATTAGCTGTACTAGGCAACCTACAGAGGTGGGGGGTGGGGGTACAGGGCCATGCCTAACGGAGGGGCCTAGCCTACAGAAAACGCCCTGGCCTGGGGATACCCACAGCCCTCCTCCCCCACCCAGACACCTCCAATGTGCGCAAAATCAGCAGAATGTGCTTGTACTCACCCCCTTGTGTCTGCTGTGATGTCCTCACGCGCCCATCCAAATCGGGGTAGGCCACCGCCAGGATCCGGGACATCAGGGGGGTCAAAGTACGACTGGCACCCCTCCTACGTTGGGAGGCCATCCCCAGCAGAGCCTCTGCAGTCTTCCTGCTCCCGCGGCGGATGTCCTCCCACCTCTTCTGGCAGTGGGTGCCCCGTCTGTTGTTGACCCCCAGGGTCCGGACGTCCTTGGCGATGGCACGCCAAATGTCGATTTTCTGATGGGCGCTGACCTATGTGACATGTGCAGGGGGAGAAAATGAAACAAACATCACCTTCTGCATGCTCGATGTGAGTGGCCCCCCATGCCCACCCTTGCCATGTGGCACATGCTCTCATCTTTCGTTTGATGCATGCCTCATTCGCTCCCCTCCCCACCATCTTTCATTCACCCCACTCAACCCAGGCATTGGCCACAAAGCATGGTCCCAGTGTACTTACCTGTTGGTCTGGAGGACCGTAGAGTAGCGCATACTGGGGGAGGACCCCATCCACGAGTTTCTCCAATTCTTCAGAAGTGAAGGCAGGGGCCCTTTCCCCAGTCGCAGCAGCCATTGTCTCTTCCAGACCTAGGTCACAGCAGCACTTGCAGTATAGGTCCTCTCCTGTGGATGATCAGGTATCGAGTGATTAAGCAGATAGAAAATGGCGTACTGCGACCGCCGGCGCACATCCTCATTGGCTCCTGAAACCCATAGGGTTCAATGTTAACCAATGCGGCTTTGCGCCATGGTCTTCAACCGCCTACCGCCACAGTGTGCCACGCCAGCGCATTGACCTCACATCCCACTGTCGCACTTCACAGGTCAGGCAGCCGCCATTTCAAGGGCCCCCATATCTTAATTTCTACTGCGTCACACATACCGAGGCCTTGCATCAACACTCATACAAGCCATTCAATGCATTGAGAATCGTGTACTGTGCAAGCTGTGGGAACGTACCTGTGGGTTGATTGACTCTGTGCTCCATGTTGTCCTTCCTAGGCACCGTCCGCTGGGACTTGCGAGGAGATGGAGGAATCTTCCCGTGTACAGACCGCTGGTGGACCTGTCGACAATGGAAGAAAGACATGTCATACTTACATACAGGCTTGACAGAGCCACTATACAGGAACTGTGTGCCCAGCTGGAGCCAGACCTGATGTCACCAATCCGCCAACCCACAGGGACCCCCCCTCTAGTGCAGGTGCTGTCAGTACTCCATTTTTTGGCAAGTGGGTCATTTCAAACAACAGTGGCCATTTCATCAGGGATGTCTCAGCCTATGTTTTCCAAGGTGTTGTCCAGAGTATTGTCTGCCCTGCTGAAATACATGCGGAGCTACATTGTTTTCTCTGAGGTGGGCGATTTGCCTACAGTGAAGGGTGATTTCTATGCGCTTGGACATATTCCCAACATCATTGGTGCAATTGATGGGACACATGTTGCTTTGGTCCCCCCCAGCACGAGTGAACAGGTGTACAGGAACAGAAAAAGTTATCATTCCATGAATGTCCAGGTGGTCTGTTTGGCTGACCAGTACATCTCCCATGTAAATGCCAAGTTCCCTGGATCAGTGCATGACGCGTACATCATGCGAAATAGCAGCATCCCTTACGTGATGGAACTACTTCAGAGACACCGTGTGTGACTAATTGGTGACTCTGGTTACCCCAACCTGTCCTGGCTACTGACCCCAGTGAGGAATCCCAGGACAAGGGCAGAGGAACGGTACAATGAGGCCCATGGGCGTACTAGGAGGGTGATCGAGCGGACCTTCGGCCTCCTGAAGGCCAGGTTTAGGTGCCTCCATATGACAGGTGGATCCCTAATGTACTCACCAAAGAAGGTGTGCCATAACATCGTGGCCTGCTGTATGCTTCACAACCTGGCTTGGTGACGCCAGGTGCCTTTCCTGCAGGAGGATGGTCCAGATGGTGGTGTTGTGGCAGCTGTGGAGCCTGCGGAGAGTGAAGAGGAGGAAGACGAAGAGGACGACACAGACAACAGGGACACAGTGATACAGCAGTATTTTCAATGACATACAGGTAAGAATCAACACCAGCATTTTACATTTACTTAAAGTCTCCTGCCTCTCTACTGTCCGAGTTTCCCCCCAGTGAATGTTAACTGAGTTGTGACTTTCCCTTCCAATTTCAGAGATGTGGGCCCCACTCCGTGACATCTGCTTTGTTTCCCCATGGACTACAGCTGTGTGACAGTGGTATGTTGGCATCACAATGTAACTGGACATTTTGGCACGGTTCTGTGTAATACATTTGTTCAAAAATACAGGCAGATTCCAGATTACTTTTGTGCAATAAGTGTGTTTATTAAAGTGCTCAATTTTGGGTAATGGTTGCAATTCGGTGATGGGTGATGGTGGAGGAATGTCCATGGCAGAGTCCAGATTTTCAGTCTCACAGGTGCATTGTCCATATGCCTGTGGAAGGTGGAGCAGGGGCAGTTTAAGGTTGGACAGGGTGACAATGTGGGACAGTGGGATGACAATCAGGGGGTATCCTTTCCTGGCGGGGGTCTTGGCATCCTACTCTGTCTTCTTCCTAGATCTCAGGCACCACTTGCGGGGTGGTTCTCCTTCTGCAGGGGGTGGGGTTCTGGTGGCCTGTTGTTCTTGTGTTGGGGCCTCCTGTCCACTAGCGCCGGCGGAGGTGGTAGCCTGTTCTTGGTCCATGCTAGTGACAGGGGCCCTTTGTGGTGCCACATGGTCCAGCAATGTGCTGAAAATCTGATTGAGAGCCACAACGATGGTGCCCATTGCGGAACTGATGTTTCTGAGTTCTTCCCTGAACCCCATAAACTGTTCCTCCTGCAGTATCTGGATCTCCTGGAACCTGGCCAGGACCGTCGCCATCGTCTCCTGGGAGCGGTGGTATGCTCCCATGATGGAGGATAGGGCCTCGTGGAGAGTGGGTTCCCTGGGCCTGTCCCCCCCTGTCGCACAGTAGCCCTCCCAGTTCCCCTGTTTCCCTGGGCCTCTGTCCCCTGGACCGTGTGCCCACTACCACTGCCCCCAGGTCCCTGTTGTTGTTGGGGTGGTGGGTTAACCTGGGTGCCCTGTAGTGGTGGGCACACCGCTGATTGACGTGTCCTGGAGACAGAGGCATGGGCCCGCTGGGTGGGTGCTGTGCTGGTGTTCCCAGAGGGGGGTAGGTCTGCTGTGGCCTGTGGCTGTCTGAGGGGAACCGACTGTCCCGAGGTCCCCGATGGGCCGGGCTGGTCATCTGGGTCCAGGGAGACAGAGCTGCTGTCATCACTGTGGGCCTCTTCTGGGGGTGGAATGGACATTTCTGGACCCTCCTGGGCGGTGTCGTGGCGTTCGGGTCCTGCAGGGGTATAAGAGTATGGTTATTGCTTCTGTGTGTGCCATAGCGTGCAATGGGTGGGTGCCCGTGTACCCCAGTGCTGGCATTCCCTTGTGGGGGCTGTTGTGACGGTGGTTTGGGGGGGATGGGTATCTGCAGTGGGCATGCTTAGGTGATGGGTGTCCATGGTTTGTGGTCGTATGCAGGGCTTGGTGTTGGGATGGGTGGGTTGTGATGGTGAGACATTAGCAAGGAGGATGTGTGATGGGGGTGGAGGGGGGAGGGTGGGGGTATGATTTGGCAGGCTGGTGTGTGGGGGCTGATGAAGTAGTTGAGATTAGACTTACCAGAGTCCATTCCTCAGCCTACTCCTGCGAGGCCCTCAGGATGCAGGATCGCCAAGACCTGTTCCTCCCATGTTGTAAATTCTGGGGGTTGAGGTGGGGGTCCGCCGCCAGTCTTCTGCACCGCGATGTTGTGTCTGGATACCATGGAACGCACCTTCCCCCGTAGGTCGTTCCACCGCTTCCTGATGTCGTCCCGATTTCGTGGATGCTGACCCACAGCGTTGACCCTGTCCACTATTCTTTGCCATAGCTCCATCTTCCTGGCAATGGTGGTGTGCTGCACCTGTGCCCCGAAGAGCTGGGGCTCTACCCGAACTATTTCCTCCACCATGACCCTGAGTTCAGCGTCTGAAAACCTGGGGTGTCTTTGGGGTGCCATGGGGTGGTGTGGATGAGGTGTGGGGTGGCGTTTGTGGTGATGACTGTGGTGAGTGTGGTGGTGTGTGGTGTTTTGTGCGTGGATGTTGTGTGAGTGATAGTGTTATGTGCCTGTGAATGCTCTGTACTAGCTGGTGGTGTCTCTCTCTGGCCTTAGTCAATAAATGGTGGTCGTAGGGGTTTGTGGGCGATGTGGGTGTGTGTTTTATATTGTGTTAGGTGTGTGGGAGTGGTGTTTGTATGTGTATCAGGTGTGTGTGTTTCAAAATGACCAATGTGGCAGTGTTTTGGAGCTGTGTGTGTATATTGACCGCTGCGGTGTGTACCGCCAATGGAATACCGCGGTTGAAAGACCGCTGCGTGGATTCGTGGGTCGTAATGGAATGGGCGTATTTCTGTTGGCGTGACGGTGGAGGTTTGGTCATCGCCAGTTTTTCGCTGGCCGTTGGTGTGGCGGACTTTTGTGGATGTCGGGGTTTTGGCGGTTTGCCTGTTGCGGGTCAGAATGACCGTGGCGGATTCCCGTGGCCGCGGCGGTGTTATGGCGGTCTTCAGACCGGCGGTAAGCGTCTTTTACCGCCGAGGTCAGAATGACCCCCATAATGTCTAATGCAGAGGAGAATGTGATGGAACTCGACATCACTCCTTACCTCCATCTTAGGATGAGAGAGTTAAGGTCTCTCTGCAAATTAAAAAATATTAAAGCTGGTTTAAACCCTACCAAATTACAGCTCCAGGAGCTGTTGGCTGAGTTTGCCAAAGACAACCCCTCTGAGGATGACCTCCCAGAGGAGGAAGCTAGTGATGTGGAGGAGAATTCCCCCCCTCCAGTCCTAGTTATGGAGAACATGGCTCCTCAAACCCTGACTCCAAATGTGATAGTCAGAGATGCTGCTTCCCTCACAGGAGGGTCCAGCACCTCTGGAGTCACTGAGGATAGTGAAGATGACCTTCTGTTAGCCAGGATGGTCAAAAGATTGGCTTTAGAGAGACAGCTCCTAGCCATAGAAAAAGAAAGACAAGAGATAGGTGTTGGTCCCATCCATGGTGGCAGCAACATAAATAGGGTCAGAGATTCTCCTGACATGTTAAAAATCCCTAAAGGGATTGTAACTAAATATGAAGATGGTGATGACATCACCAAATGGTTCACAGCTTTTGAGAGGGCTGGTGCAACCAGAAAAGTAAACAGATCTCACTGGGGTGCTCTCCTTTGGGAAATGTTCACTGGAAAGTGTAGGGATAGACTGCTCACACTCTCTGATAAAGATGCAGAGTCCTATAACCTCATGAAGGCTATCCTGATTGAGGGCTTTGGATTCTCCACTGAGGAGTATAGAATTAGGTTCAGGGGGGGCTAAAAAATCCTCGAGGCAGACCTGGGTTGCTTTTGTTGACTACTCAGTGAAAACACTGGATGGTTGGATTCAAGGCAGTGGTGTAAATGTTTATGATGGGCTGTACAATTTATTTGTGAAAGAACACCTGTTAAGTAATTGTTTCAATGATAAACTGCATCAGCATCTGGTAGACCTAGGACCAATTTCTCCCCAAGAATTGGGAAAGAAGGCGGACCATTGGGTCAAGACTAGGGTTACCAAGACTTCCACAGGGGGTGACCAAAAGAAAGGGGTCACAAAGCTTCCCCAGGGGAAGAGTGTTGAGACATCCAAAGGGAAAAATAGTAAAGAGTCTTCTACAGGGCCCCAAAAACCTGCACAGGAGGGTGGGCCCAGAGCCTCTTCACAATCCAATTTTGGGTACAAGGGTAAAAACTTTGACCCCAAAAAGGCCTGGTGTCGTAGCTGTAATCAGCCTGGACGCCAAACTGGAGACAAGGCCTGCCCCAAGAAAGGTTCCACTTCTAACTCTACTCCAGCTAACACCGGAATGGCCAGTCTCCAAGTGGGATCAACAGTGTGCCCAGAGCAAATCAAGTGTCACACTGAAGCTACATTAGTCTCTGAGGGTGGGGTGGATTTAGCCACACTGGCTGCCTGGCCCCCTAACATGCAAAAATACAGGCAGCAGCTCTTAATTAATGGAACAAGTGTAGAAGGCCTGAGGGATACAGGTGCCAGTGTCACCATGGTGACAGAGAAACTGGTTTCCCCTGGTCAATACCTGGCTGGACAGACTTATCCAGTCACCAACGCTGACAATCAGACTAAAGTACATCCCATGACTATGGTAACTTTAGAGTGGTGAGGGGTCAATGGCCTGAAACAGGTGGTGGTCTCCTCAAATATCCCTGTAGACTGTTTGCTTGGAAATTACCTGGAGTCCTCAGCATGGGCTGAAGTAGAACTGAAAAACCCATGCAGCCATGCTGGGTATCCCTGAACTGGTGTGTGTCAAGACAAGGGCACAGTGCACGGCTCAGGGTGAAAAAGTGGTGTTGGAGCCTAGAAAAAGGGCCCAACCCACCAAGAGAAAAGGAAAGAAGACTGGGGAACCAGCTTCCACACAACAAGAAAAAGAGAACCTCTCTTCCCAGGAAGAAGTTCTGCCCTCTGAGGGAACTGAGCCTCTGGAGTTAGAACCTTATCAGGTTGAGCTCCTGGGCCCAGGGGGACCCTCAAGGGAACAGTTGTGTAAGGGGCAAGAAAGCTGTCCATCTCTTGAAGGCCTTAGGCAGCAAGCTGCTGAAGAGTCCAAAGGAAGAATAACAGGAACACATAGGCCCTCATTCGGACCTTGGCGGGCGGCGGAGGCCGCCCGCCAAAGTCCCGCCATCAAAATACCGTACCGCGGTCGCAAGACCGCGGCGGGTATTTTGACTTTTCCCCTGGGCTGGCGGGCGGCCGCCAAAAGGCCGCCCGCCAGCCCAGGGGAAAAATCCCTTCCCACGATGACGCCGGCTCGGAATCGAGCCGGCGGAGTGGGAAGGTGCGACGGGTGCAGTTGCACCCGTCGCGTATTTCACTGTCTGCTAAGCAGACAGTGAAATACTATTTGGGGCCCTCTTACGGGGGCCCCTGCAGTGCCCATGCCATTGGCATGGGCACTGCAGTGGCCCCCAGGGGCCCCGCGACACCCCCTACCGCCATCCTGTTCCTGGCGGGCGAACCGCCAGGAACAGGATGGCGGTAGGGGGTGTCAGAATCCCCAAGGCGGCGCAGCATGCTGCGCCGCCTTGGAGGATTCGTTTGGGCAGCGGGAAACTGGCGGGAGACCGCCAGTTTTCCCGGTCCGACCGCGGTGTTACCGCCGCGGTCGGAATGCCCAAGGGAGCACCGCCGGCCTGTCGGCGGTGCTCCCGCCCCCGTTGGCCCTGGCGGTGCAACACCGCCAGGGTCAAAATGAGGGCCATAGAGTCTATTGGGAAGATGGACTCCTTTACACTGAGGCAAGAGATCCCAAACCTGGTGCCACTGGGAGAGTGGTAGTGCCTCAGGAGTTTAGGGAGTTCATTCTGACCTTAGCCCATGATATTCCTCTTGCTGGGCATTTGGGACAGACCAAGACGTGGGAGAGACTAGTCAACCACTTCTATTGGCCCAACATGTCCCAGAAAGTCAAGGAGTTTTGTTTCTCCTTTACCACCTGTCAAGCCAGTGGTAAGACAGGTGGGCACCCAAAGGCCCCCCTCATTCCACTTCCAGTGGTGGGGGTCCCCTTTGAAAGAGTGGGTGTGGACATAGTGGGTCCACTTGAACCTCCCACATCCTCTGGGAACCAATACATACTAATAGTAGTGGATCATGCGACTAGATACGCTGAAGCAATTCCCCTTAGGTCAACTACTGCCCCTGCAGTAGCCAAGGCACTCATTGGTATTTTTACCAGAGTGGGATTTCCTAAGGAGGTGGTGTCTGACAGAGGTACCAACTTTATGTCAGTATCACTGAAGCACATGTGGAATGAGTGTGAGGTGACTTACAAATTCACCACACCATACCATCCACAAACCAATGGTCTTGTTGAAAGATTTAACAAGACATTGAAAGGCATGATCATGGGGCTCCATGAAAAACTCAAAAGGAGATGGGATGTCCTCTTGCCATGTATGCTTTTCGCCTACAGAGCGGTGCCTCAGAAGGGAGTAGGGTTTTCCCCCTTTGAACTTCTGTTTGGCCATCCTGTAAGGGGACCACTAGCTCTTGTGAAAGAAGGCTGGGAGAGACCTCTTCATGAGCCTAAGCAAGATATAGTGGACTATATACTATGCCTACGTTCAAGGATGGCAGAGTATATGGAAAAGGCAAGTAAAAACCTTGAGGCCAGCCAACAGCTCCAGAAGTTTTGGTATGACCAAAAGGCTGCCATGGGTGAATTTCAGCCAGGGCAGAAAGTCTGGGTTTTGGAGCCTGTGGCTCCCAGGGCACTTCAGGACAGATGGAGTGGCCCTTACCCAGTGCTAGAAAGGAAGAGTCAGGTCACCTACCTGGTAGACCTAGGCACTAGCAGGACCCCCAAAAGGGTGATCCATGTGAACCGCCTCAAGCTCTTCCATGACAGGGCAGATGTGAATCTGTTGATGGTAACAGATGAGGACCAGGAAGCTGAGAGTGAACCTCTCCCTGATCTCCTCTCCACAGACCCTAAAGATGGTTCAGTTGATGGAGTGATCTATTCAGACACCCTCTCTGGCCAACAGCAATCTGACTGTAGGAAGGTCCTGCAACAGTTTGCTGAGCTCTTTTCCATAACCTCTGGTCAGACACACCTGTGTACGCATGATGTGGACACAGGGGACAGCATGCCTGTCAAAAACAAAATATTCAGACAGCCTGACCAAGTTAAGGAAAGCATCAAGGTGGAAGTCCACAAGATGCTGGAATTGGGAGTCATTGAGCACTCTGACAGCCCCTGGGCTAGCCCAGTGGTCTTAGTCCCCAAACCTCACACCAAAGATGGAAAGAGGGAGATGAGGTTTTGTGTGGACTACAGAGGACTTAATTCTGTCACCAAGACAGATGCCCATCCCATTCCAAGGGCAGATGAATAAATTGACAAACTAGGTGCTGCCAAATACTTAAGTACCTTTGACTTGACAGCAGGGTACTGGCAAATCAAAATGGCACAAAGAGCAAAAGAAAAGACAGCATTCTCCACACCTGATGGGCATTATTGTATTGTATTGTATTGTAATCGTATTTATATAGCGCTTACTACCCCTGACGAGGCGTCGAAGTGCTTTTCGATGAGTAGCACGCTACTCCGGTACCCAACAAGAATTAGTGATGATTAGTATAATTTAATAAGGAGTACAGTTTTAGTATTATTATGAGTTAATTTGAGTTGCAGATATAAGAGTTTGTTAGTTAGATTGACTGGAGTAATGGAGGGGTGGAGGAGGAAAGAAATCCAGAAGTGTTAATTGGGAGTTTATCCTTCATTTACTCAATCCAAAGGCTTGAGATGAATAATAGGGGAGCGGAGGGGAAAGAGGATGTGGAAGGGTTAGCGAGAGCATAGAAGTAGGGTGAGATGAATGCAGGAGAATTTAGTAGGGTTGTGTGGGAGGTCACAGAGGTAGAGTGAGGTTTGGTGAGTTAGATGTGGAGGTGGAGGGGAAGAGCTTAGGCAGAGATATTTAGAAGATGAAAGTGGTCGGAGGGATTTGGGATGAGTCCGAGTGAGAATGGAGGATAGTTTGATAGAGACATGACATAAGAGTGATGGGTAGATAAGTTTGATAAAAAGAGAGCAGAAATTCATAGATATCAGGAGCCATGCAATGATCCACAAACATGCCAGGCACAGAAACAACACATACATACACATATATATATATATATTTATACACACACACACACATGAATAAAACACACATATGCACATACAATACATAATTAGAATCATGGGTAAAAAATACTTAGTCAGACAGGTTTAAAAGAGTGTGTGTGTATTTTATTGTTATTGGTTTAGTTTCTGTAAAAAGAGCATTGTGGCCTACCCAACCGGAGTATTTTCTACGAGTATGTCAGTAAGCGTTACCTAGCATGTTTTATACGCCCCGTTTATATTGTACAGTAAGAGTACGTGATGGGCCACGGGGTAAAAACGTCTCCAGCAACCTTGTGTGCCTTTGGCAATGTGATTGTTACTAGTGCGTCTTTGTGGATATGTCCTCGTGCTTCTGAGCATCAACAACGCACCACCGGAATCGGCGGTAAACGCAGTGGGGTCATTTGGAAAGCTGTCCATCATCGTGGTAAAAAGGCGGGGAATTCCTTTACCTACTTGTGGGCGGGGCGTGGCTCAGCGGGCGGAGCTTACAGGTGCTTTATAAAGGGAGAACCTTCTACTCTGTGTCTCCAGCAGAGGAAGATAGAACCCGCGCGTCACAGTCAGATACAGATTACGCTCTAGTACATCATCAGTTCACCTCCAGGATGGATTCTAGATCTTTTTCTGCTATGGGATCTCTGAGCACACAGCCTTGCTTTATCTTTGCCAAGCCCAAGAGTTAGGGTGGCTTGTCCTTTCCAGAAGCTGAGCTTCAACTGCGGCACCTGCTACGATTATATTTGTAAGTGCTTCTTTTGAGGTTTAGTTTCTGTAAAAATGAGCATTGTGGCCTACCCAACCGGAGTATTTTCTACGAGTATGTCAGTAAGCGTAACCTAGCATGTTTTATACGCCCCGTTTATATTGTACACTAAGGGTACGTGATGGGCCACGGGGTAAACGTCTCCAGCAACCTTGTGTTCCTTTGGCAATATGATTGTTACTAGTGCGTCTTTGTGGAGATGTCCTCGTGCTTCTGAGCATCAACAACGCACCACCGGAATCGGCGGTAAACGCATTGGGGTCGTTTTGGAAAGCTGTCCATCATCCTGGTAAAAGGCGGGAGTTCCTTTACCTACTTCGAGGGTGGACGGGGCGTGGCTCAGCGGGCGGAGCTTACAGGTGCTTTATAAAGGGAGAACCTACTACAAAAACGATTTTGTGTTTATATTGTAGACTAGGGGTACGTGATGGGCCACGGGGTAAATGTCTCCAGCAACCTTGTGTGCCTTTGGCAATGTTATTGTTACTAGCGCGTCTTTGTGGAGATGTCCTCGTGCTTCTGCGCATCAACAACGCACCACTTGAAACGGCGGTAAAACGCAGTGGGGTCGTTTTGGAAAGCTGTCCATCATCCTGGTAAAAGGCGGGAATTCCTTTACCTACTTCGAGGGTGGACGGGGCGTGGCTCAGCAGGCGGAGCTTACAGGTGCTTTATGAGGGGAGAACCTTCTACTCTGTGTCTCCAGGAGAGGAAGATAGAACCCGCGCGTCACAGTCAGATATTGATTACGCTCCAGTACATCATCAGTTCACCTCCAGGAAGGATTCTAGATCTTTTCTGCTATGGGATCTCTGAGTGCACAGCCTTGCTTTATCTTTGCCAAGCCCAAGAGTTAGGGTGGCTTGTCCTTTCTATAAGTTGAGCTTCAACTGCGGCATCTGCTACTTTTATATTGTACATTAGGGGTACGTGATGGGCCACACGTCTCCAGCAACCTTGGCAATGTTATTGGTACTAGCGCGTCTTTGTGGAGATGTCCTCGTGCTTCTGCGCATCAACAACGCACCACGTGAATCGGCGGTAAATTATCAGTTTACTGTTATGCCCTTTGGTTTAAAGAATGCCCCTGCCACCTTCCAAAGGATGGAGAATCAAGTCCTTGCTGGCTTGGAGTCCTTTAGTGCAGCTTATCTTGACGATATTGGTGTCTTTAGCTCCAGCTGGCAGGATCACCTGGTCCACCTGAAGAGGGTTTTGAAGGCCCTGCAATCAGCAGGCCTCTCTATCAAGGCATCCAAATGCCAGATAGGGCAGGGAACTGTGGTTTACTTGGGTCACCTTGTAGGTGGAGGCCAAGTTCAGCCACTCCAGCCTAGAATCCAGTCTATTCTGGACTGGGCAGCTCCAAAAACCCAGACTCAAGTCAGGGTATTCCTTGGTTTGACTGGGTACTACAGGAGGTTTGTGAAGGGATATGGATCCATAGTGACAGCCCTCACAGAACTTACCTCCAAGAAAATGCCCAAGAGAGTAAACTGGACTGTAGAATGCCAACAGGCCTTTGACACCCTGAAACAAGCAATATGCACAGCACCAGTTCGTAAAGCTCCAGATTACTCCAAGCAGTTCATTGTGCAGACAGATGCCTCTGAACATGGGATAGGGGCAGTTTTGTCCCAAACAAATGATGATGGCCTTGACCAGCCTGTTGCTTTCATTAGCAGGAGGTTACTCCTCAGGGAGCAGCGTTGGAGTGCCATTGAGAGGGAGGCCTTTGCTGTGGTTTGGTCCCTGAAGAAGCTGAGACCATACCTCTTTGGTACTCACTTTGTAGTTCAAACTGACCACAGACCTCTCAGATGGCAGATGCAAATGAAAGGTGAAAATCCAAAACTGTTGAGGTGGTCCATCTCCCTACAGGGAATTAACTTTATAGTGGAACACAGACCTGGGACTGCCCATGCCAATGCAGATGGCCTTTCCAGGTTCTTCCACTTAGAAAATTAACACTCTCTTGGGAAAGGTTAGTCTCATCCTCTTTCGTTTGGGAGGGGGGTTGTGTAAGGAAATGCCTCCTTGGCATGATTACCCCCTGACTTTTTGCCTTTGCTGATGCTAAGTTTTGATTTGAAAAGTGCTGAGGCCTGCTAACCAGGCCCCAGCACCAGTGTTCTTTTCCTAACCTGTACCCTTGTTTCCACAATTGGCACACCCTGGCATCCAGGTAAGTCCCTTGTAACTGGCACCCCTGATACCAAGGGCCCTGATGCCAGTGTAGGTCTCTAAGGGCTGCAGCATGTCTTATGCCACCCTGGGGACCCATCACTCAGCACAGACACACTGCTTGCCAGTTTGTGTGTGCTAGTGGGGATAAAAAGACGAAGTCGACATGGCACTCCCCTCAGGGTGCCATGCCAACCTCACACTACCTATAGGTATAGGTGAGTCACCCCTCTAGCAGGCCTTACAGCCCTAAGGCAGGGTGTACCATACCATAGGTGAGGGCATAAGTGCAGGAGCACTATGCCCCTACAGTGTCTAAGCAAAACCTTGGACATTGTAAGTGCAGGGTAGCCATAAGAGTATATGGTCTGGGAGTCTCTCATGAACGCACTCCACAGCACCATAATGGCTACACTGAAAACTGTGAAGTTTGGTATCAAACTTCTCAGCACAATAAATGCACACTGATGCCAGTGTACATTTTATTGTAACATACACCCCAGAGGGCACCTTAGAGGTGCCCCCTGAAACCATAACCGACTACCCGTGTAGGCTGACTGGTTTTAGCAGCCTGCCACACTCCAGACATGTTGCTGGCCACATGGGGAGAGTGGCTTTGTCACTCTGTGGCTAGTAACAAAGCCTGTACTGGGTGGAGGTGCTTCACACCTCCCCCTGCAGGAACTGTAAGACCTGGCAGTGAGCCTCAAAGGCTCACCCCCTTTGTTACAGCACCCCAGGGCACTCCAGCTAGTGGAGTTGCCCGCCCCCTCCGGCCACGGCCCCACTTTTGGCGGCAAGGCCGGAGGAGATAATGAGAAAAACAAGGAGGAGTCACTGGCCAGTCAGGACAGCACCTAAGGTGTCCTGAGCTGAGGTGACTCTGACTTTTAGAAATCCTCCATCTTGCAGATGGAGGATTCCCCCAATAGGGATAGGGATGTGCCCCCCTCCCCTCAGGGAGGAGGCACAAAGAGGGTGTAGCCACCCCCAGGGCTAGTAGCCATTGGCTACTAACCCCCCCAGACCTAAACACACCCCTAAATTCAGTATTTAGGGGCTCCCCAGAACCTAGGAACTCAGATTCCTGCAACCTTAGAAGAAGAAGGACTGCTAAGCTGAAAAACCTGCAGAGAAGACGGAGACACCAACTGCTTTGGCCCTAGCTCTACCGGCCTGTCTCCCCCCTTCTAAAGACACTGCTCCAGCGACGCGTTCCACAGGGTCCAGAAATCTCTGAAGCCTCAGAGGACTACCCTGCATCTAGAAGGACCAAGAACTCCTGAGGACAGCGGCTCTGTTCCCCAAAGACTGCAAATTTGCAACAAAGAAGCAACTTTGAAACAACACACGTTTCCCGTCGGAAGCGTGAGACTTTGCACTCTGCACCCGACGCCCCCGGCTCGACTTGTGGAGAACAAACACCACAGGGAGGACTCCCCGGTGACTACGAGACCGTGAGTAGCCAGAGTTGACCCCCCTGACCCCCACAGCGACGCCTGCAGAGGGAATCCCGAGGCTCCCCCTGACCGCGACTGTCTGCATCAAAGACCCGACGCCTGGTAAAGACACTGCACCCGCAGCCCCCAGGACCTGAAGGATCCGACCTCCAGTGCAGGAGCGACCCTCAGGAGGCCCTCTCCCTTGCCCAGGTGGGGGCTACCCCGAGGAGCCCCCCGTGCCTGCCTGCATCGCTGAAGAGACCCCTTGGTCTCCCATTGAAACCTATTGCGAACCCGACGCTTGTTTGCACACTGCACCCGGCCGCCCCCGTGCCGCTGAGGGTGTACTTTTTGTGCTGACTTGTGTCCCCCCGGGTGCCCTGCAAAACCCCCTGGTCTGCCCTCCGAAGACGCGGGTACTTACCTGCTGGCAGACTGGAACCGGGGCACCCCCTTCTCCATTAAAGCCTATGTGTTTTGGGAACCTCTTTGATCTCTGCACCTGACCGGCCCTGAGCTGCTGGTGTGGTAACTTTGGGGTTGCTCTGAACCCCCAACGGTGGGCTACCTTGGACCCAAACTTGAACTCCGTAGGTGGTTTACTTACCTGCAAAAACTAACAAACACTTACCTCCCCCAGGAACTGTTGAAAATTACACTGTGTCCAGTTTTAAAATAGCTATATGTCATTTATGTGAAAACTGTATATGCTATTTTGCTAATTCAAAGTTCCTAAAGTACCTACCTGAAATACCTTTCATTTGAAGTATTACTTGTAAATCTTGAACCTGTGGTTCTTAAAATAAACTAAGAAAATATATTTTTCTATATAAAAACCTGTTGGCCTGGAATTGTCTCTGAGTGTGTGCTCCCCATTTTTTGCCTGTGTGTGTACAACAAATGCTTAACACCACCCTCTGATAAGCCTACTGCTCGACCACACTACCACAAAATAGAGCATTAGAATTATCTCTTTTTGCCACTATCTTACCTCTAAGGGGAACTCTTGGACTCTGTGCATGCTATTTCTTACTTTGAAATAGTAAATACAGAGCCAACTTCCTACATTGGTGGATCAGCGGTGGGGTACAAGACTTTGCATTTGCTGGACTACTCAGCCAATACCTGATCACACGACTAAATTCCAAAAATTGTCATTAGAAACTAATTTTTTTAATTTGAGCAATTTTTCAAAATTTTTAAAAGTCCTGCTAGGGCCTTGTGTTAGTCCCTGTTAGCATTTCTTTTAGAGTTTAAAAGTTTTGTGAAAGTTTGAATTAAGTTCTAGAGATAGGGGGTCATTCCGACCCTGGCGGTCATGGACCGCCAGGGGCGGGGACCGCGGATGCACCGCCAACAGGCTGGCGGTGCATCCAGGCCAATTCTGACCGCGGCGGTAAAGCTGCGGTCAGAAAAGGGGAACCGGCGGTTTCCCACCGGTTTTCCCCTGGCCTGAGGAATCCTCCATTGCGGCGCTGCAGGCAGCGCCGCCATGGGGATTCCGACCCCCTTACCGCCACCTGGTTGGCGGTAACTGGTGTCGTGGGGCCCCTGGGGGCCCCTGCAGTGCCCATGCCAATGGCATGGGCACTGCAGGGGCCCCCTAACAGGGCCCCACCAAGATTTTCAGTGTCTGCATAGCAGACACGGAAAATCGCGACGGGTGCACCTGCACCCGTCGCACCCTTTCCACTCCGCCGGCTCCATTCGGAGCCGGCATCCTCGTGGAAGGGGGTTTCCCGCTGGGCGGGCGGGCGGCCTTCTGGCGGTCGCCCGCCCAGCGGGATACTCAGAATTACCGCGGCGGTCTTTTGACCGCGCAGCGGTATTCTGACGGCGGTACTTTGGCGGGCGGCCTCCGCCGCCCGCCAAAGTCAGAATCACCCCCATAGTTTTCGATTCTTAACAAGTATTCCAACTTTTAGAAACATAGGGCCTGATTACAACTTTGGAGGAGGTGTTAATCCGTCCCAAAAGTGACGGTAAAGTGACGGATATACCACCAGCCGTATTACGAGTCCATTATATCCTATGGAACTCGTAATACGGCTGGTGGTATATCCGTCACATTTGGGACGGATTAACACCTCCTCCAAAGTTGTAATCAGGCCCATAATGTCTAATGCAGAGGAGAATGTGATGGAACTCGACATCACCCCTTACCTCCATCTTAGGATGAGAGAGTTAAGGTCTCTCTGCAAATTAAAAAATATTAAAGCTGGTTTAAACCCTACCAAATTACAGCTCCAGGAGCTGTTGGCAGAGTTTGCCAAAGACAACCCCTCTGAGGATGACCTCCCAGAGGAGGAAGCTAGTGATGTGGAGGAGAATTCCCCCCCTCCATTCCTAGTTAGGGAGAACAGGGCTCCTCAAACCCTGACTCCAAATGTGATAGTCAGAGATGCTGCTTCCCTCACAGGAGGGTCCAGCACCTTTGGAGTCACTGAGGATAGCCTCAGTGAAGATGACCAACTGTTAGCCAGGATGGTCAAAAGATTGGCTTTAGAGATACATCTCCTATCCATAGAAAAAGAAATACAAGAGATGGGTTTTGGTCCCATCCATGGTGGCAGCAACATAAATAGGGTCAGAGATTCTCCTGACATGTTGAAAATCCCTAAAGGGATTGTAACTAAATATGAAGATGGTGATGACATCACCAAATGGTTCACAGCTTTTGAGAGGGCTTGTGCAACCAGAAAAGTAAACAGATCCCACTGGGGTGCTCTCCTTTGGGAAATGTTCACTGGAAAGTGTAGGGATAGACTCCTCACACTCTCTTGAAAAGATGCAGAATCCTATGACCTCATGAAGGCTACCCTGATTGAGGGCTTTGGATTCTCCACTGAGGAGTATAGAATTAGGTTCAGGGGGGCTCAAAAATCCTCGAGCCAGACCTGGGTTGATTTTGTTGACTACTCAGTGAAAACACTGGATGGTTGGATTCAAGGTAGTGGTGTCAATGTTTATGATGGGCTGTACAATTTATTTGTGAAAGAACACCTGTTAAGTAATTGTTTCAATGATAAACTGCATGAGCATCTGGTAGACCTAGGACCAATTTCTCCCCAAGAATTGGGAAAGAAGGCGGACCATTGGGTCAAGACTAGGGTGACCAAGACTTCCACAGGGGGTGACCAAAAGAAAGGGGTCACAAAGCCTCCCCAGGGGAAGAGTGTTGAGACATCCAAAGGGAAAAATAGTAAAGAGTATTCTACAGGGCCCCAAAAACCTGCACAGGAGGGTGGGCCCAGAGCCTCTTCACAATCCAATGTTGGGTACAAGGGTAAAAACTTTGATCCCAAAAAGGCCTGGTGTCGTAGCTGTAATCAGCCTGGACACCAAACTGGAGACAAGGCCTGCCCCAAGAAAGGTTCCACTTCTAACTCTACTCCAGCTAACACTGGAATGGCCAGTCTCCAAGTGGGATCAACAGTGTGCCCAGAGCAAATCAGGTGTCACACTGAAGCTACATTAGTCTCTGAGGGTGGGGTGGATTTAGCCACACTGGCTGCCTGGCCCCCTAACATGCAAAAATACAGGCAGCAGCTCTTAATTAATGGGACAAGTGTAGAAGGCCTGAGGGATAGAGGTGCCAGTGTCACCATGGTGACAGAGAAACTGGTTTCCCCTGGTCAATACCTGGCTGGACAGACTTATCCAGTCACCAACGCTGACAATCAGACTAAAGTACATCCCATGGCTATGGTAACTTTAGAGTGGTGAGGGGTCAATGGCCTGAAAGATCCCTGTAGACTGTTTGCTTGGAAATGACCTGGAGTTCTCAGCATGGGCTGAAGTAGAACTGAAAACCCATGCAGCCATGCTGGGTATCCCTGAACTGGTGTGTGTCAAGACAAGGGCACAGTGCACAGCTCAGGGTGAAAAAGTGGTGTTGGAGCCTAGAAAAAGGGCCCAACCGACCAAGAGAAAAGGAAAAAAGACTGGACAACTAGGTTCCACACAACAAGAAAAAGAGAACCTCTCTTCCCAGGAAGAAGTTCTGCCCTCTGAGGGAACTGAGCCTCTGGAGTTAGAACCTTATCAGGTTGAGCTCCTGGGCCCAGGGGGACCCTCAAGGGAACAGTTGTGTAAGGGGCAAGAAACCTGTCCCTCTCTTGAAGGCCTTAGGCAGCAAGCTGCTGAAGAGTCCAAATGAAGAATAACAGGAACACATAGAGTCTACTGGGAAGATGGACTCCTTTACACTGAGGCAAGAGATCCCAAACCTGGTGCCACTAGGAGAGTGGTAGTGCCTCAGGGGTTTAGAGAGTTCATTCTGACCTTAGCCCATGATATTCCTCTTGCTGGGCATTTGGGACAGACCAAGACGGGGGAGAGACTAGTCAACCACTTCTATTGGCCCAACATGTCCCAGAAAGTCAAGGAGTTTTGTGTCTCCTGTACCACCTGTCAAGCCAGTGGTAAGACAGGTGGGCACCCAAAGGCCCCCCTCATTCCACTTCCAGTGGTGGGGGTCCCCTTTGAAAGAGTGGGTGTGGACATAGTGGGTCCACTTGAACCTCCCACAGCCTCAGGGAACCAATACATACTAGTAGTAGTGGATCATGCTACTAGATACCCTGAAGCAATTCCCCTTAGGTCCTGTTTCAGGTCCTGAGCTCGCCCCCCACGACCGCAGCACCAACCTGCTGCCCTCTGCCTCTGTCCCACGAGCACGCTGCCGTTTGCGTGTTCGAGGCCCTCCTCCACCCGCAGGCATCCTCCTGCGCCTCATCCCTGGTGGCTAGTGGGCTCACTTGACCCGTGTGCCGCTTCCGCCGTCCTGTAAGTTGTTTTTTGGCTTTTTCGCTTTTTCAGCGCCTCGCCGCCGGCGCTTCTGCCCCCTTTGTGCCCCCCTGAATTGCTGTCTCCCCGATCGTGTATTGTGCCATTATTGTATTTCTGATTGTGTGCTTTTCTTACTGTAACTGCTTGTATTTTTGCTCGTTTTCAGTGTTTTTGCCCCTTGTGCGCTCCCCGTTCCCTGCCGCTGCCTCCCTGCGGCCCCGCCCCCCTCACGCCCCCATTTGCCGCTCCCTCCCGCCTCCCGCCTCCCAGCTGCTCCTCCCTCCCCCCTCCCTTCTTAATGGCTGGCGCTGCGCGTCGCGAGTGAGCGAACTCTGACCTGTTTCAGGTCCTGAGCTCGCCCCCCACGACCGCAGCACCAACCTGCTGCCCTCTGCCTCTATCCCACGAGCACGCTGCCGTTTGCGTGTTCGAGGCCCTCCTCCACCCGCAGGCATCCTCCTGCGCCTCATCCCTGGTGGCTAGTGGGCTCACTTGACCCGTGTGCCGCTTCCGCCGTCCTGTAAGTTGTTTTTTGGCTTTTTCGCTTTTTCAGCGCCTCGCCGCCGGCGCTTCTGCCCCCTTTGTGCCCCCCTGAATTGCTGTCTCCCCGATCGTGTATTGTGCCATTATTGTATTTCTGATTGTGTGCTTTTCTTACTGTAACTGCTTGTATTTTTGCTAGTTTTCAGTGTTTTTGCCCCTTGTGCGCTCCCCGTTCCCTGCCGCTGCCTCCCTGCGGCCCCGCCCCCCTCGCACCCCCATTTGCCGCTTCCTCCCGCCTCCCGCCTCCCAGCTGCTCCTCCCTCCCCCCTCCCTTCTTAATGGCTGGCGCGTCGCGAGTGAGCGAACTCTGACCTGTTTCAGGTCCTGAGCTCGCCCCCCACGACCGCAGCACCAACCTGCTGCCCTCTGCCTCTGTCCCACGAGCACGCTGCCGTTTGCGTGTTCGAGGCCCTCCTCCACCCGCAGGCATCCTCCTGCGCCTCATCCCTGGTGGCTAGTGGGCTCACTTGACCCGTGTGCCGCTTCCGCCGTCCTGTAAGTTGTTTTTTGTCTTTTTCGCTTTTTCAGCGCCTCGCCGCCGGCGCTTCTGCCCCCTTTGTGCCCCCCTGAATTGCTGTCTCCCCGATCGTGTATTGTGCCATTATTGTATTTCTGATTGTGTGCTTTTCTTACTGTAACTGCTTGTATTTTTGCTTGTTTTCAGTGTTTTTGCCCCTTGTGCGCTCCCCGTTCCCTGCCGCTGCCTCCCTGCGGCCCCGCCCCCCTCGCGCCCCCATTTACCGCTCCCTCCCGCCTCCCGCCTCCCGCCTCCCAGCTGCTCCTCCCTTCCCCCTCCCTTCTTAATGGCTGGCGCTGCGCGTCCGCGCAGCGGACGCGCGCAGGGGGCGCGCCGCTGGCACGCCTCCGGCAAGCCCGTCTGCACCTGTCCGCGCCTGGACCGTGCCCAGCGCCACCCCCCCTGGACCCCGCGCTCCCCGTATCCGCTACTCATCCAACGAACTCCGCGCTCTCAACCCCGGCCCCTCCACTGAATGCTTCCGGGCGTCCCCGAAGCACACTAAAGGACCTTTTTCCTGCCGCACCTGCAACTTCTCCTGCATCAGAACGACTAATCCGACTACTAAAATATTCAACCCCAACCACCTGAACTGCATCCTCATCAACACCCGCTCCGCACGAAAACACGCCATCGAGCTCTGGGATTTGCTCGACACCACTGCTCCTGACGTGGCTTTCCTGACCGAAACCTGGTGGAACGACTCCTCGGCTCCGGACATCGCCATCGCCATACCGGACGGCTACAAAATCATCAGAAGAGATCGAACCAACGGAATCGGAGGCGGAATAGCCATCGCTCACAAAGCTACCCTCAAAATCCACACCCACTCGGACGACACCCTCAAGACAGCCGAACACCTCCACTTCCAGATCCACACGGACCCCAACACGACCCTCAGAGGAACCCTCATATACCGCCCTCCAGGACCAAGAGCCCCCTTCAGCGACACCATCGCCGACCTCGCAAGCACCCACGCCCTCGCCTCCACTGATTACATCCTCCTGGGAGATCTAAACTACCATCTGGAAAACGCCAACGACGCCAACACCGCATCACTGACCTCCAACCTCCTCAACCTCGGACTCCACCAGCTAGTCAACACTCCCACCCACATCGCCGGACACACCCTTGACCCCCTCTTCACCTCAAGCAACCACATCTCTTTCAGCCACACCTCCGAACTCCACTGGACCGACCATCACTGCGTCCATTTCACCTATAAGAAAATCACAGAGCAACACCGCATCCAGCTACCTCCTCACCGCCGCTGGGGCAAAGTCACCCAAGACCAACTGACCAGCACCCTCATCAACAACCCTCCACCCGACGCAACCGACCCGAGCACAGCCGCCATCAATCTCCATCAATGGATCCTCGACTGCGCCAACACCCTTGCCCCACTCAAGAAACCCACTGCAATCCAAGGAAAGAAAAAACCAGCCTGGTTCACAGACGATCTAACCACCTCCAAAAGCATCTGCCAGAAGCTCAAAAAGAAATGGATCCAAGAACGCACACCCGACAACCTCGCCACCCTCAAAAACGCCAACCGTGAACACCACCAACGGATCCGCCTCGCCAAGCACGCCCACTTCACCGAACGCATCAACAACAACGCCCACGACTGCAAAGAACTCTTCGGCATCGTGAAGGAACTCTCCAACCCAAAAGCCAACTCCAACGACATCCCGCCCTCCCAGAAACTCTGCGACGACCTCTCCACCTTCTTCCACCAGAAAATAGCCACCATCCACGACAGCTTCAACACCGGTCCACCGCCAGACCCCACCCCCGACGTCTCCTCCCACGACTGCTGCCTCACCGCCTGGACCCACGTGGATGATGCAGAAACCATAACAACCATGAACACCATCCACTCAGGCTCCCCTACGGACCCTTGCCCTCATCACGTATTCAACTCAGCCAATGCCACCATCGCCCCCGAACTCCGCAAGATCATCAACCTCTCCTTCACTTCCGCCACTTTCCCGGACAGCTGGAAACACGCAGAAATCCAACCCCTCCTCAAGAAACCCAAAGCCGACCCCAACGATCTCAAAAACTTCCGTCCGATCTCTCTCCTCCCTTTTCCAGCTAAAGTCATCGAGAAGATCGTCAACACTCAACTCACCCACTTCCTCGAAGACAATTCCATCCTGGACCCCTCACAATCCGGATTCAGACGAAACCACAGCACTGAGACTGCTCTCCTCACCGCCACAGATGACATCAGACATCAAATGGACAACGGCGAAACCTCAGCCCTCATCCTCCTCGACCTATCAGCCGCTTTTGACACAGTCTGCCACCGCACCCTACTGACCCGCCTCCAGGAAGCCGGCATCCAAGATAAAGCCCTCCACTGGATCTCATCCTTCCTCTCCGACAGAACTCAGAGAGTCCGTCTCTCCCCTTTCCGCTCCAAAGCGACCAACCTCATCTGCGGCGTCCCCCAAGGATCCTCCCTCAGCCCTACGTTGTTCAACGTCTACATGGCCCCCCTCGCTAAACTGGCCCGCCAACATCATCTCAGCATCATCTCCTACGCCGACGACACCCAGCTCGTCCTCTCCCTGACCAAAGACCTGCTCACCGCCAAAACAAACCTCCACGAGGGACTAAAAGCCATCGCCGATTGGATGAACAACAGTTGCCTGAAACTCAACTCCGACAAGACGGAAGTCCTCATCCTCGGGCGCACTCCCTCGGCCTGGAACGACTCATGGTGGCCCTCCGACCTCGGACCCCCGCCCACCCCTGCCAACCACGCAAGAAACCTCGGCTTCATCCTGGACTCCGCCCTCACCATGTCCAAACAGGTCAGCGCCGTCTCCTCCTCCTGTTTCAACATCCTTCGAATGCTCCGCAGAATCTTCAAGTGGATTCCAACAGAAACCAGAAAGACGGTGACCCAGGCCCTCGTCAGCAGCAGACTTGACTACGGCAACGCACTCTACACAGGCATCCCAACCAAAGACATCAAACGACTCCAACGTATCCAAAATGCCTCCGCCCGACTGATTCTCGACATACCCCGCCGATGTCACATCTCCCCTCACCTGAAGGAACTCCACTGGCTCCCGGTAGACAAGAGGATCACCTTCAAACTCCTCACCCACGCTCACAAGGCGCTTCACAACACCGGACCCTCCTACCTCAACACCAGACTTAACTTCTACACTCTAACACGTCAACTCCGATCCGCCAACCTCGCCCTCGCCATCATACCCCGAATCCAGCGCAAGACCTCCGGCGGCAGATCCTTCTCCTTCCTCACCGCCAAGACCTGGAACTCTCTCCCCACACCTCTATGCCAGACCCAGGACCTCCTCGCATTCAGAAGGCTCCTCAAGACCTGGCTCTTCGACCGCTAAACAGCAGCGCTCCACGCCCCCCCCTCCCCCCAGCGCCTCGAAACCCTGACGGGTACATAGCGCGCTTTATAAATATTGTGATTGATTGATTGATTGACTACTGCCCCTGCAGTAGCCAAGGCACTCATTGGTATTTTTACCAGAGTGGGATTTCCTAAGGAGGTGGTGTCTGACAGAGGTACCAACTTTATGTCAGCATACCTGAAGCACATGTGGAATGAGTGTGGGGTGACTTAAAAATTCACCACACCATACCATCCACAAACCATTGGTCTTGTTGAAAGATTTAACAAGACATTGAAAGGCATGATCATGGGGCTCCCTGAAAAACTCAAAAGGAGATGGGATGTCCTCTTGCCATGTCTGCTTTTCGCCTACAGAGAGGTGCCTCAGAAGGGAGTAGGGTTTTCCCCCGTTGAACTTCTGTTTGGCCATCCTGTAAGGGGACCACTAGGTCTTGTGAAAGAAGGCTGGGAGAGACCTCTTCATGAGCCTAAGCAAGATATAGTGGGCTATGTACTAGGCCTACGTTCAAGGACGGCAGAGTATATGGAAAAGGCAAGTAAAAACCTTGAGGCCAGCCAACAGCTCCAGAGGTTTTGGTATGACCAAAAGGCTGCAATGGTTGAATTTCAGCCAGGGCAGAAAGTCTGGGTTTTGGAGCCTGTGGCTCCCAGGGCACATCAGGACAGATGGAGTGGCCCTTACCCAGTGCTAGAAAGGAAGAGTCAGGTCACCTACCTGGTAGACCTAGGCACTAGCAGGTCCCCCAAAAGGGTGATCCATGTGAACCGCCTCAAGCTCTTCCATGACAGGGCAGATGTGAATCTGTTGATGGTAACAGATGAGGACCAGGAAGCTAAGACTGAACCTCTCCCTGATCTCCTCTCCACAGACCTTAAAGATGGTTCAGTTGATGGAGTGATCTATTCAGACACCCTCTCTGGCCAACAGCAGTCTGACTGTAGGAAGGTCCTGCAACAGTTTGCTGAGCTCTTTTCCCTAACCTCTGGTCAGACACACCTGTGTACCCATGATGTGGACACAGGGGACAGCATGCCTGTCAAAAACAAAATATTCAGACAGTCTGACCAAGTTAAGGAAAGCATCAAGGTGGAAGTCCACAAGATGCTGGAATTGGGAGTCATTGAGCACTCTGACAGCCCCTGGGCTAGCCCAGTGGTCTTAGTCCCCAAACCTCACACCAAAGATGGAAAGAGGGAGATGAGGTTCTGTGTGGACTACAAAGGACTTAATTCTGTCACCAAGACAGATGCCCATCCCATTCCAAGGGCAGATGAATTAATTGACAAACTAGGTGCTGCCAAATACTTAAGTACCTTTGACTTGACAGCAGGGTACTGGCAAATCAAAATGGCACCAGGAGCAAAAGAAAAGACAGCATTCTCCACACCTGAGGGGCATTATCAATTTACTGTTATGCTCTTTGGTTTAAAGAATGCCCCTGCCACCTTCCAAAGGTTGGTGAATCAAGTACTTGCTGGCTTGGAGTCCTTTAGTGCAGCTTATCTTGACGATATTGCTGTCTTTAGCTCCAGCTGGCAGGATCACCTGGTCCATCTGAAGAAGGTTTGGGGGGCCCTGCAATCAGCAGGCCTCTCTATCAAGGCATCCAAATGCCAGATAGGGCAGGGAACTGTGGTTTACTTGGGTCACCTTGTAGGTGGAGGCCAAGTTCAGCCACTCCAGCCTAAGATCCAGACTATTCTGGACTGGGCAGCTCCAAAAACCCAGACTCAAGTCAGGGCATTCCTTGGCTTGACTGGGTACTACAGGAGGTTTGTGAAGGGATATGGATCCATAGTGACAGCCCTCACAGAACTTACCTCCAAGAAAATGCCCAAGAAAGTAAACTGGACTGTAGAATGCCAACAGGCCTTTGACACCCTGAAACAAGCAATGTGCACAGCACCAGTTCTTAAAGCTCCAGATTACTCCAAGCAGTTCATTGTGCAGACAAATGCCTCTGAACATGGGATAGGGGCAGTTTTGTCCCAAACAAATGATGATGGCCTTGACCAGCCTGTTGCTTTCATTAGCAGGAGGTTACTCCCCAGGGAGCAGCATTGGAGTGCCATTGAGAGGGAGGCCTTTGCTGTGGTTTGGTCCCTGAAGAAGCTGAGACCATACCTCTTTGGTACTCACTTTGTAGTTCAAACTGACCACAGACCTCTCATATGGCTGATGCAAATGAAAGGTGAAAATCCAAAACTGTTGAGGTGGTCCATCTCCCTACAGGGGATGGACTTTATAGTGGAACACAGACCTGGGACTGCCCATGCCAATGCAGATGGCCTTTCCAGGTTCTTCCACTTAGAAAATTAACACTCTCTTGGGAAAGGTTAGTCTCATCCTCTTTCGTTTGGGGGGGGGGGGGGGGGGCTGTGTAAGGAAATGCCTCCTTGGCATGGTTACCCCCTGACTTTTTGCCTTTGCTGATGCTAAGTTTTGATTTGAAAGTGTGCTGAGGCCTGCTAACCAGGCCCCAGCACCAGTGTTCTTTCCCTAACCTGTACCTTTGTTTCCACAATTGGCACACCCTGGCATCCAGGTAAGTCCCTTGTAACTGGCACCCCTGGTACCAAGGGCCCTGATGCCAGGGAAGGTCTCTAAGGGCTGCAGCATGTCTTATGCCACCCTGGGGACCCCTCACTCAGCACAGACACACTGCTTGCCAGCCTGTGTGTGCTAGTGGGGATAAAAAGACTAAGTCGACATGGCACTCCCCTCAGGGTGCCATGCCAACCTCACACTGCCTATAGGTATAGGTGAGTCACCCCTCTAGCAGGCCTTACAGCCCTAAGGCAGGGTGCACTGTACCATAGGTGAGGGCATAAGTGCATGAGCACTATGCCCCTACAGTGTCTAAGCAAAACCTTGGACATTGCAAGTGCAGGGTAGCCATAAGAGTATATGGTCTGGGAGTCTGTCATGAACGAACTCCACAGCACCATAATGGCTACACTGAAAACTGTGAAGTTTGGTATCAAACTTCTCAGCACAATAAATGCACACTAATGCCAGTGTACATTTTATTGTAACATACACCCCAGAGGGCACCTTAGAGGTGCCCCCTGAAACCTTAACCGACTACCCGTGTAGGCTGACTGGTTTTAGCAGCCTGCCACACTCCAGACATGTTGCTGGCCACATGGGGAGAGTACCTTTGTCACTCGGTGGCTAGTAACAAAGCCTGTACTGGGTGGAGGTGCTTCACACCTCCCCCTGCAGGAACTGTAAGACCTGGTGGTGAGCCTCAAAGGCTCACCCCCTTTGTTGCAGCACCCCAGGGTACTCCAGCTAGTGGAGTTGCCCGCCCCCTCCGGCCACGGCCCCACTTTTGGCAGCAAGGCCGGAGGAGATAATGAGAACAACAAGGAGGAGTCACTGGCCAGTCAGGACAGCCCCTAAGGTGTCCTGAGCTGAGGTGACTCTGACTTTTAGAAATCCTCCATCTTGCAGATGGATGATTCCCCCAATAGGGATAGCAATGTGCCCCCCTCCCCTCAGGGAGGAGGCACAAAGAGGGTGTAGCCACCCTCAGGGCTAGTAGCCATTGGCTACTAACCTCCCAGACCTAAATACACCCCTAAATTCAGTATTTAGGGGCTCCCCAGAACCTAGGAACTCAGATTCCTGCAACCTAAGAAGAAGAAGGACTGCTAAGCTGAAAAACCTGCAGATAAGACGGAGACACCAACTGCTTTGGCCCCAGCTCTACCGGCCTGTCTCCCCCCCTTCTAAAGACACTGCTCCAGCGACGCGTTCCACAGGGTCCAGCAACCTCTGAAGCCTCAGAGGACTACCCTGCATCTAGAAGGACCAAGAACTCCTGAGGACAGCAGCTCTGTTCCCCAAAGACTGCAACTTTGCAACAAAGAAGCAACTTTGAAACAACACACGTTTCCCGCCGGAAGCGTGAGACTTTCCACTCTGCACCCGACGCCCCTGGCTCGACTTGTGGAGAACAAACACCACAGGGAGGACTCCCCGGCGACTACGAGACTGTGAGTAGCCAGAGTTGACCCCCCTGAGCCCCCACAGCGACGCCTGCAGAGGGAATCCAGAGGCTCCCCCTGACCGCGACTGCCTTCTTCAAAGACCCGACGCCTGGTAAAGGCACTGCACCCGCAGCCCCCAGGACCTGAAGGATCCGACCTCCAGTGCAGGAGCGACCCCCAGGAGGCCCTCTCCCTTGCCCAGGTGGTGGCTACCCTGAGGAGCCCCACCCCCTTGCCTGCCTGCATCGCTGAAGAGACCCCTTGGTCTCCCATTGAAACCTATTGCGAACCCGACGCTTGTTTGCACACTGCACATGGCTGCCCCGTGCCGCTGAGGGTGTACTTTTTGTGCTGACTTGTGTCCCCCCCGGTGCCCTACAAAACCCCCCTGGTCTGCCCTCCGAAGACGCGGGTACTTACCTGCTGGCAGACTGGAACGGGGGCACCCCCTTCTCCATTGAGCCTGTGTGTTTTGGGCACCTCTTTGACCTCTGCACCTGACCGGCCCTGAGCTGCTGGTGTGGTAACTTTGGGGTTGCTCTGAACCCCCAACGGTGGGCTACCTTGGACCCAAACTTGAACCCCGTAGGTGGTTTACTTACCTTCAAAAACTAATAAACACTTACCTCCCCCAGGAACTGTTGAAAATTGCAGTGTGTCCAGTTTTAAAATAGCTATATGTCATTTATGTGAAAACTGTATATGCTATTTTGCTAATTCAAAGTTCCTAAAGTACCTACCTGAAATACCTTTCATTTGAAGTATTACTTGTAAATCTTGAACCTGTGGTTCTTAAAATAAACTAAGAAAATATATTTTTCTATATAAAAACCTATTGGCCTGGAATTGTCTCTGAGTGTGTGTTCCCCATTTATTGCCTGTGTGTGTACAACAAATGCTTAACACTACCCTCTGATAAGCCTACTGCTCGACCAAACTACCACAAAATAGAGCATTAGAATTATCTCTTTTTGCCACTATCTTACCTCTAAGGGGAACCCTTGGACTCTTTGCATGCTATTTCTTACTTTGAAATAGTACATACAGAGCCAACTTCCTACATGAGTGTCTTAAAAAACTTATAAAAACATATAGGGTCACATTTGGAGTTTGGTGGACCGGTAACTTCATTACACCATGACAGATGTACAGTCTTCATTATTACAAATTCTTTAGAATATAAGGCACTGGTAGAAAGTTGGACGAGATCTCCATCATATTTGTAAGGAAGTATTATGTCTGACAAACTCTAACTCAGGCCCATGGTTTCGACGAGTGCACAGCGAGACCAAAGAGGTACATGTTTATGAACAGCCTAATGCATATTTATTGAAAATACCTGAGGCAAAGAGGTGCATAAACAACCCATCAAGGAAAGGATTGAAGCTGCCAGTAGGAAAGGTCCGATTTAAAAAAGGTGTCAAAATACTAGATATTAGTCTGTTACTACTAGTTTGTAATTATGCATATTTTGTATGTTTATACATAACGTATTGCATACAAGTAATATCATGGTTATGTGTCAAGTTTTCTGAGAAAAATCTTCCAGGCCTATCATTCATCCAGATGCTTGGGATCATCTTCTGCTAGCCTCAGCTAAAAAACGAAAATATACATAAATATGTTTCTTTATTATATTGAGGGGTTTCTATGGAAAAAATCTTGCTAAAATTCAAACCAGGTCTAAAGACCTTTTCCACTCCTCATAGGGCCTGGATTGTGCACACTTCAGCCTACCTCCTGTTTTATTTTTCCTGTTGTCCTTCATTCCCCTTACCATTCAGATACCTAAAACAGGTTGAAATTGTTGACCTTTACTCCAAGGGTTTTCCACCATTGTAGCCTTCATTCTGCAAATCACTGCGTCAGTGTTGTTGAGCCTTTCTATACGTCATTACGAAACATTTGTCCTCCTCAACTACTATGGTGCTCTGAGATGACTACTTAAGGTTTGTAGCTCTCTACAAAAACCCACAAATATAAAGAAAGAAAGGTATGACCCATATATGTACCCTGTATTGTTTATTCGTCATCATTTGCAACACCCATCCCTTTTCTTTGTACCAACCCAAAACGACTACCACTCCCTATCTGATTTTCCAGGTACAGCATTTCTTTAATAAATCCATCTACTCTACATGTGCAGATGAATGAAATTGTGGGAGCAAAAACAAATCTGGAATTTTCAAGTCAGTAGTTAGAAGCAACAGCAGAAGAGGATGTTTTGTGCTGTACCTAATTTGCTTCGTCTAACTGCAGTTTTCATTAGCACTCTGTGGAGTGATAAAGCAGGAAGTAGATACAGATTTAGAGAAATTGCACGATCATGAAATGCAGAGTGTACCAGTTGTTTGTGATTTTGACACACTGCCAAAAGGATTCCCCCACTATGCCAATAGCAATCAACAGCTAATCACAGAAGCTGCCCTTTTCAAGGCTCTGTCATAAGGTCCTGATACCTGGACCAAGCCTACCTTGGACTCTGATACACCACTCTCTTTCTTCCTCCTCAACTAGCAGCACATCTTGGGATACAAATATGACTTCTTCACAGTAGTGTGAATTGTATGATACAGTTCAATCGTATCCTAATGGGAATCACAATCACAATATTGCACCTGAGCTGTTAAGATCAGCACAACATGACAGGTTAAATGAATTGCTTATATTCTCATAGTCCATGAATAATGTTTCACCTAATATTGCCTGAGTAGCTTTCTTTTAAAAGCCCTTAGGCCTTATTTAGGGTTTGGTGGAGCAGAAGGAAATCCATAAACCAGCAGTAGCCCCACCCCCCTGTGCTACTTACAGCTGGGGACTGCTGGGTTAGGTCAGGCTTGCCTCCTTTGATTTTTGTTCAGAGAAAACAAACTCACTCTTTGAAAGTTTGTTTTTTCTGAACAAAAATGTTTGTCATATAGGTGCCTTAACCATCGCTCCCACTCTCAGGACATGTTCCCTCCACACTTGCAAGGATCTCTGGATTTGGCGAGAGGTCCTCGACCAGAGAAGTGGAGGACACCTGTCAGACTCCATTCGTGGGTCTACTAAGCAAGCAGGAGCTCCTTGGCCTCAACTGTGAGAGTTGGGACTGTTTGTCTGTTATGTCCTTAGGTCTGGTCTAGTATGGCTCTGCAAACTAAACCAAATAGAACCTCTTCAGCAGTTGACTCTCGGTGGTAGCGATGGAGAGAAGTCAGTCTTCTCAGGGAGGTAGTATAATGTACTCAAGCTCAGAACTCAACAATCACCCACCTGCACATACACCCAGTGATGTCCTTTATAAAAGAAAGTACATCATTACACACAAAAACTAGATACTACAAAAAAAAAGTGAATAAACACTCTATAGTCAGCTTGACATTAGAGCTACTGAACTACTGCACCTGAGACTGATACTCAATCCTTTCACCCAGGATCCCCTCCTCCTCTAGACTCTCCCCTCTCTGTAAGGATCTTTTTATTTAGCATGAACCAAAGTTCAGGAGCAGATTATCCCGTTGGGTGCTCAGTTTATCACAGTTCTGATTAGACTTTAGTATCTCACCATGATTTGAGTCTCTGAAGTGTCGGGCCAAGTCTTGCAGTCACCTAGCAGAAGTGCGCCAGTTAACTGTGAGCAGTATTATTTGCTGAATCAAAGAGGCTTGGGGTGAACCATGATCACACTTGCTGGACCCTGCAGCATGAGATGAGCCACATTAGCACATTTCTAATCACAGTGTCGTGGAATGAACAAAGGTTACACTTCTTAGTTGCAGCAGCACAAACTCAATTACAACGTTCTCAGCTGGAACCACCATTCAGAGAATCTTATGCACACAAACACCTGGGGCATGCAGATCATTCTCCCCCACCATCTTTTCGCTGATGACCCTGCAAGGGTGTTGCTGCTTTTGGCTCTTCCTAGACAACTTCTGGGGAATTAGGAGGCCTCTTATTGCTCTCAGCAGGCAGGTTGGCCCCAAGGCCCCTCAGATCAGATGAGTTGCTCCTTCCTACAAGGCGAGACAGGTGAAGCCCCCTCATCCCTGGGAAGCATGCTGTCAGACAGACATGTGTTCTGGTTACACATCAGTCCTTTGAGTACTGAACTGTGCACACCCCTCCTTGGTCATCGACTTGGAACTGAAACAATAAGTAGGTCAATGACTCACTTTTATAGAGGAAAAGCAGTCATGAGTTGTGGGACCCACTTTCAGATCCACTAACTACGTGTGGGTGTATTGTACAGGGAGAAAACTAGGCGCTCTGGGTAGCGAGGTGAATATCAACGAAGAATGTCGAATCTCGAAACGGTGCACTCTTGAAAGACCACACCCAAAAGGTCTTGATAAATGCTAAAAGCACTATTGCAAATATAAAGTACAAGAGGCACTCATTATAACATGAAAAATAATAGTACTCATAAGTCAGTATACAAAGGTAATGTTTTGTCATATATTTCTGAAAATTAATAGGATTATTTCCAACATAATCCCCAATTACAGTATCACTGTCCAAATCCAAATAGTAGAATTAATTGATCTGTTGTTCCAAGATTGCTATGATCCAAAGTCCAAGTCCAGATTTCTCTAATCAAAGTTCAATCATATTCTTCAAAAGATGATATAGCTTATTATTTAAACTTTAGCAGCCGCATCCAAATTGTTAGCCAGTCCAGATTTTCTCAAATCAAGGTTCAATCATATTCTTCAAAGGATGATATAGCTTATTATTTAAATTTTAGCAGCCGCATCCAAATTGATAGCCAACACGTGTTTCGTCCGGGAGTTTCCCAATGACTTCATCAGGGCTAAACATATATGTAGATGCGTCCTATATCATAAGTATTCCTTACAAGCGAATCCCAGAATAATTCCGTTAAGCAACTTATCTGCTGATATCAGTTATGTCAATCCACCTTCCAATGAGTCAAAATGTAAAGCGCGAGTACGCGTGTGTATCGATGAAGTATCAAAACACATGAGTTTTGATGAAGTAATTGGGAAACTCCCGGACGAAACACGTGTTGGCTATCAATTTGGATGCGGCTGCTAAAATTTTAATAATAAGCTATATCATCGTTTGAAGAATATGATTGAACCTTGATTTGAGAAAATCTGGACTGGCTAGCAATTTGGATGCGGCTGCTAAAGTTTAAATAATAAGCTATATCATCTTTTGAAGAATATGATTGAACTTTGATTAGAGAAATCTGGACTTGGACTTTGGATCATAGCAATCTTGGAACAACAGATCAATTAATTCTACTATTTGGATTTGGACAGTGATACTGTAATTGGGGATTATGTTGGAAATAATCCTATTAATTTTCAGAAATATATGACAAAACATTACCTTTGTATACTGACTTATGAGTACTATTATTTTTCATGTTATAATGAGTGCCTCTTGTACTTTATATTTGCCACTTTGAGATCCAGTTTAGCGTGTTATCCTTTCAAGTGTCTTTTCCAGGCTGCGCTCCAGACACAGCCTTTGTGTAGAGTGGTGGTCTTCACAGCAGGGTAGCCTCCATCTTGGACACAGAGAGGTGTGAGTTTTCTGCACCTGATTGGCATCAGCCACACTAAGCACGGGAAAGATAAAAGGCTGGACTCACCTAAGGGGTCCCTTAAACTTTTAACAACAGAGACTGCAGTCCCACCCTTCACCCCGCCATCTACAAACTGCAGTGCTACAGGAAGACCAAGCAGCAGCTCCTCTCAGCAAAAGGCATAACTGAAATTCTAAAGCAGTCTTGTCTCCTCTCTCTCCGGTTCAGTCTCTAGATGTCTTCCCTCCAGAGTTATGGGACATTGGCAATACACTTCTACTGCTTGGGGAAAAACATGCCTCCATCTTGTGCATGAGACCAGGCAATGGGTATCCATAATGGATCCCATGGGCATCTTTATTTTGGCTCTTTCATACACACAATGCGTGTACCATGCAGGCCACATATACAAACACAAACAACATACAATTGGGATGAGAGAGTTAGGATCTGGGTAACTACAGAAGTGGACAAGTAAGACTCACAAACCATGGTATGGTGCTACAACCACGCTACGTACTGAACTCATGACAGGGACAGTAGTTCACTGTTAATACAATGGGGGCAGGACCTGGGTCATGTCATTGGGGCAGGCCTAGGCCTCTGCACACACACCAGGTTAGTTTGAGGCTAGGGAAATCAGGGTACCACATTTCGCAGTCAGGAACTCAGTGCAAGGAAACATGAAGGTATACCACAAAGGGGATGTTTACATTACAACAACATCCATTCATTGACCTGGTGCGACAACAGACAACCTACCATGGGATAAGTAAAGCAATTAGGGACTTACTTAGTGCTTGTCGAACAGGCTACTCAAACTGGTTCCCAATCTGTGCATTGTGGTACCCTGGTGCGCCATCAAAACCAGCCAGGGACACTGCAAACACAGTTTGCCCATTGCTACTTTAAGCGGCCTTCTCCCTTTTGCCCAGTTCACTAAGACAAGGAGAACTCATGAATTTCACCTACAAAGAGTTCTCACGGTCAATGTCTGAGCGAGGAAGGAATAATAGCCATTACACACAAAGCACAACATATCCATTTGTGTGAGAGATGTCTCCTCTCTTTCAAAAAATGAAAAAAATCCAGAACTACAAAAAAATCTATCACAGCAGCAGTTTTAATTAAGCACACCTCAGCCAAGACGAAAATCAACTTCTATAAGATCAACTCATAACTCTGCCATTCACAAACCGTATTTAATGTTTACTCCTGAGCTAAAGGCAGCTGAACTATGGACCACTGTTGTGCAGGGTCTCTTTAACACGCAGCTACCAGGAGGGTTGAAGTGGCTCTATCCTCAGATGCACAGTACTCACAGCTGCCCACTCCACGTGGCATGGTAATCCACACAACATTTCCAACAATCGTTCCTTTGTGGTTTACAATTTTTTTTTACTACTTGTTACAGGAAATGAAACTGCTGGGTCACAGTCAATAGTAGAATGCAACTATATTTATACACACTCAAGTGACAGCTCTGAGGCTATGGCATAATTTATTGGAAAGTTTCATAAGCTGCAGAAACCACAAGCTGCTTGAGACACTTACAAGGTACACAGGTCTTTGGTTCTCATTAAAGAAGCAGTGTTTACTCTGAGGCCAGGAGAGAAATGTGCAAGAGAGGAGAGAAAGGGAGAAAGGAAAAAATTGAGCACAGACCCCACCCCCCAATGAAATATTTCCCCTTGTCAGTAGTGCAATTTCGGCAATCACGCTTTAAGGTTGCACACAAGCAGAGAAACACAACTTGGGAACAACAGTTAAATAATTAATTACACATTGGAGCAATACAATGCTGACTTTGAAAAGGTTAATTAAATACTTTTTTATTTTTGATCTCCCTCCATCTTTCTCGTAGTCAAACAGTTTATATTTTATTCCTTCGTATATTTAGCCAGGAACTGTGTGGCTTTAAAGCTTTATTTTTTGCGCACTTTGGGTCTGATTTAGATATTGACAGAGGGGTTATTCTGTCACAACAGTGACAGATATCCATTACTTCTGGAACAGGCAGTTTTTTACATATTAAAAAGTAAGCTTATATGAAGTGCTTTATCTTTTGTGGCTTAAGTGTGCCCTATGCCATCTGTATATCATATGATGTGTCCTACTCTAAAATGCCACCAAGAAAATCTTTCTATCTCTATTACTACTGTTCTTGGATCTAGATGCAAGGAAGGACATTTAGATGAAGAATGGACCGGTCTGGAATCAGATCTTATGGTCCGGGTCTGGTGATCCTATAATGAAGCCCCTCCAAGTATTGCCAGTTGCTGATACTGTTACAGATTTATATTAAACAACTGTTGTATATGCTGCTTGTTTTAAGTTAGCTATTCTCTACATGTAATCTGTACACTCTGTTCAAGGCTAGGAACACAGTACAAGACTTCCAAGTGCTTGCATTGCCCATTCAGAGACAGCTTCTAACATCTAAACATATTGTTGCATCAGAGATGTGCCTCCACCACTAGGTGTTTTTTACTATATGAACTGTGCACTGCGCAAAAGGGGTTAGAGGAGCACCCTGGCCACTACTGTTCTGGAACAAATTTGATATGCAGCTCTGCTGATGTTGATCTTTCATCTGGCAAAGAAGGATTGCCAACTCCACTCTAGACCAGCACCCTGGCTCAGCTTTCCAGGCATGGGGGTCACGGACTAAGCCATTAGATCGGGCACATGCAGAGGGTACACCCACTGTGCTCTCGACTGTAGATAGAGCTAGGTAGGAATATATAGATCTAAGATCGCCATGGTTGGACTGTTTATTCTTTTCACTATCTTAGTAACGCTGGTTACAATGATGTTTTATCTGCCAAATTATTGCATGTCATTCACTCTAACCAAGAATGCGACTATTTCAATAAATGTTTGAATACCTTTATTTGTTTCTTTCTTGTATTTACCCTGGGCATGCATGAGTGAAATCACGAAAAGGGTAAGATCTATTTCCACAATTTTCTTGGGAGTCACAGTGTCATGTTCAAGGTTGCTGCAATCATCTGTTACCCTGGGAGGTTGGGGGTTCAGGTGAGGCACTGTGAGATAGCCAGGCATTGAGTCGGTAGTTAGTGATGGGTACATGCACTCAGTCCTCTCATCCTAAAGTTCTACCACCAGGATACGTAGTCCTACCTTTTAGTGGGAACCGTATAACAAGGCGGGTGGAGATGTTGCCTTTGTGGTTGAGGCACATGAAGCTTATAAAACCTAAGTACTTTATTCATGGGTCACCTTTCCTGCAGTCGATGCTAATACAAACACATTACACACAGCACTGAAGCTGCCTTACCAGGACAATACAGAGCTTATAAGGTTTTAGAAATACCATGAACATTTCAGGAACACCAAAATTGGTTCCAAGGCACCCTACCACATGTATTAAAAATACCAGACTGGGTCCATTCAGTAACGATGCAGCTCCATGGCCAGTCCTTGCCGACTACACACCTTATCCTAATATACACCAACTAAATGTGGGTGATTTACCCTAACTATATAATGGTCTAGTTAGACCACACAGATGTTTAACACAGTTTGTTATGCATACTATAACAACTGCCCCAGCGGGGGCTGTTCAAGCTGTGCAGCCACAGTTAGCTTTGCCTGCGATCAGTCCTGTAACTATTCATGCTATAATGGGAAAGATTCCCACGAGATTATAATACCTTCATCGGCTTCATTCCAATTATTTACAGACAGGAAAATGGAAGTACTCTTGAGACTGGGCTTACATCCCTCTACCCTCCAAAAAAGGTAACATAATGGGGAGTCGTGGACAATGGTCAATAGGTCAAGGGAGCCATAGGTCGAAAAATTGGGCTATTTCATCAAAATCGTGGTGGATGTCACATCTACCATATTACAAGTGCTTTATAGTCAGTACAGTCAATGACACTCTAAACACAGCAAACAAGATATACGCCACATTTCAGCATACTATTCAGTTAGCCAAACTCCAAATAAGGCTTTTAGGTTCTAATTTAAATGCAGTGGTAATAGGACATCAACCTAAAAACTAAGATGTCTTGTCTGCCCTCCTCTCCATTCATCCTCCTTATTTAGTGGCTGGAGCAAGATCGTGGTTCCAGTGGCCTAACTCCACTGGGTACATTACCAGGACTCACATTTGATATGGGTGGTGGGGGAGGGTTGACATGATGAGGGAGGAGATAATCACAGTAACAACAGGACATGGCGAAGGGGCTAAAGAGGGAGAAAGGAGACAAGGGAGCAGAATGTGGAGTATGCAATGGGGAAAAGGGGCAGAATTTGAGGGGGTCAAAATGAAATGCTTTCTGTCTCCTGTCTCCATGATAAAAGCCTGAAAATGGAGGCTGGCCACACCAGGTGCCATGATCTTTTTTAATCTCCAGCAGGAAACAATATAGGATCAACAACCATCATTTTGGTGGCAAAGGCTAAATGCAGCATCCATTCTCCTGTCCATGTGTCAGAGGTGTTTACTCTGCCCCATTGACAAAATAGCAGGGACGCTGTAAAATTCTAAATCAGGCCCTTTGCAAATTCAACTTTAGTGTACAATTGAAAATGTTATAGTATTGGTGAACAGTGGACGCAAGCAGTGCATGGCACGAGCTTCTCCCTCCTTGCCAGCGACACGTACAGCCTCTTTTCTCTCTTCCGTGTCTACTTTTACCTTTGCGCTTCTTTCCACAAACTTCTCCTGACTCCCTGAGGGCACCAAAGTGGGGTTGGATTCTCTTGTGCTGCATCTTGTGGCCTTCCACTAGGCAGCGAGCTCTCGGCCTGACGCTCCCATTGCTAGCCACACCTGCAGACCTCTTTCAAGGCCTCGATCTTCTTCTAGCAAAGCAAGCTCACTCCTTCTGGTGAGACACCCTTTGGACTGCAATAATTTTATTAACCCTTGACCCCCGGCCAGGGCCAGTCAGGGCAGTTCTGACATAGAATCCTTCAATTTCCTCCAAAGGCAGTGCATTTTTTTCTGGATATAACTTTCCTACCAGAAACTTTAGGGCTTTCCATTGCCCTCCAACTTTACATTAGCCCCAAAATATTGTCTAAAACGCTCTGTGTTAGTCAAAGTGGGGCCAACACAACCATTCCTCACCAGACTGCAGGAGAAGGGAAAATGAACTCCTGCTTTTTAATCTTTCCTCAGGTTGTATGGCACACCCGGGAGAGATCTGCTTAAGGGGCGAGCAAAAGCTCAGTAACCTATGTGTAATAGAGCATCGGCTTCCACTCTGCACTGTATCTTTTTTATTCCAATGATTGCTAACGCTTTGATTTTTTTAAGAAGTGTTTTTCTTTACCCTTATGATAAAGTGCACCATTTTTTAAAGGTGTTGAAATGTGTATTTGGAGCCTTAAAACAACCCGTAGGTGTTGTTTTCACTCCTTTGATTTTTGATCTGAGATCTTCAGTTCAAGGTAACATGAAGACTTAGAAATGAAAACAACTTTTTAAAACACTGTAATCTTTCATGTGAGCATGACTTGTTTAGCTGTCAGCTCTCTTTATAGAAATTGAATATGGTATTAACTAACCAAAGCCTAAAATCCTGACAAAGTATGTTAATGCTACCCAACTTGTGGACTTATTTCTGAGCGAGAAACATAACATACAATCAGAATCGCTACACAAACATGCTGTAATATGTAGTGTGTAGTTGAGGGCTGCTCATATGATGTAGAGTGGTGTCAATATTATGAGATACTGTTAAACATTACATGTTTTTAAACATCGGGTACTGCTACGTGCTTGAGACATTCCAATATAACTAAGGCGCTGCTCAGTATCCCAGGATATTGCCAGTAGTACTAGGCTTGGGTTCAATAGGGCAGGTACACCTGAAATTTCCTGGGTTCTGCCTAATATGCATGGCTGCTTTTCAGTTTTCACTTAAAGAACCTACAGCAGGATTTTCAGGTCTCACCAAGGCATCACCAAGATTTTAGGGTTGAGCGCACAAGCGCTCTGGCCCCTGTTGTAATCTCTCTGTGGGCTTTTAACCACGCTCATGTCACACCCATCAGAGTGGTTGGTTTGTGGGCTTGCCTTTTAAAATGTGCTTTTTTTTTATTAGTGAAATGCACCCTTTTCTGGTGTTTAGCCCTCCTCTAGCACACCGGTAAACTACTGAAAACATATAAGGCTCTGTGTTTTCCGAATGGCTTCTGGACTACTTTTTCTTTTTATTTCCTATGCAGCGCGATTTTGCTAGACATGACATCGACCCTGTTACATGGAAAATTGCACTTTTGCCGGTTACATGGGTAATTGTACTTTTGCCGATCCGTTTGACTGCGAGCGAACTTCTGTTTCTTTTGTGTGTCTCCTTCACTCTCATTATGGCCATCAGCTTGCTTATGTGAAACTGTTTTACTTTTTATTTTCAGTTTATGTGGCAAGAAAAATCCGGTTAGGAGTTTACAACCCTAATAGCTCTAACTCGAGCAAATGCGAGACCCATTACATTGCAAATGCTTGTTCTCTTTTTCTTTCTAACTAGCTGCAGTGTCCCATTATTGCAGCTGCTGTCAGATGGGGATCACAGTGCAGGCACCTGATCCCCGAGTCTACCATAGCAAGGAAGTGCCAGGAAGTGTGGTTGAGGCTTACCGTCAAATCTGGTTCGAGTCTGAAGAAACAGTATTTTGAGGCAATCCGCTCAGAGACAGAAAGAAAAGGCTGGCATTAATTACATAGTGTTGGTGCTGACTAGATTCAGGTTGCATGTGTGTTGGGAATGTCCTGCACGGTAAGACACTGGCAATGAACTATGATTGCCATTGGACCACAGACTTTTGCATTTCTACAGAGGGGCCGGCCAATTTGGATGCTCAGTTATAACTTTTCTGGTGGTGATTGGCAACCTTGTTAGGCTCCAATGTTGCTGCAGCTAAAACTCACTACAGGGATGTTGGTTTTCATGCACCAAGATGGCTAGTTTACAAATGGAGAGGACAATAAACATTTTGGTTTACATAGAAGTATCCTAAAGTCGTATGTGATTTGAAAACAAACTTTGAACTATTTTTTATCTCTAAAGACTGGGGTTATATACCCCAATAAAATGTAATGTGAAGGAACAGAATGGGTTCTTAGGACGATTTAAATACAGATTAACTCAGGGGCTTATTTACAAGCCCCTTGTGCCGCCGGTGCATCACTTTTTCTATCGGAAAAAGTGACGCACCAGGAGTTCAAGGGGCATGGAAATAAGCCCCTCAATGTAATTGATAGGACATTTGCATCATGTGTATATATTGCTAAGTGAAGGGAATCACAGAATGTTGATGGTGTTCCTTATTTTCTACTTTTATAGAATCAAGTGGATATTATACTCCTACCCTCAAAAAGAGTGACTGTTGGCACAGCTTGAGGTAGCAATTGTAAATATAGGGACATATGTAAGTGACTATGGGCCTGTTTACGACCTTGGCAGATAGGCTACTTCATCACAAAAGTGACAGATATCCCGCCTGCCATTTTACAAGCTCCCTAGGATATAATGAAATTTGTAACATGGCGGATGGGATATCTGTCCCGTTTGTGACAGAGTAGTTCACCCACCAAGGTTGTAATCAGGCGGTATGTATTTAGCATGAAATTAATATTTCCTTATGTTTAGCTTTCAGGGATTCCCAGGTATCTGTTGACACATAGAGAGATATTGTTAAGGTGGATCACTTTACAATTACAGTTATGTTCAGTGTTTCAATGACAGTGTACTTAAGACATCTTTTTGTCTTGTAGACCTCCGCTAGAACTGGTCCAGTAACTTAGGGAGGAATGCTTTGGACTGCAGTATGTTTCCCAGAAACCCATGAGGGTTTAAACACCCTAGGGGGTTCTGTGCTGTTCCAGGAATTTGCTTCTCTGATTTTCAGATGGTTCAAGGGAACTGCTGTGAGAATTGAAAATGGTGGTAATTGGCCTCCGTCTGATTTGATGGACGATAGATATTTGTGATTGTCTTACAAGAAAGAAATTTGTGGGGCATTCCTAGTTTCCTAGGGGAAGCTTGCTGTTCCAAAGAGGTCGCACCCATCGGTGCAGTTCTCTTCTTCATCTGTGTCGAATGAGTCAGCATTTTAGCTTGCTGTGTTGATGCCTTGGTTTATTGGAGCTTATTCATCCTTTAAAGCAGTCAGGATCCTCCCAGGCCTCTTCTCAGGTAATCACTGATTTCATTCCCTTCTCCCTGCTTTAATCCAGAACAGTAAAAACATTTAATAGGGCACAGCAATCGGTGATTTAAGTAGGATGAAAAAGGTGGGGTGGCTGTAACATGGGTGCAACCTAAAACGCGCATGTAAGACATCTCCTCAAAAGGCATGGGCTTTATAACTAAGGTAACTGCCTAATACACATATAATATAATCCTGTGCTTGACCAAGTCATAAACATAGTTTTTCTACAAAAGTAATATTCGAAATCCTCCATCAATGAGGGGCTAAAAGCATTCAAACACTTGACAAGGTAAATTTAAAAGGGTTGATTCGCTTATCACTACTATTGGAGAGGTAAGTGTACAAAGGGAAAATATTGGTTATTCAGTTAGAATATGGTAATCTTAGGTCCTGCTGTGGAAAGGATCAGCCATGTTGCCTTCTCCGCATGTTACAAAAGGGATTTCTCGAGACATTGCCTTCGGAATCCAGCATGAGACAGGCAGCTGCATACAGTAATTCTTTTTTCAGCCACTGAAGGACAAAGGTAAAGTTTCCCACTGGGCCCTTATTCAAATGCATTTGTTTGCTTTTACCATGGCCTAGCCCTGTCGGACCTTCGCCCAGTTAAACTTCTCTAGACCCATTTCCCGAAATTCTACCAAGCTCATCCTACAGAATGATTTATGTAGGTAGCTACTCTTCTCTCCTTCCAGAACCCTTTAAATGTTATTTCATCTCCTGATCTCTAGGACGTGGCTTCTGTGAGTTCTGTGTTATCCTGTTGTGACAACTAGTGAGCCAAATTCTCTGGTTGCTGTTATTGCCGATTTGCTATCATTAAATTAAAATAATGATCCAGTTTAGAGCTAACTATTTATAGAATGCTAAATTTCTTTGGGAGAGTGATTGTCTGATTAGCCATTTAATGGCAATGAAGACAGATTTTGGCCATAGAGGGGCAATCCCCCCTCTCCTAATTACTTCCTCCTATAAGCGAATGTGAAAGCTTAGACAAAGGGATACTTTTTCCATGATCTTCAGCTGTGACTCTATTGCAGCATCTTCAGCTTCTCTACTATCACCAGCCTGCCCCAACTCAATAAACTCCTGTTAAGAATTGTAGATCATTACACAGTAAGGTATTTGGGTGTTAAATTGCTCATGTAATGACCTAACTTATTAAAACATTCCCTTGGGTTGTGCTCTCCACAGGGACACCTTTCATACTAGGCTGACCAGACTTAAAAGACTAAAATCTGGATATTCCACGAACCTAAAAGTAGGACTACTGTTTTGCATACATTGAGGGCAAAGAATTAAATGGCAGTGCTCTCTAATATTACAAACACAGACACTGAGGCATTAAAGTTAATTAAATGCAACTTCTACACACAGCATCACCTGTTTTGTCCTGTCCTTCACACAATAAAATGTGGGCCCACATGTAATTTTGCATTGGACAGTAGGGCTTACCAGGGTTCATCCATATCAAAGACAAACAGTTTAGGATGGCTAGGTTTGTTATTAGAAAGAATCTAACAGTTGAATAGGCTACAGGAGAGATCACCTATAAGAAACTCGCACTCCAGCACCTATCTCTTCTTAGTTCATGAACTATTGATACATGAAGAAGGAATACAGTTTGTAATCACATGTCTTGTAAAAGTTCTGTTGGGGACGAAACGTGTCGACTGAGGATCCTGTACTTGGTTGAAAGTGTGTAAATACAATAAAGACTATGAAAATATATCACATGTCCCTGTCCTTATGGACTGATTTTTATGGTTATTTGCCCTTAATCACTGTTATTTATACAAATTGCTGGAGTGCTCCAGTATATTGTTTTACAATATTGTGGCTGTTATTCTTTGCAGTAACACCATCATTACCCTTACATGTAGTGGGGGGTGTACTGCAGTAGGACCAGTCTTTGAACAGGCATTCTTTCTGTATACTTTCTACCCTGACTACTTGAGTACTGTGTGACATTTGTTGGTATTGTCACATCTACCTATCTGTATCTAACATACATATAATTCAGTATAGTTTGAGAGTATGCATGCTTGAATTAGTAGGAAATGTATAATACATTTCTAAGTTATTCCTAACAGGAGTTCCCACTATAACTCTTGCCCGTGGCCCCCAAAATCCTTAAAATGACCTGCTTGCAGTGTCTTGAATGTGGGACCATGCTTCTGTTCTTCAGAAATATGCCAAGACACTTGCACAGACGCTGTTCCCTATCTGCGCAACACCAGCATCGCTCAAGACACTTCAGGACGCCTCAGCCCAGCTAGGTGCCTAAAAAGTATTGTTAAACCCCTATTGAATATAATGCAGCAGTGCTGAGAAGTGCAGGTACTCTCCCTTTCAAATTAAATAAGTATAGTACTCAGTACCCATTAGTAACTGCCCATTTAAAGCACAGCTTATAGGGGAAGGCCTGTGCCCATGGCTTTCTCCACTTACCATCACCCTGTGCGCTGGAAACACTCCTGGAGTAATTAAAGGTTTTGCTTTCAGTTGTGTAAATAGAACATTCGACCAACCATATGCTGAATTTACCTCCTATAACACGAGAGCAAGGCATGGCTGATGTTTTTGCATCCCCCTAAAAGGCTATTTTTTAACGGAAACTGGCCTATAATTATATGGCAGTATGAGTATTCCGAATTTTAGGGGATATGCAAATGACCTATTCATAATACCACAATAGTATCTAAATACTGTTGTACAAACACGTTGTAGTGTGATCACAGAAAATCTATATTAGATTGTTATTGTTATATTTAAAGTTAACCGATTATTTTTATTGCTAGTGAAAGCTTAACGTCACATATGCTGGCATTTCCATATATTTTTATTTAAATTAATAGAGGTTTCCAATACATTTTCAGTTTTTTGTATAAAGCATGCGTGGAGTAGGTGCAAGGAGATTTTTCAGAAATTAAAAAATAACTCCACTCAATAAGTGTGAACAAATAGTCACACGTGAAACGCCATGTGATATAAAAGGTTTCCTATACTTTAGAAACAATCCTTTCATTTTCACTTGTTTTGCAAAGCTAAACAGAATCCTGTTTTATAAAAGTGAAGTTTGTGTTGCTGCCATTTGCAGAACACGTCTTTGCTATGAAAGTATTTTTGAGAAACGCATCTAAACGAAACCACAAACACTAAAGACTATGTGATAACAATTTCCCGGGCAAAAAGGGATGTATACTTTTTACAATTTACAAAGAAATAGCGTTATTGAGATTTCTATGTAATAATACTGAGTGTTGACGTCCTGACTGGTTTATGTGCTTTTAAATCTGCGAAAAGTATGCTCAACACCAGGGGAATCTTTGAAAATGTTTAGTAGGAGAGAGGCAAGCGAGTACAATCAACATTTATATATTAAAGATTGTATACAAAGGATTATAATGACTTCCTTTCGACTGCTTCTGAATTCCTCACTCAAAATCGTGATACTCCAAGACTGATTTTGAAACAGGCTCCTATAGCCCCGACTGGGTCATGGACATAGAAAGAGGTTCCTTCTGTTTAGGGGTACACCGTGTCAATACCAGAAGCAGCCCTGCGTGACATGAAGTGAGGAAAACATACACTGGGACCTGGCAAATGTTTACATGGGTAAAACATATTTTACATTTCAGGTTAAGGTGATGACGCAAGCACAGCTAAATGTGAAGCCTCCCTAAGGAGTGGCAGTTGCACTGACAAAGTTATGAAATCAAACAAGAAAGGCAACTTTTCAATGGCTGCACAGCGCGGACGGTTCAACCAAGTTACAGGCAAGTCATACAATTATATAAAGTACAGCAACTGTTTTATTATTATCCTGTTTGGTAGCCAATGAGAAGCTGGGTGGGTAGTCAGAACCAACATCTGGGTGGCACATTATTGAATTAAGAAGTGCACAAAGCCACTACCCTGTTTCTCACTAATAATTATCACCTTTGGGAACACCACCAACCCACATGTGTTTTAATATCAAGAACAAACACGCCTACTTCAGAGCAGGCTTGAACAATGGAAAGTTGACTCAAGGCCCACTAGTGCTTACAACATGTTAATTCATAATGCTCATCAAAGCACAATTCGTTTAAGGGCGTAAATCCTTCGGGAAAGTGACTGGGCTTAGTTTAAGGAATGGAGGTATGAATTTAGGTTTCTCAGGGAGCCAACTGAGACCGCTTCACAAACAGGTGGGACCTGTAAAGAAACAGGGCAGGAACTTTGAGCGAAATATGAGGTCTCCAGGGTGAAGTACTGGAGCAGTAAAACACTGACAGTAAAATGGTAGATACATGTTTGCTGGCCTCCAAGTTAGCCTTAGTTGCCACTAACTTCACCTTTGCTCAATGACAAAATATGAGCAATACACGTAGGACTGATGCATTCTGAATGTGAGAAATATTTTAATGAGGGAAGTACTTTTGACCACATTGCCTGAATCGTTGGACACGCCTACCACATGTGGCAATATTATGGATTTATCCACATTATCTCCAGCATAGTGGAGAAATCAATGCCTAGTTCTTCCTCAGTCTACCGGGGATTGCATACCATCTTAAAAGTATCTTATAAGCATTCTCTTTACTAAATATATTCCCATGAGCCTGCCAGTTTTTTGCCTTCCTCACAGTCGACTATACATGGCAATTAATATGAAATTTCTCATCGTTATCCATTGCAGTTGTTAGTTAGGAAACCCAGCGCCTGGACGTCTTGCCTTCAAAAATGTTCAGAATTCCTTTTATTGTCTTATGTCTCTTTTTTGGATTTGCACTGAGAAGATCAGTGCCTGATACTGCGAAAGCCACAGCATTTTTTGAAATCTACATGGTTTCGATTAAGATACAACTATATGAAGTGAGCTAGACACATCTTGTTGACAGGTCTTCTGTGAGATCAAGAGAAATATGATGTTATTAATTGCAGGTGAGACAGGGGAGTGGCAGGTTGAAAGTTCCTATTTTTGGTAACCATGCCAAAGTATCGTATGCTCGTCTTAAAATCATAGCCTTCTAGATTGTGTTTTGTTCTAACTTTGATACAAATCTAGATAAGATTTTAATAGTAATTGGTCTTGCATTGCAGTTTATTGAGAGAAGCAATGTGCTCTTTCAGTAGCACTGTGTGTTAGGCCACGTTGTCATGCTTTTCCCAGAGAGGCCTAGACCTCCTTCCTCTTAAGTACACAAAGTGATCTTTTGGGAAATACATTCTGGTTTATCACTCCATAAGAAACTCAAAACTATTTTAATATCCCTTCTAATCTACGTCTAGTAAAATGGTTCAGCATGGTCTGTAATATATATATATCAACCTCTGTATTATGTTTATTTTTATGATGCTTATCTATCCAGTCAAGGAAATTCCTAATGTGCATTATTTGTGCGGATCCATTTAAAATTATGCTTGCATGGGGAGTGTAATGAGGCTAAATAGTCAGGAGAATGTTTTTGGATGCACATTCCAATCCTTTGTAAATCTATACGGCTCCTAAAGAGCACATAAGGTTTCTTTAGAGTCTGTACCAGGCAGGCCTTTATGATTAGCTATGTTGATCCTAAAGCCAGAGACCTCTTTAAAAAGCTTGAGTTCCTTTATTATATTAGAGAGCCTAACTGTGGTATTCTGCATGAAACAAATGGCATCGCCTGGCTAAAAAGCTCATGTTCATTTCATATGTTATGCACTAAACCTCATGATTACAACTTTTAAACCAGTGCTTTGTCCAAAAGGATCCATGGCGTGCTCAAATAGATGTTGGCATGTGCCCTTTCTGTATTAAGTACTTGAGGGGATTCTGTTTGTAACTTTGATGCTAGAAGTTTCCTATCACCACAACATGTCTAATACGAATTTAAAGATAACCAGTCCATAAATGAACAACAAATTGTACTACTTTAAGGTATTTTCAAAGAATGAACAAGCTTCCTCTCCATAAAATCCCCCCTTAGTAATCCCACATGACTTTGGGGGTCATTCGCCGGGGACCGCGGAAGCACCGTCAACAGGCTGGCGGTGCTTCCTGGGCCATTCTGACCGCGGCGGTAAAGCCGCGGTCAGAAAAGGGCAACCGGCGGTTTCCCACCGGTTTACCCCTGGCCCAAGGAATCCGCCGTGGCGGCGCTGCTTGCAGCACCGCCATGGGGATTCCGACCCCCTTCCCGCCATCCTGGTCCTGGTGGTAAATACCGCCAGGAACAGGATGGCGGGAACGGGTGTCGTGGGGCCCCTGGGGGCCCCTGCACTGCCCATGCCACTGGCATGGGCAGTGCAGGGGCCCCCTCACAGGGCCCAATAATGATTTTCAGTGTCTGCAAAGCAGACACTGAAAATCGCGACGGGTGCCAATGCACCCGTCGCACACCAGCAACTCCGCCGGCTCCATTAGGAGCCGGCTTCATCGTTGCTAGGGCTTTCCCACTGGGCCGGCGGGCGGCCTTCTGGCGGTCGCACGCCGGCCCTGCGGGAAAGTCAGAATGACCGCCGCGGTTTGGCGGTTCCCGCCAGGCCGGGGTCGGAATGACCCCCTTTGTCCCTTACACATATCCCCCTAATTATGTCTCTTTTCAATGCCACCTGCAGACGCATCTGGGTCTTGAAAATGTTACCGCCAAAGAGGAGGTACGTTTTCAGGATCAACATTCAAAACGGCGCTGACGTGCTGGGAGTTTTTACCATGTTGGTCTCACACCAGAATGTTGCAGACAAAAATGAAGTTGGACTGGCGACATTGAACCGGGCAGTCCATCCTGTGACATTTAAACAGGACCTCTGAAACACCTTTCAAAGGGGGGCATCAGAGCACAGAGAAAGGCAAATGTGAAATCTGCCTTTTTAGCAGATGTCCCAATAATGCCATTCTTTTAGTGTGCTCTAAGACTGTGAGCAGAAAAAAGCCTATTCACAAATAGGTGCACAAACCATTTCACATGTACATTCAGGAATTTTCATATGATTTTTCTTTGGACTGTGCAAAGGAATGCACATCAATTTTTTTTTAATTTGTGCCACATACACCTTGAATCATTACTTCATGCGCAGAACATGTCTGACTACTTCTCTATTGGTAACCTGCAAATTACAGCGAATAAGTCAGCGATCACCCCCAGAAACATAGGGCCAGATTTAAGAGAAAATGATGGTGTGCAGCACTGCGCCAAATTTGGCAGCATCACGCACTGTAATTTTAAAGATTCAGGGATGCGCCCTATTTACTAGAATACGGCGCATCCCTGTGGTTCCGCCGGCGCTAAATTTGCAACCCTTGTGCCATAGTGCAGGGATGGCTGCGTTCAGGGGGAGATTATTTTTGTGCTGGAAGGAACACCTTCCTGCACAAAAACAATCCTAAATGGCGATTTGCTCTTTCTAGCATAAAATGAGGAGAAATGAAAGCATTTCTCCTTGTTCCGCCATGCTAACACCACCCTAGGGGTGGTGTTAGATTTTGGCGCTGCCTCGGGTTTACGAAAACTTGCAAGGCATTGTCAAAATGCAATGGGTGTTGCTGTGGCACGCCCACAGCAACACCCATTGCATGCCCCTTCCACGCAAGGTGCTGAGTGTGAAGGGACCTATTTACAAGGTGGTGTTAAGCCACAAAAGTGACTTAACGCCACCTTGCAAATATGACTCAGGAAAGTGACGCTCCAGTGGCGCTATGGGATCTTAAATATGCCCAATAGTATGAATCCCACCTCCTATTATGTGAAAGTGGGTAAATGTCCTTAACAACGCGTCCTTAAGGACGTGGACATTTCCCACTCAAGCGTAACCACACCTGCCTGAACAACGCATGGCTTTTTCTGTGCCCTAACCACTATCCATATGCGTAGTTAAGGCACAGAAAAAGACATGCAGTATTCCGGAGAGTACGCGGTGAGGTAATTGGGGCTGGGGCAGGGGTGGGGGTGGATTAAGGAATTGGGGTGGGTGGGGGTTAGGGGCGGGGTATTTTTTTTAAGGGGCCGGGGTAGGGAGTTTTTTTTTTTTTTTAAAGGGATTAGGGTGGATGGATGGGTTATGTTTTTTTAGGGGCTTAGGTGGGGGGTTTCGGTAATTTTATTTTATTTAGGGTTTAGGGTGGGGGTGGGGTAGTTTATGTTTAAAAGGGTGAGGTAAGGTTTAAGGAAGGGCAGGAGGAGGGAGGAGAGAAGAGGAGGAAAGATCAGGAGAGGGTGGGGTGAGGTAAGTGGGGTTGGAGTAGGATTGGTGGGTAGTTTCTAGCTGTGGGGGTGGATTTAGGATTTAGGGTGGGTGGGAGTGTCAGTGTACTAAAAAAGATCGGCTGATCTGTCCCCAAGGGGGGGCAGAAACGATCTACAGTACTGTGCCCTCTTTGAGGGATGACCCTAACCCAAGGGGCCACCCCCCACACAAAAAATAAAAGTAAACAATCCCTGGTGTCATTGTCATGGGGGGAGCGAGCCTCCCCTTAAGCCTCCCAGGGTAGGGCAGCGATCGCGTGCTGACATCATCAGAGGATGCCGGTTGCGCTGGAAGCCATTTGCTTCCAGCGCGTCAAAGAAGTAGGAGGTACGTTTCTCCTCTGGCCAGGGGGGGATTGCTATAAAAGTGGTTTCTGCCCCCCTTGGGGGCATATCGGCCTAAAAGTAATCGGCCAGTCTGCCCCCAAGGGGGGCAGAAATGGTCCAAAACATATTGTCCTCCTCAAAGGGTAGCGACCCTTGCCCAAGGGGCCACCCCCACACACACACAAAACACACACTCAAGATCCCTGGCCGATGCGGTCGGGCAGCAGGAATGCCCACTAGACACCAGGGATTTGTTTATTTTGTGAATTTTACTTTGGGAAAGTGGCCCCTAAGGCAAGGGTTGCTCCCCTTAGGTGGATATATTGATTATCGCTGTTTCTGCCCCCACTGCCTCTTATTTGGAGGCCAATCTGCCCCCAGGGGGAGGCAGAAGCCACTGGAAGCCAGGGATTGTATTTGTTTGTGTTTTATTTGGTGTGGGAGGTGACCCCTTAGGCAAGGGTCACCCCAAAGGGGGCAAATCACTGTTGGGCAGTTCTACCCCCCTTACGAGCAGATCGGCCTATTTTTTTTAGGCCCATCTCCCTTCAAGGGGGGCAGAATCCACTTAGCGCCAGGGATCTTATGTGTGTGTGTGTGTTTTGTGTGGGAGGGCATCCCCTTGGGCAAGGCTCGCTCCTCAAAGGGGGTAATATATTTTATGCCATTTCTGCCCCCTTGGTGGCAGATCACCCTATTTGTTTAGGCCCATCTGCCCCCAATAGGGGCAGAAGCCACTTGAAGCCAGGGATTGTATTTGTGTGTATCTTTTTTTGTGGGGGGGCAGCCCCTTTGGCAAGGGTCACCCCCAAAAGGGGCAAAGCACTGTTGGGCAGTTCTGCCCCCCTTGGAGGCAGATTGGCCTATTTTGTTTAGGCTCATCTGCTCCCGAGGGGGGCAGAAACCACTTTGTGTCAGGGATCTTTAGTGTGTGTTTCGTGTGGAGGGGGTGGCCCTTTGGGGAAGGGTCGCTACCCTTTGAGGGGGACAATATGTTTTGCGCCATTTCTGCCCCCCCGGTGGCAGATCGGCCGATTACTTTTAGGCCGATATGCTCCCAAGGGGGGCAGAAACCACAATGATATCAGGGATTGTTTACTTTTGTTTTTTTGTGTGAGGGGTGGCCCCTTGGGTTAGGGTCATCCCTCAAAGAGGGCACAGTACTGTACATCATTTCTGCCCCCCCTTGGGGACAAATCAGCCTATTTATTTTAGGCCCATCTGTCCCCAAGGGGGGCAGAAGCCACTAAGGCACTAGGGATTTTTTGGTTTTAGTCAATTTCAGTATTGGGGAGCGGCCCCTTGGGCAAGGGTCGCTACCCTTTGTGTGGCAATATGTTTTACACCATTTCTGCCACCCTTGGGGGCAAATCGGCCTCAAAATAATAGGCCAATCTGTCCCCAAGGGGGGCTAGAAGCCACTACGGCACCAGGGGAAGTTTCTAAATGTTTGATGGCGGAGTGTTTGTCGACTCACAAAGTATTCGCATTTGTCATTATAATGTTTTATTTCTCTTTTTTGTTCTAGTTCAAATCTTTTGTTCAGTTCCTGTGACTCCTTGTGGTTTTGGCAGGGGTTGACCAGTAGTTTGCGTAGTTGTATGTTTTAGGTAAGAAAAAACAATTTACTACAAATGACTATTGTTGCCATGCATGAATGACATTTTGTAAGTGGTGTACTAAATGCAGGATTGTGTGTGAAATTGTCCTTAGATTAGTGCACCATGATATTTGTGTTATCGTATGTGTAATTTTCGTTTCTTTTTTTTTTTTTGTGGGATATCATTGGTGATTGCTGTGGCTGGGCAGAGTAGTTGCTGGTGAGTCTAGCTTTTTCAGGCAAGTGAGTGGTATAGTTTTTGAGTTTATAACACTTAGTGATAAAGCCACACTTTGTTTATTGTGCATTTGTCCAGTTAATGTTCGTATGAAGGATCATGGATAGCCGTAGGATGACCGCTCAGCAGGTTGTTGGTGTGCTTTTTGAGTCGTCTTCTGAGCATGATTGTGAGACTGACTCTGCATCTGAGGCAGAGGAGGAAGTTCAAGATTCTGGAAGTGAATTTTCTGTCAGAGAGGAATCATCTGATGATGAAGCCACTCTCAGTGCTGATGAAGTGCCTATTTTAGAGGAGGACACTGATGTGCCAATAGCGCAGCAGTCAGTGGCTGAAAGGCTTCCTATTGGAAGACCTGACCTCTGGGTTGCCCCAAACATGGAGCAGTCGGAGTTGCCTGCCTTTACTGGTCTCCTGGGGTGTAGAGTGAATACAGAAAACTTTTTGCCTGTTAATTTCTTTCAGTTGTTTATGGACAATGTGTTTTTGGAAGAGATTGTTGAGCAGACTAATTTGTATGTGAAGCAGTATTTGAGGAACCACGCTGCCAGACTTAGGCAACACTCTAGAGCTAGCCAGTGGATTCCCACAAATCTGGAAGAGTTGAAAAAGTTCTTGGGTTTAACTTTTTTGATGGGGCTGATAAGGAAGCCATCGCTGTCTTCATATTGCTCTACTAGTCCCTTGATGGCAACTGCTATATTTCCTGCAACCATGAGTCGTAACCGGTATGAGCTTCTTCTTCGGATGCTGCATTTTGTTGATAATGCTTTAGTCTTGCCACGAGATCACCTGGATTCTGACCGTCTTTTTAAGATTAGACCTGTCCTTGATCATTTTGTAGTTCGGTTATCAGAGGTCCATGTTCCAGGCAAAGGAATAGCTGTGGATGAGTCTTTGGTCCCGTTCTAGGGTTGTTTGGTTTTTAGGCAGTACTTTCCTAGCAAGAGGGCATGGTATAGAATTAAATTGTATGTGCTGTCTGAAAGTAGTACAAGATATGTTTATAATTTCTCTGTCTGCACTAATAGGGATTCCAGTTTGACCTCCCTGGTTGTCCGTCCACTTTTGGAGTTAGCGATAAAATTGTTTGGGAACTTGGTAGATGACTCTTTAACAAAGGTCACCATTTGTACGTAGATAACTTCTACACGGGAGTGCAGTTGTTCAAGGAATTGCTCAGAGTGGACACTGTTGCTTGTGGCACAATCCGTTCTTACCGGAAAGGCTATCCAAGAGAGCTTGTCTGTAAAAAACTTGAGAGGGGACAGTGCAGTGCCTTGCGGAATGATGAGCTGCTAGCTATGAAATTTTCAGACAGGAGGGATGTCTACATGCTAACTATAATCCATGAGGAGATTACTTCCCCTGTGACTGTTTGGGGTCAGGTTGCCGAAGTGCACAAACCTGTGTTCATTTTGAACTACAATAAGCACATGGGTGGTGATGATAGAGTAGATCAGAGGTTAGAACCTTCAACTGCTGCTCGTAAGGATTATGTTTGGTATAAGAAATTAGCGGTTCATCTAATCCATTTGGTAACTTTTAATGCTTTTGTTGTGTTCAAGAATAGTTCTCCAGAGTCAAGGATGACATTTGGGAAATTTCAAGAGTCTGTCTTAGTGAGCCTTGTTGTGCAGGAACATGCAAGAGTTCCTAGAGAAGCAGTGGTGGAGGATGTGGCTAGATTGAAAGATTGCCACTTTGCTGAGCACATTCCTCCCACGGCCAAAAAAAGACTTTCCTGCTGAGAGATGGAGAGTCTGTGCTCAAAGAGGTATCCAGAAGGAGACTAGGATGTACTGCCCTGATTGTCCTTCAAAGCCTGGGCTGTGTGTGGGTGGCTGTTTAAGGAGTTACCACGCTCAAAAAAATTACTGGAAACTACCATGAGCGTAAACTGCCTGTTTTATATTTTCATATGTTCAGTTTCATGGTTGGCATTACTGTCATGTATTTAGTTAGAGCTTTTGTGTTTGTGGTTTTGTACTTATTTATAATTAGTTAGTGGTTTCTTCGTTGTTTTAAATAAAAATGATGGTGGTGTGCATGGAGGAGCGCTTGGCTGGCGGTGTGCGTGGAGTGGCGCTTGGCTGGCAGTGTGCCTGGAGTGGCATTTGGCTGGAAGTGTGCGTGGAGTGGCGCGTGGCTGACAGTGTGCTTGGAGTGGTGCTTGGCTGGTGGTGTAAAAAGTGAATAGCTATTGGCCACTCCAACACACTGCTAGCCAAACACCAGTCCACACACTCCCATCAGCTGGTGTGATTGCTGTGTCAGGCATTTGGGCATGTGGGCATATGAAAGTGATGGGCCTTTGAATGGCGCTGTCTGTTGATGTGAGTGTTGTAATGTGCTGGGCCCATGGCTGTCAGCATGAATGGACTTGTGCATCTCATGTATTAAAGGTGTGTGAACGGACTGTAAAGCGGTTGGGGCCTTGACACGGCTTTACTGCACACGAGCTGTGAGTCATTGGTTCAGTTTTTTTAGCCTTTCAGTTATTAACAGTGCATTTCATTTTTGTGAAATCTCTTGTTAATAAATTTTGATCTACTGAACCATCACTCACTCTCGTGCCAAATCCAACCAGTATTTGTAGTAACAATGAAAAAACCTGCTCCGCTGTGATCAGGCGTCAAAGCACACCCGTGACACGCTAGGTGTCATGGGTGGGACCCCGAATAATGAGGTATGCCACCAACTTGGTTGGTGGGTGATAGGTCTTTTTAACATAACCTAAATGCATTTCTTGTCACGATTTGAGTGTTTGGAACATCACAGAAGGACATGGGCACGTCAAAATGATCTATTACAAAACTACCTTTTTTTCCAGGAGGGGGCACCTGTGTTTTTAGTCCCGGGTGTGGCGGTCATCTAAGGAAACCTACCAAACCCAGGCATTTTTTAAAACTAGACACCCGGAGGAGTCCAGGGAGGTGTGGCTTGCATGGATCCCCCAACATTTTCTTACCCATACTCCCTGCAAACCTCACAATTTGCTTAAAAAGCATATTTTCCTCACTTTTCTTTGTAGGGTCATTGCACTGGCACACATTTCCTACCACCCAGTGTTCCCCTCGGACTCCCAAGTAAAATGATACCTCACTTGTGTGGATCTCCAAAGCAGAGTCAGCCTAAAAATGCATTAAAAAAAATAGTGCTTATTAACTCGCTCTGCTATCTCCTCAAGCTCTACACATATTTTGCCTTTTCCTGTTGCAGGCACTTGGGCCACCCACACAAGTGAGGTATCATTTTTATCGGCAGATCAAGGGGAACATTGGGAGGTAGGAATTTTGTACCGGCACACTGATCCTACCAAAAAAGTGTGGAAAATGTGATTTTTTTTTTGCTATATTTGAGGTTTGCAGAGGAGTCTTGGTAAGAAAATGTTGGGGGATCCACGCAAGTCACACCTCACTGGACTCCTCCCGGGGTCTAGCTTTCAAAATGTCTGGGTATGGTAGGTTTCCCTAGATGACTGCCGCACCTGGGACCAAAAACGCAGGTGGCCCCCTCCCCTCCTGCAAAAACAAGTAGTTTTGTAGTAGATCATTTTGATGTGTCCACATTGTGGTTTGGGGCATTTCCTGTTGCGGGCACTAGGCCTTCCCACACAAGTGAGGTACCATTTTTATCGGGAGGCCTGGGTAAACGCTGGGTAGAAGGAAGTTTCTGGCTCCCCTCAGATTCCTGAACTGTCTATCACCGAAATGTGAGGAAAAGGAGTTTTTTTTGCCACATTTTGAGGTATGCAAAGGATTCTGGGTAATAGAACCTGGTGAGAGCCTCACAAGTCACCCCACCTTGGACTCCCCCAGGTGTCTAGTTTTCATAAATGGCCAGTTTTGGTAGGTTTTCCTAGGTGCCCGCTGAGCTAGGCCAAAATCCACAGCTAGGCACTTGCAAAAAAAAGGTCAGTTTTCTTTGGGAAAATGTGATGTGTTCATGTTGTATTTTGGGGCATTTCTTGTCGCGGGCACTCGTCCTCCCCACACAAGTGAGGTACCATTTTTATTGGGAGACCTGGGGAAACACTGGGTAGAAGGATGTTTGTGGCTTCCCTCAGATTCCAGAACTTTCCATCACGGAAATGTGAAGAAAAAGTGTTTTTTGCCAAATGTTGAGGTTTGCAAAGGATTCTGGGTACAGAACCTGGTGAGAGCCCCACAAGTCACCCCATTTTGAATTCCCCTAGGTGTTTAGTTTTCAGAAATGTCCAGGTTTGGTAGCTTTTCCTAGGTGCCCACTGAGCTAGAGGCCAAAATCCATTGCTAGGCACTTTACAAAAAACAGGTCAGTTTTCTTTGGGAAAATGTGATGTGTCCATGTTATGTTTTGGGGCATATCCTGTCACGGTCACTAGGCCTACCCACACAAGTGAGGTACCATTTTTATCGGGAGACCTGGAGGAATGCTGGGTGGAAGGAAATGTATGCCTCCTCTTAGATTCCAGAACTTTCAATTACCGAAATGAGAGAAGAAAGTTTTTTTTGGCCACATTTTGAGATTTGCAAAGGATTCTGGGTAATAGAACCTGGTGAGAGCCCCACAAGTCAACCCATTTTGGATTTCCCTAGGTGTCTACTTTCTATAAATGTATAGGTTTGCTAGGTTTCCCTTGATGCCGGCTGAGCTAGAAACCATAATCCACAGATAGCTACTTTGCAAAAAACAGGTCAGTTCTCTTTGAAAAAATGTGAAGTGTCCATATTGTGTTTTGGGGTATTTCATGTCGTGAGCACTAGGCCTACCCGCACAAATGAGGTACCATTTTTATCTGGAGACTTGGGGGAACGCTGGGTAGAAGGGAGTTTGTGGCTCCCCTCAGATTCCAGAACTTTCCACCACCAAAATGTGAAGAAAAGGTGTTTTTTGCCAAATTTTGAGGTTTGCAAAGGATTGTGGGTGATAGAACGTGGTGAGAACCCCACAAGTCACTCCATTCTGAATTCCCCAAGGTGTCTAGTTTTCATAAATGTCCAGGTTTGCCAGGTTTCCCTAGATGCCAGCTGACCCAGAGGCCGAAATCCACAGCTAGGCACTTTACAAAAAACAAGTCAGTTTTCTTTGGAAAATGTGATGTGTCCACATTGTGTTTTGGGGCATTTCCTGTCGCGGGCACTAGGCCTACCCACACAAGTGAGGTACCATTTTTATCAGAAAACTTGGGGTAATGCTGGGTGTAAGGAGATTTGTAGCTCCTCTTAGATTCCTGAACTTTCTTTCACCAAAATGTGAGGAAAAGGAGTTTTTTTTGCCAAGGTTGAGGTTTGCAAAGGATTCTGGATAATAGAACCTGGTGAGAGCCTCACAAGTCACCCCATCCTGGACTCCCCTAGGTGTCTAGTTTTAAAAAATGTACAGGTTTGGTAGGTTTCCCTAGGTGACCTAGAGGCCAAAATCCACAGCTACGCACTTTCCAAAAAACATATCAGATATCAATGTAAAAATGTGATGTGTCCATGTTGCATTACCTGTTGTGGGCATTAGGCCTACCCATACAAGTGAGGTACCATTTTTATGTGGAGACTTGGGGGAACACAGAATGAAAGAACAAGTGTTATTGCCCCTTGTCTTTCTCTACATTTTTTCTTCCAAATGTAAGACAGTGTGTAAAAAAAACAACTATCTGAGAAATGCCCTGTAATTCACATGCTAGTATGGGGACCCCAGAATTCAGAGATGTGCAAATAACCACTGCTTCTCAACACCTTATCTTGTGCCCATTTTGGAAATACAAAGGTTTCCTTGATACCTATTTTTGACTCTTTATATTTTACTAAATAAATTGCTGTATACCCAGCATTCAATGAAAACCCATTGCAAGGTACAGCTCATTTATTGGCTCTAGGTACCTACGGTTATTGATGAACCTACAAGCCCTATATATCCTGGCAACCAGAAGAGCCCAGCCGACATAACGGTATATTGCTTTTGAAAATCTGACATCACAGGAAAAAGTTACAGAGCAAAACATGGACAGAAATGGCTGTTTTTTTCACCTCACTTTCAATATTTTTTATTTCAGCTGTTATTTTCTTTCAGAAAACCTTGTAGGATCTACACAAATGACCCCTTGCTGAATTCAGAATTTTGTCTATTTTTTAGAAATGCTTAGCTGTCCAGGATCCAGCATTGGTTACACACCCCTTTCTGTTACTAACTGGAAGGAGGCTGAAAGCACAAAAAATAGTAAAAATGGGGTATGTCCCAGTAAAATGCCACAATTGTGTTGAAAAATTTGGTTTTCTGATTCAAGTCTGCGTGTCCCAGAAAGAAGGGAAGATGGTGATTTTAGCTCCTTTGGTGATGCCATTTTCAGGGAAGAAACCACATGCTTTCTTCTGCAGCAATTTTTTCACTGTTTTTTGCAAAAAACTAAATTTTCGCTGTATTTTGGCACATTTCTTAGTCTCCTCCAGGGGAACCCACAAACTCTGGGTACCTCGTGAATCCCTAGGATGTTGGAAAAAAAGGACGCAAATTTGGCATGGGTAGCTTCTGTGGGCAAAATGTAAAGAAGGCCTAAGCACAAACTGCCCCAAATAGCCAAAAAAGGCCTGGCACCTCAGGGGGAAAAGGCCTGGCAGCGAAGGGGTTAATAGAGCTCATGTAGGAAGCTGGCATTTTATGTAGTGTGTCATTTTAAGGGCAAAACCAGCAAAAAGTCCAGACGATTCCTATTTGGTTTACAAGGCTTACTTTAATAATCCCAAGTGCTCTTTTAGTAGTAGTGTGGTCGAACAGCTTAGGCTTATCAGAGAGGAGTGTCCACCATTTCTTGCACACATAGGGTCAATAAATGGTACACACACTAAAAAAAAAAAAAAAACGATACCAATTCATAAAAATAACACAGATTTTTATATCTTTTTAGACACCAAGATCATTGATATCAGGTAAGTACTTTCAGAGTTATGAATTTTGCAAGAAACACAAATATACACAAATAACAGTTTTGAGGCGACAGCCTTGAAAGCGATAATGTTATCCTGTGGGAGGAAAAGGCATGTACTGCATACATATACTTGCAAGTGTTTGTTGAACAGGCCCTTTAGGACTTAAGGTGATGGTTTAGATGCACTGGCAGTTGGGATTCACCTTCCCTGGTGTGTCCCGGTGCAGAGGTGCTGGTCGCATTGGTAGCCTCGAGCGCTGCAACGGTAGAAGTTTAAACGGACCTGTCAAATCAACAGATGCTGCAAAGGGCGCAAGTATGACAGACACCCCAAGAGGGGCCCAGCCCATAGGGACTTCTAGGCCAAAGGGGATGCAGTCAGAAGTCGTGAACCTGGGCTATGGGAATCGCAAACCCAGGCTATGGGGCGCAGGTGCAGAGGGGCTTGGCTAGCTGGACACTGGCTTTGGAGGCTCCCAGAGTTCTTGGGTTGACCTAAAGAAGGAGAGAAAATAAGCAAGAAGGGTCACTCTCAGAGCGGGCCTCAATTGTCCTGAAGTCCCTTGACAGAGGGCAGCTATGGTGGTGATGGTGTCCGGGCTGGAAACTCAACAAGCCTTTCTTGTGGCAAATGCCTCTGTACCTAGGGTATTGGTGCAGAGGGCCTCCTGGAGGGTCTAGCATCTCGAAACTTACTGGAGAGACGGGGCTGGCATCTTGGAACCACAGAGACCTCCTTTTGGTGAGATCCTCCCTTGTTGGGCCCAATGGCCAACAAATCCCAGTATCAGATAAGTGAGGTCGGTGCCTGCAGATGCAGTGTAATGGCTCCTCCACCCAAAGAGAGATGGTAAGTGCCTGTTGAAGGAAGCCCTCAAAGGGTTTGTGAGGATGCACAGTTTTGGCTGAGTTGGTCGATGCAGTTTTCAAGGTACCAGAGCAAAGCAGGGTTTGGTGCCAAGTTCAGGGTAAGTTCTCAATTCTCACAGTGACTGCTCTTATTTGTCCTTCTTCTGTTCCCAGGTAGATGAATCTGTCGATCTGGTGTCGACGGGACCCCTAAATATTCAATTTAGGGGTGTTAAGTGACTACACCCCATATGATCACTTCCTGTGGGGAGTGGGCATAACCATGACCCAGAGTTCTCTAGTTTCACCAAAACCAAGATGTTGAAACCCTTCTTGGACTGTCCACTTCAGGTGGCCCATCTTAAGGGTGTGCCTAGCTTCTAAGTGTGACACACCTTCTGACTGTCTAATTTCCCACCTGGTCTGGTGCCAGATGGGCCTCAGGGCGGGGTGTGACATTCCTCAGGTCTGGGGAGAAGCCATGGTTGCATATCAAAAGCCGCAGAGACTTTGAAGCCTCTGTGCTGATATGCCAAATCACAAGCCATCCTGCTGGAGGGGGTGTGATCACCTTCCTCAAGATCAAGCACTGTTTCTGGCCTTTGAGAGCGTGGGCTGTCACCTGCAGGGGGTCAGAAATTTGACTGTGGTAGCAGGCTTGATGATACCAGTCAGCAAGACCACTAAGGAGCTAGTAGGTTTTCAGGGGCACTGCTAAGTTCCCCCTGGGTGCAGGTCCTAATAAATCTGATACTGGCAGCAGTACTGATTTATTAAGATGAAGTGTTTGATACCAAATACCAGTATTTTCAGTGAAGCCATCATGTAGCTGGGTAACTCATAATGGCCAATGCCCAGTACATGTCCTCAAAATGGCTTTCTGAACACTTTCAAAGTCTAGCAATGGAACTAGACATCACAGGAGTACATCTGCTTATGCAGACGTGCCCTCACTTGTAATATAATGCACCCTGACTGAGGGCTCTAAAGCCTGCAGTGGGGGTGACTTACATATATTACACACAGTGGTTGTGGGCATTCCAAACAGGGTGTGTGCAATGTAATGTTTTCAAAATGGTTTGCAGCCTTTCATGCATTCTGCAATTGAATTCTGCTTGTATTTGAGTGTGAGTCCCTTAGGGTGGCATAATAAATGCTGCAGCCCTCAGGGACCCTCTTTAGTACCCAGGCCCTGGGTACCAGGGGTACCATTTACTTGGGACTTATAGGAGTGCTAAAATTATTGCCAATTGGGTTAAAATTGTCATTTGTCTCGTGTCTTAGGGAATTATCACTGGCACTGGGGCCTGTTTAGCAGAGACCCATGGCCCTACCAATAAACAACATCAGTACCACTGAGCAAAACATGAAGGTGACCATATCAAAAAGAGGTACTTTCCTAAAATGTACAACTGCCAAAAATTGTCCAGACGCTAGAAACGAAATTGAAGATTGGGAACTTTGTACTAAATATTGAGATTGAAGCTGAAAAAACCTGCTTTTTAAAGCTTTCCTGAAGTTCAAATGGTTGGCCAGGAAATTAAGTTCAGTTGGCAGTGAACTCCAGATGTTGGCAACTGGTGAGGAAAAGGGACGACCAACTGGATGCAGCCCTTTCCTAACTGTAGACATCACTGATAGATGAGCGCTATCAAAGCGCAAGGAGCATTCTCGCACATGCCAATTCAAAAGGTGCAGAATGAAAGAGGAGCTTTTTTGTGCAGTGGTTTAAAGTGAGATAGCAGACAATGTACCTTTCTGATATGTCTGGAATTAGAAGACATTCGAGGAACTTCAAGCAGAAGCCGAACTAATGCGTTTTGACTCAACCAAAGGAAGTGAACTGTAAACAAAGGAAGCCTCATACATAAAGCATTGCATACTAAAGGGGCTATCCAAAATAAACCTGAAGAACTTTGAAGTGAGTATGCACAGGCAAAAATGTAGTTTGATTCAGAGCCTTCAGATACAAGAAGCATTGAAACAGAAGCTTTAAACAATAATTTGCCATCAAAGTAAACACCTAAGTTGTTCACTGTTTGGTAAGTGATAGGAGCTTGACCGAGAGCATCCAGCCACCAGGAGGATGAGCAACCTGAAAGAGGACCTCCCAGTACAACCACCTCCGTTTTGTCTGTATTTAATTTTAATTATGTCTCATTCAGTATTTAACTGTGACAACCCAAGTCCAAAGATTACTATACACCAGATCAGTGTACCAGTTTAGCCTCAGTATAGCTAGATGTAGTCAGCATAGTCCATGCAAGATATATTAAAGGATCCAATGAGTCCAGCCAAAGAAACCACATAAGATTTTAACAATGGGCGTAACGAAGAACTCTGAGGCATTGCACAGAACAACTTTGTTGAAGAGCCCAGGGGAGCATCACAAACCCCTAACTCCAGTATGATAGAAAGGAAGAAATGGAACTCATTGACCTTTCACTGATCCCAGTCCCACCCAGGCTATCTTTAGGTACCACCATGGACATAATATCAAAGGCTGCAGAGAAATTAAGAAGGGTCAGCGCTGCTGTGCCTTTCTGACCCAAAATCATACGGAGATGGTTCTGGACATCCACAAAGGTGGCTTTGTTTCATGGTATAGTGGAAACACTGCTCGATCAGGATTCTTTGTGATAAAAGAGGGAGTTGGGCTTTGGCTTCTCTCTCAGCTAGCTTGACACTAGGAGGTGCAAAGTGATAAATCTATAATTACTAAAAGTTACATCATTCAAGTATGGCCGTTTTTTCAGGTCTAGAGACAACAGAATGGAAGAAGAAGAATTAACCACGGTACCGATCACTGGTGCCCCAGTATCTGGAAAAACACATTTTCTTTTAGAGGAGTAGAAAAATATACCTTACCTGAAAATAGCATATACATACAAACTAATATTATATTTTTAATGTATCCAAAAGGATCATTAACTATTTTACACATTTCACTATATAGCCATGCAATATTTGCTATTTATGTTTAACCAGATTAATCAATTTGGCAGGTTTGTGACTGACCTCCGGACAGATAGAACCTCACACTTTACCATTTCAACCCTTACACCTATAAACCGGAATTTCAGTTTAGTATACATTGTACATACTAAAAGCTTTGAGGTTCAGATTGTATCCAATTTTTAGCAATGCTAATATGGGCTTCCATTACAGCAATAAACTATAACCTAGAAATAGGATTAGTCCATATTTTAATCAAAATCAAGTATTATAGTAGACACATTGACTTTTAAGTCCATTTGTAAAATACAGCTCCATTTATGGGTTAGAGGGGACCAAAAAGTATCCAGTTTATTAAATAAATTGAACACATGCAGATCGTCGGCATTCGTTTTGCTGCACCTGGGAAATTTAGAGTCGTTCTTGCATTTCTATTTATATATCCCAGCAGATATATACTATAGCATATGCACACTTCATAAATGCTGAAGATCTAAATTAACAACCACGAGAATCTCCAAACCATGTACTTTCTATAGAAGGTCCACAGACACCACCATATTTAACTTGTGTGACCATTAAGCAGATCAATCTGCATTATTATCAACCATACATTTTGCAACAAAATGATATACATTTTTGATGATATCAACCTTCGACACCCACTCCTCGCCCCGTATTTCAATCACAGGAATCGTGTTGATTGATTTAACCGCATTTTTCTGTTGTCAAAGAGTTGAATTCAGTTAACATTTTCCCCAAGCCCAAATTCGTAAAAGCTAGACCGATCAAATGATTAAATCGGCTTGAAGAGCCGCTGGATAGAGTCATAAATAGAATGGATTTTATCCTTAAAATTATAGCCCGAGATTCCCAGAGGCAAGGAAAATGATAGACAGTTTGTTGAGCACCTAAGTAATTAAAAACATATTGCACTTTTCTAAACCCTTCCTGAACAGGGTTACTACTTTCCGCTAGCTGGAAGAAGTAGAATTACTCTCTCTTGGAACTTCTTAAGGCTTCTGAATATTTGGCCTTAGCAACTTCAGAATCATTATGGCACCAACTATGTTTAACAACTAACAATTAGAATGGAAGGGGATGGAACTTCCAGTCATGTCAATGTTGGCATTAGTTGTGGGGAGGTAGGATGCAGGAGGGAATGGGGACAAATAGAGAAGACAAAGCAAGGGAGACTGACAGCTGCAGTATCCATGTTTTGAGTCTCATTACAGTGGCTTGGCTGGGCCAATCTCAGGTTTCATCAACTGCACATGTCCACAGGTGAATCCAAAAAGTTCATATTGTTAGCATCTTTCTGAAAGTGAGGTAAATGATTGGGCTGTCAGGGATGGAGTAAAGGCATTGAACAGGGTCCTATACACCCAGAGGCCTGCCTCCACGTTGTCACCTTGAATTTTTGTTCATGTACCCACACTCATTCCTCTATGAATGCCAATACTGCATACGTCTGGCCCTGGAAGACATACCACTCTTGCTGTTGCATGCATGACACCAAAGACCAGAGGAAAAGCAGCAGCACAGAGATCACTAGAAGAACATGAGGGCAATTGGGATGACGTGACCCAAGTTGCTACCAATAAATGACTTCAGACGAAATCATGAGGGCCTATCATTTTGACAAAGACACCATCAATTATATACTTTCCATCATTTGAGGTAGCATAAACTCTGGCACCTAGACAAGGACACCAAAATTACAATTAATACTACTGCCAATAATAATTATTTTTATATATAACTCTTCATACCACTTTTTTGCCATCTCTGCTAAAGTTAAGATGTGTTACTATTGCCCAATTGATTGGTACCGAATTTACAACATTTTGAAGGGGGGAGAACTGAGTTGGCCATTCCAGGGGTGAAGCTCGAGGCTTGGAGATCACAGCAGATGTCCGCAGTGGCTGTAAACTTACTGAAGCCATTTTCTACATTTCAGTGCCACTTTCAGACTGGATGTGCATTAGCACTCGGACAATATTTACAAAAAGGATTGTATTGCATTTGTGTCACGCAAGGCGACATAAGGGTAATGCAATGCTTAACTCAGATTTACCAAGCTACACAAAGCCACATTGTGTGGCCCTGCATGGCTTGGTAAATCCAGAGTAACACAAAGCAGCACAAGACACTGCCTTGTGTTACTGTGAACCAAGAAGGCGTTATATGGGAGGAGGGCGAATGTTCTGATGCATCCACCTATGCTTTTTCACATATTCACAGATTTACTAAGAGTAGTAAACCTCGGAATACATCTAAATTGTATGCCTTCCCCATTAGGTGCATTCTGCAGCACACTTAGAAGGAGGTAAAAGCCTCTAAGGACTGTGTTTGTCCCTAGCTGCACAAAACAATCCTGCCTACAAAGCAGGTACCAGATAGGAGGCCAGCACAGTGAGAGCAGGAATGAGCCATATGTTAGTAGATATGGTGTATTTCTGCCCTCTCCATTTGATGCAACTCAGAGCAGCAAGTTGTCTTGCTGCATTGTGTTGCGTCAAATGTTGGTAAATCTGGTCCCCATTATATCACAAACAGGGTTCTACAACACACGGACCCTTTCGTTTTTTTGTTTGAATGCTTTCAACGACCTTCAAACAACAGGAAATAATACTAGCGAAGGAATCAGCACATCAAAGTATTGTAAGAAAGAGTTGGAGAGGTTGGTCATTTCTGATTCCAAGTTTTGCAACATTATGTAAATGCTGCCAAGGATTGGGTCTACTCCACATTTGAATGTCCCAATGTGGTAGGAAAAAAGTACCGTCTTTTTCCACCCAGAGTGCATTCAGGAAGAGGTGAAGACAACACCCCATGAGTGTGCAGATGATACACACATGCAGTGGCTAATTTGCAAAATAAATAGAAGATATTCTTAGGAGTCTGCCTGTTGCTTGTGCTGCCAAATGTTGGGGTTGCCAGATACCAATGCTGCCTTGTCTTGATCCCACCTCATATGTCCTTCTTTTACCATCCTACTCTTTCTCTTACTTTATCACTCTATTGTCAGCACTTTTTCATCCCTGTTCTCTACCTTTGTCACTGTTTTCCTTCTTTCTCTTCAGTCTTCGATCTCTCTTTTCTTCCTACTCTGCCTTACTGTATATCCAAGTCTGGTCATGTTAAATAGGTTCTGATCCCCAAAATGAGTAACAGTGCCTACCACCTGCAACTACCAGAAAATATTACGAACTGTGCATAATTATTTTTCAGACGTGTGTGTAGTTCTTGGGTTTTATTACTCCTACGTATGAATTTCCTGGGATTGGCACAGTATCTCCATATAATTCAGAACAGCTGCATCCCAAATTAGATGAATAGACATCATGCACACAGATCATGCCCCCAACATATATATACATTGCAAGACAAAACTGAATGATAAATACAGTGTTTGTCAATAAAACATGTACACACTCCAAAAGTGCATTGCAGTACAGTATCTTGTCCGAAACTCCATGTGCAGATATAAACATGTCTAAGGAACGGAGTCCAATTGTGTGCTTTCTTCCTTTGTTACTGGAGCTTCTAGTTACCTCTAGCTAGCTCTGACCTGGCTGCTCACCCTACAAAAACAGCCGTTCAGATGATAGGAACATCAGAACATTAATGACCAGTTCCTACCCAGGACCACAATCAAATGGATCCCTTGGGAATTATGTACCAGATTCTCGTGTATGTATGTCAGAGGAGAAGGGCCAGAAATACAGATCAGAGAATATATGCCGGATAGTACTAAGTACTGCAGCGCTGCACAACTTTGCCATCAGGCGATGCATGCCCACAGCAAGTGTGGATGATGGTATCCCCAACATCCACCAAGAGGGAGATCCCAGAAATCAACCACACCATGAGGAGGTGGAACTGCAGATATCAAAAGAATATGTCATCAGGATCCCTTTTTAATATGAACACAAACAATCGCATGAGTTGTGACACTTCCTAACCACACCCATTCCTTCAAAGTAATCACAATCATAGTTCCTTCCTGACCCCAGTTATTCCATCAAAACAATCCGAAACATTGTCCATTCCCTCAGACAACAACAGTCTCATTACAATGAACCCAATCATCATCCTGTCCTTAACTGCATTTATCCATTCAGTCCATTAGCTGCAGGGAGCCGATTCTTCACATGGTCATCCCTGGGCGTTTTAAAAGGAAGGTCACACAAATGGTCCTTAGTGCGGGAACAGTGTCCTCGGACTGTATGAAGTGGCTGACGATGATGAAGATGCGCTAAACTCCCTTGCACAAACTAGCACCATTTGGGAACATGTCAGATCCTCCCTTTTCAGGATGGTAATGAAAAAGGCTAGGATTTCATGTAAGGTATTGGTATTGATGGCTGCCTACCTAGTGACAGCTAAGGAACCGCATGCCTGCCAGACCATTGCACCAACACAGAATAAGTGATGCCAAGTGAATGGTTAATATGCTGCCTATTTTCCACGCATGATTCCTTTGTAAGTCATGCATGGTCTGCTTTAGAGGCACTGACCTGTCAGATGACCTAGGTTACTGATAGTTTAATTTCACTGTGCACCAGCCATTAATCATGATTTCCTGTTAATAACTCTATAAAACTTTCTCGCTGCTTTTGAGCAAGTGCGTTGGTAACACAGGCCCAGTATTAAATAAAGCAGAAAATATTTACCATTGAAAAGTACACATCATATTCATCAACCACTCCTTTTACATAGAGGATGGCCAGCACATTACCTCAATGTAATGTTGTAGTTCCTCAGATGGGACAGGGACAGTGACAGGACATGTAGGCATGGTTGTCTTTGCCGGATCATTTTGGTTTGTTGTGCTTGTACCGATTGTCATCAAATGTAGGTATTGGAATTTATTCTTCCTATTGGAGAATAAACACTGTCAGCTGGGACAATTCTGTTTCCTCTGTAATGTAGACATGAAATTTGCACTGACCATTGGGACAGGAATGTGGACACTGGCTCAGTTGCAGTGGCAAAATAAAGGTCATCTGTGGGTTAATTAGATTTACGAACATTTGGTTGATTGTGTGTAAAGTGATAGTACTGCACCACGAGTGTAGCATTGTTGTAGTGCGTGTGTGCCACATTACTGTAAGATGGTACAACTGTCCATTTGCTAACAGCTTAAATCAGCTGTAAACATCCAACGTTCTGCCACTGTGTCCCCAAGCAGTTTTGCCACAACCTTATGAGTACAATCTTAGTGGTGATACAGCAAACCATGCTTTCACTTACAGTTTCACCACATCACGAAAGTGTCCCCTGATTTTTGGGTACATCAATATTGCTAATAAAGTCCATACAAAGTCCATACAATTTCACAGCATTCAACGATTTATCTATTCACCTGTTCCTTGGCCTTCTCTCTCTCCCATCTCTATGCCTTAGAGTATCACTTCAGTGGACACATCAATGATACTTTTGGCCCCATGCTAATGATAGAACACATTTGCCCCTGCGTAAAATTAGAGGAAACAGAGCCCATCTGTGTAATCAGTGGTCTTCAGATCATTCCAGATGAAATCGAAGCAAATTTCATGCCACTTACGTGAAGATATCATGTTTGGTGGTGAAGGAGGAAGCTGTTTTTGAGGGGGCAGGGCTAGGCACCGATGGAGTATAACGTGAACTGCACCACTCCTGACCAAACACCACCATCTGAGGCCATACAACGTCATGCTAGCCCTTACTCGCCCTAAAACATAAAGAGGTCAAGGCACCTATGGCAGTAGTAACCCTACATTTGTGCCAGACGCACTCGGCCTAAACCTCACCCCCAGCTCAACAACATGGCAGCATGGCCAACTGCCATGATGGTGGCGTGACTTACAAAGAGCGACCGGAGTTGGCCTGATCACCTCCCTGCATCTGAGACTCATGCAGAGCGTGGGGGATGCCAGCGGGCTTCCTGGGGGACCGAGGAGTGAGCAAGAATGAAGCGGTAAACCTTATGCAGCATGACAGACACCTGGGAGTCGCAGAGAGGCATTACCAGCTTGAGATGGAAGGGGCCGTTCAGGCCGATGCTGTACTGCAAGCCCTGATGGTGCCCTGCGAGAACCGGAGAGAGAGTGCTTGGGAAGCCCCCACATGAACCAGCTGAGCTGCACAGAGCCCTGGGAGCTACCTGTGGGGCAAGCCGCATGCGTCCTGGGTTTTGAGCTAGCCCTGGCGGGCGCAGAGTGAACAGACTGTTTGAGCCACGTGCGGGGAAGTGCGGCCCATGTACCTGCTTGCAGCCTGACTCCTGGCGGCCTGGGGTGGTGGAGGGCCCTCTGGTCTCAGCGATTGCAACCTTGGAGAGCAATGGCAAATGTGGCAGTGGTCTGAACATTAATTGAAGTCTCGGTCCCTTCCTGCTGCCGGGGACCCCTACCTCACTGGGGTTCACCAGCAGAGCATGCTCGTGTACCTCATTCTGGGGCTTAAACGTTGAAGGCAGGACTCACCACACCACCCTCTATGCAGACTGTTAGATCTAGATTCGACAGCCTTAGGGTTATCATCCCCCAATGTTTTGCCTGCCTCCGTCCACTTTTCTGACACTGTTTTTGCTGTATTTAGGACTCTGTGCACTTTACCGATCACTGTTGTCCAGTGCTAAATTGCATATGCTTTTTCCCCAAAACATGGTAACATTGGTTCCTACCCAATTGGCATATTTAATTTACCTGTAAGTCCCTAGTAAAGTGTCCTACCTGTGCCGACGGCCTGTAAATTAAATGCTACTAGTGGGCCTGCAGCACTGATTGTGCCACCCACATAAGTAACCCCTTAACCATGTCTCAGGCCTGCCATTGCAAGACCTGTGTGTGCACTTTCACTGCCACTTCGTCTTGGCATTTAAAACTGCTTGCCAAGCCTTAAACTCCCCTTTTTCTACATATAGGTTATCCTTAAGGTAGGCCCTAGGTAACCCATACGGCAGGGTGCTATGTAGGTAAAAGGCAGGACCTGTACATATGAGTTTTACATGTCCTAGTAGTGAAAAACACCTAAATTCATTTTCCACTACTGTGAGGCCTGCTCCTGTCATAGTCTTGAATTAGAACTGCCCTCATATACTCCTAAGTGGTAGATTTTGATCTGGGAGGAGTAGCCATGTCATGTTTGGTATTGCCAGACAGGTAACAGAAAATCCTGCTAACTGGTGAAGTTGTATTTAATATTATTATTTTAGAAATGCCACCTTTAGAAAGTGTGCATTTCTCTGCACTTACTGCCATCTGTGCCTTACAGCCTGTCTCCAATCCACGTCTGGTCTGTGCTGGTTGACACCTACCCTTGTGCATTCCACCTAGACAACCATAAACACAGGACATTCAGTCACATTTGCCTTCATCTGCATACTGAATGGGTCTTCCTGGGCAGGAAGGGTAAGGGGACTCACACATTTTAAAGGCCAGTGGCCTGCCTTCACACAAAGGACTGGTAACAACTCCCCCCCCCAGGTATCCTGGCAGACGGGACTGGGCTGAAAGGGGAACTTGTGCACTTAAAAAACACTTTTTAAAGTTTGCCCCACTTCAAAGGCATTTTTGGCACCACCGACTGGAACAATGCAGCACCGACTTCCCGACAGAGAATTCGACGCAGCGCCTGCTTTGCAATGGAAAATTTGATGCATCGCCTACAGGATCAATGCAGTGCCTGTCCCTTCTACCAGCACGTCAAGGATTTTCAATGCATCGTCCCTGGGCGTTAAAATACTCCTGCATTTTAGTGAGGAACCAAGACGGCGTGCCGGAAAAACGGCGCAAACCCTTGCAGCGTGGCAAGAAACAGCGCATTGTCTTTGCCATGCTGGAAATTCCAATGCAACACCTTATTTTTCCATGCATCTCCTCCTCTGCGGTCACTGTGCGTTGTTATTTTTGATGCACCTCAGGTACTGCGTGTTACAAAGAATCAACTATTGATTTAAAAACATTGAGGCTCTTTTAAACCTTTTAAAAGTGATATTTCAACTTGTGCTTATTGGATCTTTGTCGTTTTGATCTTATTTTATTCAGATAAATATTATGTATATTTCTAAACTTATGTGGTTTATTTTTTGTGATGTCTTTACGATGATACTGTATGATTTATTGCACAAATACTTTACACATTGCCTTCTAAGTTAAGCCTGACTGCTCAGTGCCAAGCTACCAGAGGGTGGCACAGGATAATTTGGATTGTGTTGTGACTTACCCTGACTAGGATTGTTGGCCCTACTTGGACAAGGGTCTATACCTCTGCCAACTAGAGATCCAATTTCTAACACAGACAACATGCTCCTATTCCTCCTAAACATGGACAAGGACTTACCTGGAGCAATCACACTCCCTGAGTAATTTGGAGGAGTTTCCCACCTCTGCATTAACTGGCAAGAATATCACCTCTTTCCTCTTTGTCAGGTTGAGCCTTGGTCTCTAGACTTCTGTTACCTTGCTTGGGAGGGGTCCTCTCTGAATTATTTGGGGGTCAAGATATACCATGACCATCTTGACCTCTTGAATGGAAATATTAGTGCAGCCATTCGTGGGCTCTGGGACAGCGTAGATTTTGGAAGACCTTACCTCTGTCAGTAGCTGGATGTACAGCGGTGGCGAATATGGTGGCACTCCCTAAACTGTTGTACTTCTTCCTCACCCTGCCCCTTGTTATCCCCCGGATGACTTTCAAAAACCTAAACTCATTATTGACTAAACACGTTCGGGGAATGGGCAGACATAGAGTGGCGCTGACCAAAGTGCTGCTCCCGACGGCTGATGGAGGCCTTGCCGCACCGGACTTTGAGGTATATTATTTACAGACGCAACTCCACTGGTTTACCCAGTGGATTGCTACCTGACAATACCCAGATGAGGACATAGATGGGGTGATCCGGTGCTCCTCCCTTCTCTTCCAGATTCTCCTGAACCCTGGACTCCCCCATTGCAGGGGCACAATGACTTTACAAGTCATCCATCATGGCTGGCGACATTCCCTCCAGCACACCCAGGCCTGTAGACCCTACTTGCCGGATTTCCCACTCCATGAATTGGAACACATACCCCCAGGCACAGCATTGAGCGGCCTGGTGGACTGGTCTCAATATGGGGTCACAAGGATAGGGGATCTCAACCGTGATGGAGAACTTATGGCGTCCAACGAAAATTCAGCTATATAGGAGATGCCATGACCTTTGACGATCTTTCAACTATATAGGAGGTGCAGAGAGGTCAATTCCTCTTACATCAGGTTGTGGTGGCGACTATTCGCACCCACTGGTGCTCAGACATGGCCAAACCCCCTCCACCCCAAAAGGTTGTCAAATTCTGTGTACCACTATGGGCCCCATAAGGCCATGTGACCTGTTTATACCAAGCTCTGTGGTCTGGTATTTTTAACGCCCCTGAGAGACTTACAGGGAAAATGGGAGGAAGATCTTGCACATCAATTTACAAAGGTGGAATGGTCCACTATAATTGTCTACATATACACAGTGTCCAAGAACGCTTGATTTATATTAATTAGCTTTTATTTCCTACACAGGGCATACTTTTCTCCAGGAAGACTTGCTTGCATCTTTCAAGCAGCTTTGGCGGCATCCCAGATGCAGAGAACTTCGAGCAGAAATGCTCCACGAGGTGTGGTCTTGCCCTGTCCTGGCTGACTTCTGGGAAGGGTTGGTAAAGTGTATTAACAAAGTTACCCTGTGGTCCATCCCACACACTCCCTTGGTGTGTCTACTGGGGAATTACCACGTCCATACACACCTAAAGTCACCAACACATTTGAAGGCCACTCAATGGTGCTAGCGAAACAGGAAATTACAGTGAACTGGAAAGCCCCAAGGGGCCCCAGTTTATCTAAATGGAGAGAGGGACTCCTCAGATGGGTGGGCTATGAGGGCGCAGAGCTTTTCTGGGAGGCCAGATCAGGAAGAGACTCAATGAGTACAGCCACAGTGTGGGATCACTTAATAGACTATTTGAAAGAACCAGACTTGAACTCTTCCAGAAACACCCCCTCTACCTGCTGACAAACCAGTGATAGCACAAGACTAATCCTTCATGCCACTATACATTGTAGAGCGCTCAGAGGGCTACATGGCCAGGGTTATTTCACAATACAGTACAAAATGTGAATTATGGTATGTAGGGGGTCTCAAAGGAGAGCTGGGGCTTGCATTGGTGGGATAGGGGAGGGGGGACGAGTTCACGCTTTGAGTGGCCAGATCAGCGCTACTTCATACACAGTGTATTTTGTATCATTGTCTCTCACCATACTTATTACAATATGTGATAATGACAATGCACTGCGAACATGGGGCCACATGTACGTAGGTTCAAAATTGCGACTCGCAATTTGCGAGTCACAAATCTGAATGTAGGATGGTGTCCTTGAAACCATCTGTGATTCGCAAGGGGGTCGCAAATGCCCACCTCATGAAGATTCATGAGGTAGGTCGCAATTTGCGACCCCCTTGGGAATGGCGGCCCTCACAGGGATGGTGGCCTGCTGGAGACAGCAGACCACCATGTCTGTGACTGCTTCTCAATAAAGCAGGTTTTTTTTTGTAATGCAGCCCGTTTTCCTTAAAGGAAAACGAGATGCATTCCAAAAACAAAAAATGAAACGTTTTTGTTTCACTTTTACAAAGCCGGCAAAATGTTTACAGTGACATTCACAAAGGGGAAGGGGTCCCATGGGGACCCCTTCCCTTTTGCGAATGGGTTAGCACCCATTTGAAATGGGTGCAAACTGCGATTGTTTTGCAACTGCATTTGCGGTCACAAAACAATCCTACATTGCACTGCGAGTCGCAATTAGGAAGGGAACACCCCTTCCTAATTGCGAGTCACAAAACCAAATTCGCTGTTTGCGAGGTGCAAAAAGATACCTACATGTGGCCCTTTATTACTGTATACTACACCGCTCAGATTTGGTGGATGTAGTTTGGTATGTTTTGTTGAAAAGTCCAATAAAATGTGTTTAAAAATAGGAGGACGATGTTTTCTTTAAAAAAAAAAAAAGAGAGATTTGGTCAGTGAACAGCTCCAAGTTTGCCCAGGAATGGTCAAACGTTGGAACAGTCTCTCCTGGCGAGGGCTTGTTCCTTTGGGGTAAATTTGAAGCAAGAGATCCTGCAGTCACTGCTGGGAAAGTTGGTAGTCATTAAGAATTGGTTCATAATGGCTTTGGTCGGAGGGGGCCGTGGAGGTTGTAAGCAGAATTTTCTTGAATTTTGCAGTGGCTACCAGTCTACTAGCGAGCCACCAGTGGCACTGTTCTGGATGAGTGTCTCAAGATTGTTTGCAGAGAGCAGCTTGAAGTACACCAGCATGAGTTACTGCTCACAATACGTGAATGAAGGTGTGAAGGTGGAAGTTTGCTGCATGATTTTTGCTGCAGTATTTTTCTATATTCTTGGCTTATGAGGCGCAGTGGTCTGAAAGTGCATCGTAGGCGTTTAGCTAGTGAATAATAGCAAAAGAGGTGCATTACAGATTACAGAACTCTACAATGTGTTTTGTGTGGTTCCTGAATGTGCAGTGCCTCTTGGGCATCAAGGTCTCAAGCTCTTCACATGATAAGGGATGGAGCTCACAGCACTTCAGAATTCTAGACCTTTGGCTACCTTCTAAGAAAGGTTAGCACATAGTTTTCAGTTTATTGAAGCTGGTAATATCCAGGTAATACAGGTATGGATTCCTTTTGCTGCAAAGAGCCACGGAACCTCCTGAAATGGTAATGTTGTTACTGTGTTCGCTACTGGGCTGTGTTGTGTGATCTTCAGCAAAATAGTTCATCTCTCTGTGCCACCGTTCACTTCTGCAGACAGCAGAGAAGTGAGCGAAATGAAAGCATTAACAAAGCACCGAGTTAAACTTAACATATGTGTGTGAACGCAGCATCAACTATTAGATCCCCAACAAGTCTTACCTGTAAGATTCAAACTTGCGTTAGCAAGTGGAAGCACGTTGGGAGAGCTTCAAGGCTTTAAAGCTCTTGCAATGCACCTTAGTCATTCGATTCCGCGTAGACGCCTGAAAAACAAGTGACGAAGCGCAGCATGCCAATCAACAAACTCGTAATGAAAACCTAGCCTCTTAAAACCTGATGCCCGACCTTTGCAGTGTGGCATCTTCACAGTAGTGTTGGGCATGCAAAATGGGAATACACGTCGTTGATTTTATATGTAGCTTGTCATAAAGCTATGTCCCTCCATACACACACACTTCTAAAAATTCCAACTTCTTTGCATTTATCTTACTCGTAAAAAACAAATTAAGATCATTATAATTTATCTCGTCCACACAAGATCGCACGTCTGCTTTACTACCTTTCCATATCACAAATAGGTAATCTATAAAGCATACCCAAAGTATAATGTTTCGCATCCCATTGTGTCACCTCCGACCGCCTGCTCCTCCCACCAGCCCATGTGCATATTAGCCTATCTGGTGCGAAGCAGTTGCCCATCAGCATCCCTCAAAGCTGTTGATATGATAGATGGTGCCTTTCACAAAATATTTTGTGAAAGGCACCATCTATCATCTTAAGGACCGTGTTGCTGTACTCGTAAAATCTGATTGGTCAAGCCCTTACAAAATGTCTCAGAGCTGCCTTCTATCATAGTGTTTAATACTTGTATATGAAGATGTGACATTGAGGCTCTCATTATGAGTTTGGCGGTCCGAGGACCGCCGCGGTGAAGGTGGCGTTCGCACCTGCGCGGGCCTGGCGGAGTAGACCGCCATATCATGACCATGGCGATGTTCCGATCGGAACACAGCCAACTCACCGCCAGCAGCAGGCATTTCCAGGTCGGCAGGGAGCATGTTACCGCCAACCATATTACGAGGTTGCACACCACCAGGATATCCGCCGCGGTTGCTCCAGCACAAAAAGCCTGGCAGAAATGAACAACATAAAAGGGGACACCCACCTTCAGGAACACAGGCACGTCCGCACCCGCCATGGAACCCGAAATGGAAGTCCTCACAATGCTCTTGCTGGCCCTACACCTCCACACCAGCAACGAAGACACCAACCGTAAGTACACCCACCTAACACACAATGGAGGGAAGGCTATTAGCACACACACAACACACACACCGTCATGGCTAGCAGCCGCCACGCACACACACTAACAAACACCTGTACCAACACACACACACAGATACACACTCACACACAAACCACACACAACAAATCATACATATGCAACATATACATGTGGAAGGAAAGCCAGGACAAGTATGTAACCGTCTACACCAAGGGTTTCCTGGTGCAGATATATTAAAGTGCAATCTTAATGAATATGGCAACTATGAACACCAGAGGCCTACTGGCCAGTCCAACTGGGATGTGTGTCACAGGCACACAGGGCAATGCCCATGACCCCAACTTGACTTCTGACTGCAAAGTGGCCTCCACATGGCAAGGGCATCAATGGGGCATGCCGGCACCTTAGGGGTGATGGGGGGGTGAGGTAGGGGCTTGGGTTTTGAGGGCGGTCCTTACGTTTGAGTTTGGAGGGGGGTTCCTTTGGTTTGGGTTGGGGGGTTTAGGTTTAAACTTTGATTTTGGGGAAGAGGGCTTTGATTTTACTTTGGGAGGGGTGACCTTTGGCTTTGTGGGGGTAGAAGTCTTAGGAGGGGGAGGGTCATGGCTAGTACCAGGTGGACCATGGAAGGACTGGGAGGTGAAAGGCAGGGGTTTGGGGAGGGTAACAGGGCACTTGGGGGGAACAGGTACTGGTTCAGTGAGAGGAAACAGGGAAAACTCATGCAGGAAACATTTTTTAGGGGCACAAGGTTGGTCATGGAAGAGACGTTTGGGAGTGGAGGGAGAAGGAGTGGTTTTGAGTGTGGGCGTTTAGGTGTAGTGGGAGGAGGGGGAGGACATGCAGGGAGATGGCAGGGTGGATGTGTGAATTTATGTTGTGGTGGTGTCTGCAGGTAGGGTGGATGTGCTGCACGGGGGTGTTGACAGTTGTGCATGTGGTGTATGGGGTGCATGTATGGGAGTCTGCTATTGTGGTGATGGTGGGAATGAGGGCACTTGTGGCAGGATCTGGGAGTGATGATGTGGTGACTGCAGGAATGAGTGGTGTCTGTGAGGGGGAGGTGGTGGGGGAGTCGGTGTAGGGAGTGGATCTTGTGTCTGCATCTGTCTGTTGTGGTTATGCATGGCGGTGGTGTCTTTTCTGGTGCTTGTGTTTGTCCTTGCGATCCTTGTCAGTTGATGTGGGTGCATGTTGGTAAGAAGATGTGCCTTGGATGGGTGAGGGGAGAGGACTGTGGAGTTGGTAACAGGTAGTTGGAGTGGGGACGGAAGAAGAAGGGACATTGGCTGCCGTCAATGAGGAGGCCAGAGCCTGAAACGATCTCTGCAGGGCATCCAGGGCAGCCAGGGCACCGTGAATGCCTTCCAGGTAGGTATTGGACTGCTGCATCTGCGATGCCAGTCCCTGGATGGCATTCAGAATGGTTGAATGCACCACAGAGATGGGCCTCAGGAGGTCAATAGCCTCCTCATTGAGGGCAGTAGGGCTGACTGGGATGGGGCAGAGGTGCATGCGGCCAAAGAGATGCCCACCCTTCTGGGTGAGTGGGCACGGGCAACTGGGTGAGGAGCTGCAGGGAGGGCAGTGCTGGTAAGGGGGGTGGCAGACAAGCATGGTGCTGAGTTGGTCCCAGATGGGTCCACCACCGCCAGGGAGTGTCCATCGGAGGAGGAATGCGAAGATGTAGTCGGTGATCCTGTCTTCCCCATGGCACTCCCCTCACCCTCGGTCCCACTGGTCCCCTCGGCTCCGCTGGTATCAGCCTCCTGGGTCCCGTGGGCTGCAGCTTCCCCACTCACTGGTGCCCTTTCTCCTTCACCTGATGATGCTGATGCACACAAAGACAGAGGTGGAGAGGGAAGGAGGGTGGCAGAGAAAGACAGGGTGCAATGGGTCAGTACCAACCCTACATGCACACAGAGTAATAACATCATCATCTGCTGCTATGCCATGGCAGGGCATGCCCTCACCTATACATGCTACAACAGTAGGACACCATGGGGGAAACTACAGCAATGCGGAAGTAAACTGCTAATGGTGGTACAGTAGCACTCATGTACTTGATGAAGGCCATCCTAGCCACACATGGCCAGTGCCTGGCACATCGTCATGGTCGTGTATGGAGACATTTCCTGTACTCCTTACTCAACAGAATCCTGCATGGGAGGTAGCATGCCAACAAATTTAATGACAAGTAGCACAGTAACATATGGGCCCACTGTGCCTATCTACACATACAGTACATGGTAGCTGAATGAGGACTCACTAATTACCTCTGTCACAGTGGTAGGCTGATAATAATAGCGATGCCCTGACACCTCACTTGTGCTGATGCTGATGGTAGGTGACCACACAAACTTGCTGCAGGTGACCACACAAATCCCAAATTTGAATGAAATGCCCTCATAGGTCACTGTCTGCATGGTATGGGCACACATCTTTGACCAATCCTGCCAGGGTGGCTGATACTCATACTCGGCATGCAACTGACAATGACCTACGCTACATCTTTCCACTAGTGGTTAACCCAGTGCCATACAGGCATAACATTATAGAGGTGTCAATGTGTACTTACCCCCTTGTGACTGATGTGCTGCTCTCAAGGGCCCATCCACCTCAGGGTAGGCAATCGCCAAAATGCAGGCCATTAGGGGGGTCAGGGTCTGATGAGCACCCCTCTCTCATTTGGGTGGACGTCCCCAGCTGGGCCTCTGCATTCTTCCAGACCCAGCGTCTCAGGTCCTCCCACCTCTTTCTGCAGTGGGTGCTCTGCCTGGCATGGACCCCCAGGGTCTGCACTTGCTTGTCGATGGCACGCCAAATCCCCTCCATCTGATGGGCGCTGACCTGCATGGGAGACACAGACAGAAGGACAAAGTCATGTAGCGTGGCATTACAGGGTCAGCAATGGTCATCACATATCAGACACATTTCATGACCACACTCACATATCATCACGCCACCAATGCTCAGACTCCTCAACCATCTCCATGCATCCTCTCTATCTGCCTCATGCCAATGCCTTTCATCCTCACGTACATCATAATCACACAGGACAGTGGCGTGAGACTCACCTGCTGCCCTGGTGCACAATACAACTGTCCATACAGGGGTAGGACCCCATTCACAAGCTTCTCCAGCTCCTCCTTGGTGAAGGCTGGGGCCCTATCTCTTGCAGGACGTGTCATATTGGCTTCCAGAGTCAGAACAGAGCAGCACACGCAGTGGAGGTCTTGCTTGCACGAGTGTCAGGAGTCAAGTGAGCTATATAACAGTAAATGGTGGTCACGTCTGCCGCATACATGACAGTCACAGCTGGTGGTGATCACCATTGGCCCTAGTCTGCCATAGGCAACAATTTTATCCAATGAGGAGTTGCACAGTGGTTCAGACCGCCTACCACCATGATGTCAAATGCCGGCGGAATGAGGTCACTTCTAACTTCCTGTGCATGCAGGACAGACGGCTGCCATTTTACATGCAATAACGGTATAGAAGATGAATTTTAGGTGCGTCATGGAAGATATACAATGACTACTGCATAGATTGACAATGTCCACACATTGCATACATCAACTTTTGACTTCTCCTCCTATTCCCAGATATGGTGCAATGGTGATGATGAGACATGCCCCTGTGTACCGGCCTCTAGTCGACCTGGTTACCCTGGAAGAGAAGCATATCATACAGACATATCATCTGAACCGTCAGATCATCATGGAGCTGTGTAGCCAGTTGGAGCCTGATCTGTTCCCTGGCATGAGTCATCCCTATCCCTCCGTTAGTACAGATATTGTCAGTTCTCCACTTCCTTGCCTCAGGATTCTTTCAGATGACAGTGGGCTTGGCAGCAGGGATGTCACAGCCGATGTTCAGCTATGTGTTGAAGGATGTACTGTGTGCTTTGCTCAAACATCTGTCCTGCTACATCAGGTTCCCTCAATGTGCGGATTTGGCCACTGTTAAGGCTGCCTTCTGTGATTTGGCACATGACCCTCATATAATAGGGGCCATAGATGGCACCCACATTGCCTTGGTTCCACCCAGGATAAATGAACAAGTGTACAGGAACCGTAAAAACTTTTATTCCATAAACGTGCAGGTGGTGTGTCTCGCTGACCAATATAACTCCCAGGTTACGGGCAAGTTCCATGGTTCTGTACATGACTCATACATTCTGCGGAACAGCAACCTCACACGCATGATGGCACAACTACAGAGAGAGCGGGCCTGGCTCATCGGTATGTGTCCAATAGTATGTGTGCCCCTGAAATCTCACCTCTCTTCACAATGTGCCCCGTGTCCCTACCGGTACTGAGATGTGTTCTACTTTTGTGCACACAGGTGACTCTGGGTAACCTAACCTTCCCTGGCTGCTGACACCTGTGAGATATCCAACAACAGATGGTGAAAACTGTTTCAATGAGGCCCACGGCAGGACAAGGCATGTAATTGAGAAGACCTTTGGCCTAATGAAGGCCAGATTCCGCTGCCTACATGTCTCCGGAGGTGCCCTACTCTACAAACCACTTAAAGTCTTCCAAATTGTTGTTGCCTGCTGCATGCTACACAATCTGGACCTGAGGCATCACATCCCAGTGCTGGCTGTAGAGGAGGTGGCAGCTGAACCAGTGGCTGATGAAGGAGACATAGGGCCTGATTCCAACTCTGGCGGGCGGCGGTAGCCGTCCGCCAGGCGGGAACCGGCATTTGGCCACCATGCGGCCAAAATACCGCTTCCCTTATTCTGACATTCCCGCTGGGCCGGCAGGCGCTAACCAAGTTAGCACCGGCCGGCCCAGCGGGAATGGGAGCCACAACACAGGAGCCGGCTCCGAATGGAGCCGGCGGTGTTGCGGCGGTGCGACGGGTGCAGTTGCACCCGTCGCGCTTTTCACTGTCTGCTAGGCAGACAGTGAAAAGCTTCATGGGGCCCTGTTAGGGGGCCCCTGCACTGCCCATGCCAGTGGCATGGGCAGTGCAGGGGCCCCCAGGGGCCCCAGGACACCCCTTACGGCCAGCCTCTTCCTGGCGGTGAAAACTGCCAGAAACAGGCTGGCAGTAAGGGGGTCAGAATCCCCAGGGCAGCGCTGCTTGCAGCGCTGCCCTGGCGGATTCGCCCAGCCGGGGCAAAAACGGCGGGAAACCGCCGGCCCCGGTTTTCTGACCGCGGCTTTACCGCCGCGGTCAGAATGGGCTTGGAAGCACCGCCAGCCTGTTGGCGGTGCTTCCGTCATTCGTGGCCCTGGCGGTCTTGGACCTCCAGGGTCAGAATGACCCCCATAGTGAGTAATGAGGAGGAAGATGATGAGGATGCAGCTGACTCTAGAGCAGAGTTAGTTCAACAATACTTCACATGAGAAACAGGTATTTGTCAAGTGTTCTGTATACAACCTGTACTCCTGTCTGCCTTGTGAGATAGCTCCTCCTGGTGTCTGTCATCAGTGGAGGTGTTGAGTGCAGCTCTCCCTCAGGGTGGCTTTGGGGGGGTACAGTTTCCCCATCAGAGGAGGTGTTACTGTTCAAATCTGAGTGTTATTTTCACTCTGCTGTTTTGTAGCATCACTAATGAAATTTATTGTCCATGTGCTATGTTCTCTGTACTGCTTTGTCAAAGCTTTGTCAACTGCAATTGTAGTGCCAAAGACAGTGGTGTCATCAGTATTGCTATTAATCCTCACAGTCCACAATGGGAGAATGTGTGACCCAACTATTACTGACTGTGGAACATACCTTTAGCTGCATTTTTGTCAGCTGTGACAGGAAGTACCATTGGATATGGATGTCTTGGAAATGTAGATCTGACATGGGCATATGGTTTGTGATTCCACCTGCCAAATCACACTAGGGATTGTGACATTGTGCAGCATGTGTGATTAGTGGACTACACTGACTCCTATTGTGATAGTTGTCCCTGTCTCGGTCTATTTGCAGGGCATTTGTGTGGTGCAACTCTGGTACTTGTCATGCGTGGTGGCTCCCTTGACACAAGTATTCAGAATATGTCTGCTCTACCATGAACCTTGCTGCATATTTCTCCCCCTTCTATCTATCTCGCAGACATTTGCAGGACAATGGTTTGACTGTAATGACATGTTATACACCAGAAGATCTTACTTGTAACAATAAAGACACATAGGCAGTAGCTGTGCTCAAAGGTGTTTAATGTTATTCACAAGTGCAATGGGTGATGAGTGGAGTCATGGTGGGTGTAATCATCAGAGTAGTTGTCCCAGTTGTAGGTAGTTCTGGTCCATTATCCAAGGGCCCATGGGAAAATGGAGACATGACAGTGGACAGTCAACAGGGTGTGTCACTGGCAGACAAGGGAGAATGTTCAGGAGAGGGTCACTTCCCGGCCGTGGTCTTGGCATCGAGTCCTGCAGGATGTCTGGATGGATGTCCTCGCTTGTGTGTGGGTTCCTCAACTACAGGGGGAGGGGACTGGTGGTCTGCTGGTCTTCTGGCAGGGCCTCCATTCCACTAGCTGCCGCAGAAGTGGAGGGCTCTGTTGGAATGTAGCTAGTGGAAGGGGCCTGTTAGTGGGTGGAGGACGCACGCAGGATGGTGGTCAGTTCCTTCAGTACCCCCGCAATGGAGGCAATGGTGGCATTGAGGGTCTGCCACTGCTGCATGGCCTTCTAGTGGTATTCCCTCTGAAGCTTCTGGTTCTCTTGGACGGTTGCACGGATCTTATCCATAGTGTCCAGGGACTGGTGGTATGCTCCAAGGACTTAGGTGATGGCCTCCTGGCCAGTTGTTTGTTGTGGGTGCCCCATCCTTTGGCCCACAGGTACCCTCCTACTGCCCCTGGCCCCAAGTGCCTGTGTAACTGGCATACTGTGCCCACTCCCAGTTGCACCAGGACCTTCATCGTCTTGCGTGTGTGGACTTGACTCTGGTCCCTGTACTGTGGGGCATACTGCTGATTGATCTGTGCCTGGGACAGAGAATTGGAATGAGGGGTTGGCTGTGCTGTAGTAGCCACATGGGTGGGGCACTCTGATGTGTCCAGGGTGGGGCTTGTGGTGGTGGGGCAACTAACCAGTTGTCCCAGAGGGGTCAGGCATGTCGAGAATTTCCAGACATCCACTGGATCCTTCATCCTGAGGAGGGCTGTCTGTCTCTGGCAACGGCTGCCGAGTGGCAGTGGCAGTAGAACCTGTGGATAGAAAGGAAGGGTGTTACATTGTGGAGATGTAATTGTTCCTATCATTGCCTGATGCATGGAGTAGCTTGACTTGCTCCCCAGTGATGGCAATGACAACTGCAGCACAGCAGACATTGCTTGTGTGTGACATTTTGTGGCATCGTCTCTATTTCTCATTGTGGGTTGTGGATTGTGGATAGCATTGCTGTCATTGCCATGTGTTGGTACGCATTGCAAGCATCCAGTTGGTGTGGCATGTTCTATGGTTATCCGTGAAGGTGTTCCACTGTAAAGTGGGAGTGTGATTTTTTTATGTGTAGCGAGGGATGCATTGTGGGAGTTGTGGTGCTTGACATTGTGAATGGTATCCATGCTTGAGGGAGAGACTGTGTGGGGATAGTGGAAGTGGGGTGGGATGGCATGCAGAGGAGGGGTATGGGGTGAAGGGGGGTGCAGAAGTGTGAGATGGGGTGGATTAGGGAGTGATGGGTGGTGGGAAGCATGCTGTCCAGGAGTAGTTGGTGCCTGGAGAGTGTTGTTGGCTTACCACAGTCGAGTTCTCTGATGATTCCAGTCAGGCCCGCAGGATGTATGATGTCCAAGACCTTCTCCTCCCACGATGTGAACTCTGGGGGAGGAGGTGGGGGCCCACTGCCAGTCTTGTTGATGGCGATCTGGTGTCTGGATGACATGGAACGCACCTTTCCCTGTAGGTCGTTCCACCTCTTCCTGATGTCCTCCTTTGTGAGTGGATGGGTGCCCACTGAGTTGACCCTGTCAATGATCCTCCGCCATAACTCTATTTTCCTGGCTATCGAGGTTTGCCGGACCTGAGCTCCGAACAGTTGTGGCTCTACCCTGGCGATTTAATCTACCCTGAACCTCAACTCATCATCTGTAAAACGTGGGTGCTTCTGACGGGACATGGTGTTTGTGTTGTGGGTGGAGGGGTGTTGTGCGTAGGGTGCAGTGTAAGGTTGTTGCTGGGGTGGGGGTGTTTTGTTGTGTGTGCTGGTGGTATCTGGTGTATGTGTGCAGTGGTGATGTGTGAATTGTGTTGCTGGTGCAGTTCTGTGTCGTGTGATGGTTGGGAAGTGTGTTGGTGCCTATGGTATCAACGTGCAGTGTCCTCCGTTGGTGTGCTACTTGATGTCTCTCTTGGTAGTTGTGGTTGCAAAGGATTGTGAGAGTGTGTGAGGGTGTGTATATAGTACAGTGTGCAGGTGTATGTGGTGTGTGCCAGGTGTAGGGTATTCAGATTGTCCAATGTGGTTCTGGTGGTAGTGATGTTTTGACTATGGCGATTGCGCACCACCAATGGTTTTCTGCTGTGCAATGACCGCCGTGCTGATTTGTGGGTCATAATATGTAGGGCAGGGTGTAGTTGGCGTGGCTGTGCTGGTGGTGGGACCGTCTTTCTCTCACCCTCAGTCAGCCTGGAGGTTTGGGATTTGTGGTTGTATTTGGGCAGTCTTCAGTTTGTGACTCGTAATACAGCGGTCACTGTACCTCCATCACTGGCAGTCTTTTGGCGGCTGCCAGCGCAAAGGACTTGCCAAAAGACCGCCAAACTCATAATGAGGGCCTGAGCAACGTACTATTCTCCAAATTTGCATCAAAAATTCTTAGTAGAAAATCTGAAGTTATCTTTTATGTGGGAGGGTAGATTAGTTACAAGTGGACTAAAAAATAAGTCTCTAGATCTAGAATATTCTCCACCATCTCAAACATGCTTCTTTGTGCTGCTTTTATGGGGCAGCCCTGTTAGTTGTTGACACTTTTATGTACTTTGGAAATTAGATAAAATATTGGTAATTTCAGAACGTTTTGCTTAATGCATCTGTATTCATCCCAGCTCAGCAAGCTCTGCCCTTTACACTCATGTAGCTCTCTATCAAAATCTTACCGCACTTTAAAATATTCTGCAATAGTGGTTCTTCTATAACACTGTGTATCATTGAACTCTTTATATGCCTTGGTCATCTACATATCTTTCACCCATATGACAACATTTTCACCTTTACCGAATTCCTAACTGCTATGTCTGAATGATTTCTCAACTTATTAATAGCATTCATGACCTCTACATGACTTTTGATCAAATTTCACTTCTTCCTTATTGACTAGTACAGTATGGTTCTAAGTACTTTAATCATCACATCTGAAACTGTGTCAATGTTGTCATGTGTCACATGCCTAGATCTCAGTCTAAATTGGGTGACCCCCCTTCATCATCTGTGATAAGTACCTTCATCCACACTAAGTACAACCTGTTCGACCTGGCTGTTTCTGCAGAGTCAAGATTTTGAAATCACCTCTCCTATTTTTACTGAACTTGTTTCTGCTAACCAGTGATAAAGTGCTTAAGCTCACTCCTTAATAAAAAGTAAAATTGCCTTACACCAATTGGCACACTTAATTTACATTTAAGTCCCTAGCAAAGTGGAATACCCTCTAACTAGGGCCTGTAAATTAAATGCTACAAGTGAGCCTGCAGGATTTATTGTGCCACCCACTTATGGAGCCCCTTTAAACATATCCCAGATATGTCATTGCAGCCTGGATGCAGTTTTAAACTGCCAATTAAACGTGGCAAAATAGCCCCATTCCCACGCCTTAAACTTCCCTTTTATTACATATAAGTCATCGCTTAATGTAGGTCAGAGGCAGCCTATAGGGCACAGTGCATATGTAATTCAAAGGTCAGACATGTACATTTAACTTTTATATGTCCTGGTAATAAAAAACTCATAGATTTGTTTTTCAGTACTGTGAAGCCTACCTCTCCCATAGGTATTGGTAGACCTGTCAGACTTACCATGGGTTATCATATTACATATAAATGATACTTTTCAATGAGGAACAGGTAGGAAGTTCGAGTTTGGTGTCCAAAGAAGTGTAATAATGAAAACCCTCTTTTATCGTAAATCTAGATTTTAAGTCACAATTCTGAAAACACCACTTATAGAAAGTTAAAAGGACAGATGATGGATGGAATACGTAACAAATCAAGCATTCATCTTATTTACAGATCTGGGTTTAATCCATCAGTTTTTTTGCTCACCACGCCACCCCAGTTTGGACACAGCCATATGCAAATCAGGCTTGCCCCTGCTCATATGGGAACAGTCCCCCGAACTGCCAGGCCAGGTCCTCCCTGGACTAGAAACAAGCATCCTAGGACCGGTTCCAAGGTTTTACCCCTCATCAGACAGACTGGCTTGAATCCAGCTGCACAGTGAGCACGGGACCCACATCTGGGCACACCCTTCCCACTTAGGACCACAAAAGCTAAAAGAACAGATGATGAACTGAATGTGGAACAAATCAAACATTCACCCTCAATCACAGATCTGGGTTTAATCTATCAGTCTTTTTGCTCACCACGCCGCCTCAGTTTGGACACAGCCATATGCAAATCAGTCTTGACCCTGCTCATATGGGAACAGTCCAACCTGAACTGTCAGGCCAGGTCCTCCTTGGACCAGAAACAAGCATCCTGGGACCGGTTTCAGGGTTTCACCCCTCATCAGCAAGACTGGCTTGAATCCAGCTGCACACTGAGCACGGGACCAAGATCTGGGCATACCCTTCTCACTTAGGATGACAAAAGCTAAAAGAACAGATGATGAACTGAAAGTGGAACAAATCACACATTCACCCTCAGTCACAGATCTATATTTAATCCATCAGTTTTTTTGCTCACCACGCCATCCTAGTTTGGACACAGCCATATGCAAATCAGTCTTGACCTTGCTCCACATGGGAACAGTCCAGCCCGAACTGCCAGGCCAGGTCCTCCCTTGACTGGAAACTAGCATCCTGGGATCAGTTTTGGTGTATAACCCCTCATCAGCCAGGCTAACCTAAATCCAGTGGTACAGTGACTCCTCTCTCTGATACCTTATTGTCCCCCCCCACAAAACCACCAGAGCAAACTATGGCGCGACCGAGGGCCAATTAAATCAGCATTTGAAGTGGCAAATTAAAACACTATCAAAGTGCAAGTTGCAGTGAGTAAAGAAGAAAACAAAGAAGTGATTATAGTGAATAAAGAATAAAACAAAACACTGGGGTGTCAAACGCTATTCCGCAATAGTTGAGTGTGAGTTGCAAACAATAGAAAGACGGAGCGCTATATTATCGAAGGCTGTTCCAGAAGCGGGCTGAGTTTGATACAGTGAACCAGTACAGCTTACAGGAAAGTGAGACTGACAGATCTTTGCATCAGAAGCCCCTCATCAACAGCATCCTCCATGACAATGCAAGACTTCACATCGCAGCCCCAACGATTACTCGAAGCAGGACTTCTGATGGGAAGGGCCTTGTTAACAGCATCCTCAATGATGACTCAGGACTCCACATTGCAGCCCCATAGCTTTCTCAGAACTACTGCTGCACAACGTGACATCTCACAACTCTCTGCAATTCAGATTTAGGGGGTCATTCCGACCTCGGCGGTCTTTTCAATAGACCGCCGAGGGACCGCCGTACGGAAGACCGCCAGTGCTGGCGGTCTTCCGCATGGGCCATTCTGACTGGTGGCAGCGCTCCGCCCGTTTCCGGACCAAGATCCGCCAACAGCCATACTGGCGGCAGGCGGGGAAGTGGAGGTAGCTCCACCTCCACCGCCACGCCAACAGAACACCGCCCAGCGAATCAGGACCTGTGATTCGCTGTGGCGGTGTTCTGTTGGCGTCGCGGTGTCGGCGGAGCTGCCCGTTCCCTCCCGGAGGATCACCAGGAACAGGTAAGGTGATCGTCCGCTAGGGAAGGGGGGTTAGGGGGTGTTGTGAGTTGTGTGCGTGCATGGGGGTGTGCGTGTGTGTATATTGAGGGGGCGTGTGAATGCGTGCATGAATGCGGGGGGGGTGTATGTGCATGATGAATGCGTGCATGAATGCGGGGGGGGTGTGTATGTGCATGATGAATGCGTGCATGAATGCGGGGGGGTGTGTATGTGCATGATGAATGCGTGCATGAATGAGGGGGGGGTGTATGTGCATGATGAATGCGTGCATGAATGCGGGGGGTGTGTGTATGTGCATAAATGCGTGCCTGTATGTGTGTATGTGTGTGTATATGTTGGGGATCGGGGTGGGGGACGGGGGTCCTGCAACCTTTTGGGGGTGGCAGGGGTGGTGGGGGGGTAGGGGAGGGAGTCGGGGTGGGGTTTGGGGGTGGGGGAGACCCCTATCAGTGCCAGGGAAGGGATTCCCTGGCACTGATAGTGCTTACCGCCATGGATTGAATGGCGGTCCCAACCGCATGAAATCCATGGCGGTAAGCTGGGGTCAGGCGGGTTGGAATACCGCCGGCGGTATGTGACGACCGCCGGGCTGGAGACCCAGGTCTCCAGCCCGGCGGTCGTTACCACCGTGGCGGTCGGAACGGTGAAGCGGCGGCTGACCATGGCGGTAACCGCCATGGTCAGAATACATGAAAAAAGACCGCCTTCACCGCCGACCGCCAGGGTCAGAATGACCCCCTTAGTGTACTTTGTTCAGCGGGCCAAACCTGGTCCCTGCATTTGGCCTGCACTCCTTCGCGGGCTGGCTGACCCTGTGAATTTGTCCCAGTCGGTCATGACCAGATAACCACAGATGGCGTTTTGTGCTTTTAGGCACTATTTTCACTGAAATTTTTTTTATTGTATATCTCCGGTTCTACGAGTTCGATTTTTAAAATTTTGGTCACTAATAAATTATCACTTTTTATTCTATGTTTCTAAATTGGTGTGGGATTTTTCTTGTCTTCTGTTGTCACTTTATTACTGTTTGAACTGCTGCATAAATAGTTTACACTTGTGACTTCAACCTAACAAGAATTGTGGTTGTTGCTTGAGTAGGTTTTCATCCCTCCTCATTCAATAACCCAATTTCCTACAGATAACATTGGGTTGTCCTATTACATTTAATAAGTTGGTAACTTTTGTTAGGGAATAGGTAGAGATGTCATTTTTGGTGTCTAATAAATTGTAATATAAAACCCTCTTTAATGGTAAAGTCGGATTAAGTTACAATTTTGAAAATGCCACTTTTAGAATGTTGGAATGTTCCTGCTCTAGATATTGTGTACCAACAGCCTGTTCCTGGGTCAAATGAGTAGGTGTAGTTGGCAGTTGGACTTTGTATATTCCTCCTAGACAGTCACACAATGGAGGGATTAGATGTGCCTAGATGGGCTATCACTGGCAGGATGGGGGTGAGTGAGGATGAAGCTGGGCATAGCCCCACTTTCACATCAAAAGGCTGTGCTCTACCTTCATCCAAAACACTTCTCACCTCTGCATTGTTCAGGCAGCCAAGCTGGAGCCAGGGCAGGAGTGGCAGAAAACCTCAAGCACTTGAAATGGAAAAGGCTAGAAACTTCTCCTGTGTCAAAAAAGGCACCACATAAAAAAATATGACCATCAGATCCACTCTTCAATTCACTTTCTGGACCTGTGGACGGACTCTTAGAGGACTGCCTACTGTTGTGGCCTGCTATGTACTTCAGAAGACTGCTTTGCTGCACCTGGAAGGGCTGTTCTGCTGTCTGAAGCTTGCCTTGAACCCTCATCCCTGCCCTGGTGATTGAGCACTGTTCCTTTTCTTGAATCTAAGACTAACAGAGTGACTCCACAGCAAACGAGATGGCCTACTGATCAGTCCATCAGGGACAGAAAAGGCTCCAACCATCTTGAACTCACACCTGGACTCAAGCTGAGTCCTAACTCCCCAAGTGGTGCCCCTCAGGTCCTTGACCCTTGGTGGTGGTGGATAAGGGGCCCAGATACCCAAATTGCAAAGTGCGGGACTTAGAAAATGTTTGGCTACACACTGCTCTGAGAACCAAGAGGAGAATGGACCAACCCGCATGTCTATCTGCCCAATGTGCCTAACTTTATGGCAGCTCCTGGTACATCCTTCTCCACATCAGCAAATCCTGTTCATTGGGTATCTGGCCCCAAGGAGCCCATGTAGGTTATAGCTTCCAGTCTCATCCCACTGGAGATTTTCTACTTTCAAAATAGACATTATGTCAGAATGTGGAATTTTTCATTGCAACTTCATCCAGCAGCTCCCTGATGATGGTGATGGCTCCTCCTCGGACATCACTTGCAGCCTTACTCTGCTGAACGTCTGAGAATATTTTTTTAGAAGTTTCTTCTAAATCCAAAGGTAAGCACCAACCAGGCTCAATCCACTTTTCATATCTGATCCACGCTCCATCGGGTCGGCCATATTTTTTGACTTTGACATGGTCTTGCGCAACTAGGTGCTCGTGATTTTCGCCTTAACCATTTGGCCGCTAGATTTGACTTTAAACTTTAAATATTGCTAAGTCTGGTTCTCCTGACTGGAGTTTCGTTGTTTTGGTGTCAAATAATTTATTATTCAAATTGGCTCAATTTTTCTGAATTGGAGTGGGATTTTTCAAATGTTATGTTACACATTGCCTCTAAGTTTAGCCTGACTGCTTTTGTGCCAAGCTTCCAGATGGTTCATCACAGATTAAACTGGTGCCTTTGTGGTTCACCCTGGCAGGAATTGTGCTGATGCTTGAGCAAGGTTAACATTCCACTCAACCAACAATCCTAATTCTCACACAAATTCATCATGTTCCATCTATAATTCAATCAGATCTCTCATTTAAGCAAAATCTGAGCCAAGCAAATTGCTTACATTACCCAAATTGGCCTGTCCTACAGTTGATACATTATCTTTCTCTTTCCCTTTGAAACTTTCACAAATTTTAGTTTCCTTATAAACTTATAAAGATGCTCTCTACTCTGGGCATATTTGAAGTTAGACTCCAGTCAATAAGCAACACCTAAAGACAATATTTTCTTCTCTGCAGCTGTTAGGGTCTTTGTTAGGTAAATTCAATAATAGCCTTACATCAGAAGAAGCTATTTCTTGCTATTCCACATTGTCTTTATATCCTGCTTCCCTCGGCTTTCATTTCCCTCGTCGTCTCCTTATCTCTTTCCTTCTTCGCTTGCCCTGCCTTTTCTGGGTCTGTGCTTTGTTCTCTGGTCCAGTTTTAAAAAACAGAATGTGTCAGCTATTATGGTGCGTGTTGTTATGCTTGATATCTTCTTACCATGATTACCATGTTCTACTTTATAACCATTGTCCAAACTAATATCACTGATTGACATATCCTGCTTAGTTTTATTGTAATCGCCCGTTCTTTGTCTCCTAATGGAGTCAAATCATTTGGCAAATGTAGAACTTCCCTACCTCACAATCAACTCTATCCATTTGAAATGTTGACACTTTTTTGCCTTGATAGTCTCTCCATATGTATTCAGTCTTTCCTTAATTTCATTACAGACTTTATGACTCTTTCCTTATACTCATGTTTATAAAATTACTTCATTTAAGTCCTTTATTTGATGGAGCAGATCACTTCTCTCTGTATTAGCATATTTAATTAATATCTTTCACATACCCATTGAACTTGTCGCATTATATTCAGCCTATTCTTTGAGGAGGTCAGGATGAGGGTGCTCATAGCTTGGTGTCATCATTATCCTTAGGCCTTTGATGTCCTACCTACATCAAAATATTTCTTCAAAGAGTCACTTTTTCACTACTTTGAGAGCTTTTTTCGATAGTTTTTCCTATGTCTGGAGGTTCTTCCAAAGGCTCTCTCCTGAGTTGTGCACATTGTGCTCCCAGCCTCAGTTACTTTAGCTGAAACCTTACAGTCTCCACTATCATGAAATAATTCCATTGCTGCCTGCTCCCTCTCCACAGAGACTTCTTCAGCCATTTTTGACCCTCATTTTGTTGACACCCCGCTGTTTAAAATGACCACACCGTGGATCTGTATATCACAACCTGACTCCCACACCAGAATTAAGTTAAAGGCTTTCCCGGGGGAGCTTATTGTGATGTTGAGGGTCCTCTGACTTCTAGCTCATGGTCCTCCACATACAGAGAGCTGCTCTTGTGGTGTCTGGGGCTCACCCACCACAAATACGTGAACAGGGTGCAGTTGCAGGCATGATTCCCAATCACCGGTAGTGCACAGAAACTCACATGCCGTTCTGAGCATACCAAAAGTAAAAATCCTCATACTTCATAAAATAAATGAGACCAGCACTCTATGGTTGAGTTTAAAATTCTATTTGCTGAAGAATTATATCTTAAAGCATTTTGGGTGTACTGCTCAGCCTTAGTCACGATAAGGATGCCATTGTAATCTCTGAATTTTAAACCATTCATAATACATATATGTAAACTAAGGGCAATTGGAATTGTTTGCCATCTTAGTAAGTTTTTCTTTTGTTTCATGATCACTCCAACCAGACCCCGAAACCCTATACTGAATTAGAGAATGTAATAGGGATGAGGAGATTAAAATATAATCCACTATAGTTATATAACCCCTGCCAACTATGTGGCATCCCCCAACGCACTTGGTATAACCAGATTCACAGATTGCACTAAAAACTTTACCTGCTCTCCTTGGGTGATGTGCTCAAAATGGGCACTTGAAGGTTCTTCCCCAGACATAAATCCTGAAACATCTGACATGCATTTTTACGAGGATGAATGTTAAAATCACCCATAATTCAGGGGCAGCTCCTTCACAATGGTGAAGGAACATCCCCCCACAGGCTGAGCCAGGACCTGAAAAATAAAACAATATTTTACTGTCATTTTATTTTTCAGCTGCTGGCTCAGCCTATATGTGCATGGTGGGGCGGGGCTGGGAGGGGCGAGTGGGGAGGAGGAGTGGTGTGCACTAAGTGCGTATGTCAGTTTGGCCAGCCATTTTAGGCCAGCCAAACTGACATGCGCACTTAGGTTTCTCCAACCCGGCTGTGTTGCACAGCCGAGTTGAAGAAACTGCACAGACCCCAGTGCACTGTCGGAGTGGCAGAACAAGCTGCTCAGACCAATCATAATGCTGCTCTCTTGCTAGGCATATCACAAGAGCAGTGCCAGGATTGCATGGGGAGCCTGTGCCAGGAGAGCAGAGGAGTGAGGCGGCAGGTGGCGGCGTCAGAACGGTACGTTTTTGTTTTTTTTAAATTATTATTTTATTCCCCCCACCCCTCCCCTTGAGATTTGCGGAGGCCAGCACTGCCATATTTACTGGTGGGATAAAGGAAATAGAAGTTAGGCCGAACCCTGGGGAGCATGTCTTCAGTTTATCAATGATCAAGCCCATAGAGGTGAGGTGATAACATCAGAATGTACTGAATGACCATTTGAGTTGTAAATGTTTCAAACAAGAAGATGTGATTTATCTAGGAAGTTAAGAAGAACCACTTCAAAATTAGGAGAATTAGGGGGTCATTACGACCCTGGCGGCCAGCGTAACACTGGCGGTAACACCGCCAACAGGCTGGCGGTGTTCTGCCAGTGTATTATGACCATGATGCATTAGCCACGGCCACACCACTGGCCCCTCCACTATACCGCCAGGCATCCGCCAGGCGGTCATAATCCCCAGGGCAGTCCCCAATCGCCAGCCTGTCCATGGCGGTAAACACCGCCATGGAAAGGCTGGCAGTAAGGGGGACTCGGGGTTCCCCTGGGGGCCCCTGCACTGCCATTGCACTTGGCATGGGCAGTGCAGGGTCCCCCAGGCACAGCCCCATCACTCATTTCACTGCCCGAATTTTGGGCAGTGCAATGCGCGACGGGTGCTGCTGCACCCGCTGCACATCAACATTGCCGCCCGCTCTATTATGAGCTGGCTTCAATGTTTATGTGACTTTTCCACTGGGCTAGCGGACGGAAATAGTGTTTTCATCCGCTGGTCCAGCGGAAATGTCAAAATAGGGTGCCACCAATACCCCCAGCACTGGCGGTATTGTGGCGCCTGCGGCTTCAGCGGTCTTTTTTCAAGACCGCCGAAGTCATGATGAGGGCCTTAGTCTTTAGGACTTCTATTAAACAATTAAGCTACATTGATATTAAAATACATCCTTCTTCCTTAGCCCGCCCAGAAGACAATGGAATGGCTGGGCTGAAATAATGTACAAAACCATCTAGGAAGGGAGTATTTCTGACTGACCAGGTTTTTGGAGGGTCAATATGCTATATTGTTTGATGAAATCTAGCCAGTTCTGATCACTAATCATTCCCTCAAGCCCAGCAAGATTTCAAGACAAAAAAGCAAATCTTATCAACAGCATCAGCCCATACCACGGGAGGATCAGCTCCTTCCCCCGGTGGACTATTTACATCATTGAAACTGGCATTAGTACATCAGATCTATGTGAAAGGAGAAGGAGAGTACCCTTTGCCTTAATAGGCCTGGAGTGAGCCCCATGATGTCTTTGACTCTGCAGAGATGAAGGGAACCCAAATGTGCTCAGATAATGCACAGTACCTAGTCTATAAAAGAACCCCAATGGTCGCACCTTAATGGTAACAATTCAACTGTTACTAAAATCAATCACAATACAATCACCATGAAAAGATTTCGGGCCATGCCCCACACACCCTACTCTGCAAACCATACTAATTTTGCCATAGATACTTGCATCAGCCCCTGCCCTTGAGGTCAGCCAGTGTGTCACTTTATTTTTTACCTGTTGACGATTATCGCTGGTATTTGCCTCTTTGGGGGGGGGGGGGGCGCATTTACCAAAACAACCACATAGGGTGTACAGTCGGGTGCATGATCCATTTGATCAGTATTGGGCAAATGTGCATTCATTGACTCCCTGGAAACAGACACTGAGTGGCACGTACTTAAAATGTCTGAAACAGGGACATGTGTGAGAAGTGGTTCATCTTTAGTTATTACCTGCGTATTGGCAGAAGTATCATTCTTTGCTACACCAACAGCCCCATAGCTCAGGTGGTTATGGTCAGTAAAATCTCTGGATAAGAGGGAGTGGGGTTGAAAGTCACATGCCTGTTCCCTGTGGGACAATGGCCCTGGGGTGCTCAGACAGGATGAGCAGAGTGTTCTATTTGACATGCCAGGATATTACAGGTCTGATGTGAAAGCAGTTTCTCAGTTAAAACATTAGATTCTACAAAAATCATCAACTTTGTGTTCCAAACAGAAATAGCATCCTTTACAATATTAAACTCAGTCCTCAAACTGCCAACAATAGCTTTAGTAGCTTCCAAGCAGAGTTTCAGGTGCCAGGTCAGAAGAAGGAGGCTGTTCCATTTCTCTGTTTGTGCCAACTGACAGGGAAGAACAATTAGAAGGGGCTGCGGGGGACATACTGGTATGTTGAACAGTTGTTGTATTTTCCAAATGTGATCACCCATTTGAGAGAGCTGTCTGTGCAATATGCAGAGTGACAGAGCTTAAAGCCCTTACCTCCTCTGTTTGTTGTCGGTTTGAAGAGGAGGAGCTGATAGTGCATGAACAAACATTATTTGACATCCTTTTATAAAATTGAGTTTTCTTAGTTTTAGAAACCTCTGGGACCTGCTGCATGTCCAAGTTTCTCCCTTTGCTGAGAATATCCTCTGCCTACACTATTAAATTGTCAATGTCCTGTAAGATACAATTTTCAGCCACGTCTCTCGGGGCAGTCTTGAGCTCCTTCCCAACACCCAAGGGATGATCCACTGTCTTTCTCTTACCCATGATAACATTCTATTTTAGAACACCAGATAGTGACGGTAAGCATTGCCTCTGACTAGGATAAGAATCAACATACTAGAAGGTGGGAGCTGAGGAACTCACTTTAAAACCAGCTACTTATGTTAAAAAAACAGGCTTACCAGAAAAAGTAAAACATTATCCGGTCGCTGGACTAAGATGGGTGGCCCTGCCCTGAGCTTCTTCCTGCCGCTGAAAGGCACGGATGAGCCCACCCTTGGTCCTGGCTATAGCACTGGGGGTTGACTCCTCCTACCTCTCCTTAAAGATGACATGGGTGCTTCCAGGCATACAGCTTTGTGGGGCTTATAGTCCCCTCTTAGCAGCCCATGCAGCGTTTGCAGGCAATTCACTTTATAGCGCTCCCCCTTTTTTATGATGGTGTAGGGGACATCAGGCATAAGGCACTGTGGGGCTTGTAGTCCCTTCTTAGCTTCTTGGTATATAGAAATCAGTTACAATTCCATATATCAAAATAGAGAATTCTGACATTATTTTATTATCATTGTATGTGAGAGACAGAAAATACACCTATTCTATAAACAAATCAGTCTGATATCTCATTCCATTAATGCACACTTCATCCTGCAATCTCACTTTATAAGGGTACAGTTCATTTTCCATAACACACAACAGTACTAAATCATCCCATTCACTAAAGGATTGATCAAAATATGTTTGAAATGATTAATAACATAGTACTAATTCATTACTTCATACATAATATCGATAAACAAAACTACACTGAAGTCAACCTTATACACATTGATGTCAGCACCATTACATACCCCTACTTCCCAATAGATAATCCAAGTCTGTTCAATCTTATTCGAATCTCTCACATATAGCCTGAGTAGGTATGCTTACCAAAAGTCCTTGCCAATCCTTTGATGTGAAATCTGAAATCAACAAAAGTAGGTAACTTGTCACCAAATTTCTAAACGTACAAAGCTCTGACACTTTTGCTAGAATTAGTCACATACACATGGGCATCTACTGACTTGCTAGGAAGCTAGTATCCAAATGTATCTAAAGTATGTAAGTAGTTCTTCATCTATATTTAGACCACTTGGTTCTTTGCTGTCTATGTCTAAAATAAACCTAGTCTCCCATGTTCTTTGTTTACCCTCCCTGTCGCAGTGTAGTGAGGGGGTTGGCAGCAGGGCCTAGCTTGTGACCATGCCCTCTTGCAGACCTCCCACAGGCAGCCAACCCCACGATGCACACAGCCTTTGGCCATGCACATCAGGGAGTTAGCTAACCTACTCTGAGGCCACCAACCCCCCTGCAGGCCCGATACCCCATGCCGCCCAAGGCCTCTCATTGCACGGGGACCACTGCAAGCAGCCACTCAGAGATAGCCAACCCTAGGCAGAGCACAGCATTTGGTCATGCGTGGCCTGGGGTTAGCTGCTGGGCCTGTCTTGCTGCTATTCTCTGTTTCAAACTCCCCGCAGGCAGACAACTCCTTGCTGCACACATACTTTGGCCATGTGCAGCGTGGGGTTGGCCATAGGGTTTGGCCTGCTGCCAGGCCCTGTGGCCAAACCGCCAGCAGGCTGCCAACTCCACACCACACACAGCCTTTGGTGGGCACAGTATAAGGTTCTCCACCTGGCCCGGGGACCCCATCCTCTGGGGTCAAAACATATATAGTAAGGGGAGTGGGCATGCTGCCTGACTCTTAATTGACCCTGGGGGCTCCCCAGCCCCCTGCTTTTACCCTCACATATTAAATCACTCATGACATACTCATTTATAATATCCCTAATCTCATCTGAAATGGCACCATTGTTGACAATACTGTGCATGCGGGGGTGCAAGCTATAGTTACTTTAGGGCACAAGTTTGAGTTACTTGAGATAACTTTCAGAAATGTTAGTGTTTTCATAAACTTTTAAATGTTATGTTTTATGTAACATTTTCACCAAAGTATAACCTCTCCCTAACCTTTTATTTTTTTAGTACATTTCTAAGGTTTTATTTTAATATAAATTTAAATATTTTTACTATTCCTAACTATAACATCACTTTAACCTTTGGATTTTTTATGTAAAGTAAAATTTCCACCACAGTGCACTGCCAGGGGGTGGGGGGTTGGTAAGGGAATGCAGGGCCTGGCCTGAAATTGTCTATTGTGCCCCTACCCCCATTCTCCCTGCCCTCTATTGCCAAAGTCCATGCCCCTGCCCTCTCTTTACAGCCCTGTTTGGCCGTTATTCTGCCACTGCCTTCCCCACCTGCCATGCTTGCTGCCTGTACCCACCTCCTCCCTACCCTTTGTTGTCGAAGTCCATGCACCTACCCACTCCCTCCTGCTGTGCATGATGCAGTGTGCTGTCATTGCCTGCCATTTAGCTTGCTGTCCCTGCCACTCTTCCTGTCCTCTGTTGTCAGAGTCTATGTCCCTATCACTACCCTTCTGCTTAACATTTATGCTTAGCTTGGGTCCCCTACCCTACCTTTCCCTGCCATCCAATGTTTGTGTGCATACCCCTGCTCCCTCCCTTTTGGCCACAGTGTTCCATGGAACCGCCCCTCCTGTCTACTCTGAGTATTTAAATGACATTCCACTGCCCCTCCTGCCTGTCCAGCATTGACAGATGGCTGCTGCCTGTCCCTGCCCCATACATTCTGCTCTCCATTGTTCATTTTCCAGTAACTCCCTTCTGCCCACTATGCTCTGTTGTGCTGCAACTGCTCCTTCTGTCAGGCCTGTGTGGTCTGTTATGGAGCCCCTATCCCCTTCGCGTGCCCTTAGTTGTCTGTGTCCAGATCCTACCCCTCCCTTCTGCCCTCCGTGGTGCTTTGTGCCTGCCCTTGCCCCCTCCCTCTTGTCTACCATGGCTCTTGTGCTGCCACTAACCTTCCGGCCTGCAACCATGGTCTTTTGTGCTGCCACAGCCTCTCTCACCTGCCCTGTGTGGTCAGCTTGCTGCCAATCACCCCTCTCCACGTTCTCTTCACTGTCTCTCATTAATGCCCTTATTAGCTCCCCGATGTCTTCCATGGGGTTTTGCAATTCCAGTGTCCATCCTGCCTGTCATACATGGTCATCTCCCGCTATGCCCTCTTTCCACCCTGGCCCCCATTGTTCATGTGCGGGCCCCATCCCTTCCCTCTTGCCTTCAATGGTACTTTGGCATGTCCTTGCCCCTTTCTGCATTCTCTCCCTGGATCGTTGTGCTGCAACTGCCCCTCCTGTCTGCACTGTACAGTTAGCTTGCTGCCCTTGTCTCCTTCCTCCTTGCCCTCTGGTGTCCGTGTGCCTTGTCCTGTCCCATCTCTGTTGCTTTCCATGGTCCGATGTCCTGCACTGCCCTTTTGCTTGCCCTGTGTGGTGTATTGTGCTGCCATAACCCCTGGTCCTTGCCCTGTAAGGTCAGTTTGATTCCCCTTCCACTTCCCTCCTGCCCTCTATTGTCCAACCCCATGTCCCATACCCCATGCACCCTGACCTCCATGTTCCATTGTTCCATACGTGCCAACATTTCAAACTTGGTCAGAGGGAGATTTTGAAAAGAAAATCATCATTGAAAAAGAGGACATTTTAAATAGGCAATTGCAAAAATAAAGCACCTTTTGCCTTAAAAATCAGGTGTCTCCTTCCTGAGTTGAATCTGTTGGCATGTGCATAATCTCCAAATTCTACAGAAACATCAGCCCCCAACCCAAGCCTGAAGACTTTTTTAATCGCCAAACTTCATCAAACATGACCATCCTAAAGATATTCACCAGGAACCACCTCACCACTCAGTACACCATAATTATCATTAAATCCCTCCACTCCAGGGTTCCATCCAACCCATGCCCCTGCAATATATTCAACCTAGAAGCATCTAGGTTTGGCCTTGAACTTTCCACCGTACTCAATACCTCACTGGATTCTGCCATCTTCCCAGAAGACTGGAAGCATGCAGAAATCAAATCCCTGCTGAAGAAACCTTGAGCGGAGCCCAATTAATTCAGTAAATACAGACCCATATCCCAGCTCCCTTTCCCAGCCAAAGTAATTGAAAAAGCCATCAACCAACAACTTACCATCTACCTGGAACACAATCACCCCCTAGATGACTCCCAATCAGGATTCTGCAGCAACCCCAGCACTGAGACAGTGCTGATCACAGCCACAGATGACATCTGGGCCCTCCTCAACAAAGGAGAGACAGTCCCCCTTATCCTCTTTGATCTCACAGAAGCCTTCGGCACCGTCTCCCACCACACTCTCTTTACCAGACTTCACGGCATGGGCATCCAAGAAGCCACCCTCAGATGGATCTCCTCTTCCCTCACTGACAGAACACAACGAGTCCACCATGTACCCTTCACCTCGGAACCCAAACCAATCACTTGCAGAGTCCCTCAAGGTTCATCACTCAGCCCCACCCTCTTCCACATTTACATGCCTCCACTTCGAACATACTCATACCCCATGTGCTCAACATTACATCCTATGCCGACGACACGCAACTCATACCTTCCCTCTCTGAAAACTCCACTGCCGCCATAATGAACTTTCACCAATGCATGACCAGCATAACCAGTTGGATGAAGGATAACTGCCTCTAGTTCAACACAGACAAGACAGAAGTCTTGTTCTTTATCAGCAACAACTCCCCCTGGGATTCCTCCTGGTGGCCTACAGAACTATGGCCCACTCTAACCTCAGCTGAGCATAGCAGGGATCTCGGTTTCATTCTGGACAGCAAACTCACCGTACGTTCCCAAGACATACAGTGTAATCCTCCAGCTTCTTCATCCTATGCATGTTACATAAAAATTTTAAGTGGCTTCCCCAAAATGCGAGACACATCATCATCCAAGCCTTCGCCACCAGCTGACTAGACTACGGAAACACCCTCTACATTGGAATTGAGGCCCACCTAGTTCCAATACTACAGACCATTTAGGACACAGCAGCAAGGCTCATCCTGGATCTCCCTCATCACACCCATATCACCCCCCACATCAAAAAACTCCACTGGCTCCGAGTTCAGAAGAGGCCAGTTCAAGCTCCACATCCACGCGTTCAAGACCCTGCACAACTCCGAACATGCGTACATCAACCACCGCCTGAGATTCCACAAATCCTCCAGACATCTCCACTCGTCTTTCATCACGCTGGCCCATTCCCCTTGCATACAACACAGCAGAGCAGGAAAACACTCCTTCTGCTACCAAAGGCTGGAATGGCCTTATTCTTGCACCTCAGGGCCCTACTCTACTGGAGTTCCTTAGGGTGCTGAAAACCTGGCTCTTTGACTGAGACCCTCGACCCTGCCAGCCCCTGGATACCCTCACAAGTGAAAAGTCATGCTCTACAAGTTGACATTGATTGATTGATCGACTTTCTGTCCTCAATGGTCCGTTGTGTTGCCACAGCCTCTCATGTCTATCCTGCATAGTTTGGTTTGCAGCCCCTACCCCCTTTCCCCTGCCCTCCATGGTCTATTTTGCTGCCACTGCCCCTCCTGCCTGCTCAACTTGCTGTCTCTGACCCTTCCTCCCTGCCCTCTATTGTCCAAGTCCATGCCTTTAACCTCTGCCATCCCATAGTGTTCTAATGAATAAATACATCTCTAACATTCTGTATTTATTACAAATGTGTGGCACACCTGAAATCATCTTGCTGGAATCAAAACTGTAAAACCTAAAGCATTTCCTTTGGGAATTAAAAAAATGAGGGGGACTTTTCCCAAAGACATTATGGTTAGTGCTTTAAAACACTAAAACGAGGACACATTTTCTGAGTTCTCAAATAGCGATAAAGCACTTTTAAATTATTTACTATCTTTATGTTTTTTAATTCAGTTGCTCACTTGATTATTTGATGCACTTAGGGGAGAGAATGTAGTGTAATGGCCAGGGCTGTTGACTTTGTAACTGGGAAATCAGGTTCAAGTTTTGGCATTGAGTTTGAGCATTGGCTCAACATCCTTTTTCTGGGCAAATCATTCAATTTCCCCTTGCCTAAAACCAAAATGAATGTGTTCTCATAGGAAGCCATCCAATACCTTCAGGCCATATCCATGCTACATAAAACTGCAATAACTCAAATAAAAATACAAAATTGAGCATTTCACACACTTTGTCATTGGGCTATTCCTGGGCTATGTTTGGGTGTCATTTGTGCTGCATTTTGGATCTTTATTTCCTGTTTGCCATCTTGTGAGACTGTTTTGTTATGAAGCTCCCTAATTTTCTCATTTACTGCAATATCTGCAATAGAAAATTCTTTCAGTTTTTCACTTCGATTTCATCAAGATAGCGTTCAGATGTGCCATCCTTTTGTCATAAATTTAGAAAGTTAGCACTCTAATTGCTCATTAGAATATTGTAGTAAAGCTACAGTTGGTCACCTGGGAGTTAACTGGCAGTCTGCTGCTGGTGAAAGTGCATGTTTCAGTCTGCATGTCAGAGTGTTTTAATTAAATAGGTAAGAAAGATATTTGAGAACTCATTTAAAATATTTCTAATTTTGCTTTCTACAGCGCTAACCATAATTTCTTTAACAAAATGAACCCCTATTTTCTTACTTTCTAGATTAAGCCCCATATTTATACTTTTTTAGCGCTGCATTTGCGCCACTTTTTGACATAAAAACGGCGCAAACTTACAAAATAAAATTGTATTTTGCAAGTTTGCTCCACTTTTGCGTAAAAAAATTACGCAAATGCGGCGCTAATAATGTATAAATAAGGGCCTAAATGTTTTACATTTGACCAGTTTGATTCAATCAAAATGGCATCAGGACTGCTACTCTTTTATCGAAATTAAGACTGGAGGAGCTCTTGTTCTTTAGAACACTCTGGGAGCCTGCAATAGAACACAGGAGAATCAACTGACAGGCTGCTGCTGTTGGAAGTACATTTTACTGAGAATATCAGATTCTATTGCAGGACCGTAGGCTTTGTATACTGCTTCTCTTTCCATGCTACTTTGTTAACAGCAGCCAGTAAAAAAACAGCAAACATTATTTAACAAGTCTACATTATTCATAAAACCTGGTACATACCCTCAGCCAACCAACAAATCAGAGTCCATCTATCCTTATAAAAGGGGACACTGACATTGCAGGTCTTCTTACTTTGCTGCAGAGGCAATCAGTTAAGTATCACAACTTTGTATTTGTTTTCTTGTCGCGTTTGACACGTTCATTTGACATGATTGTGTCCTCTTCCTTAATCACCTCAAGTGCACAAGCTGTCATTTGGTTTTTCTTCCTTTACGGTTACGGGAGTTCTGCTTCTCCCTTTGCTAGCCTTTGAAGCTGGAACTGAGGAGTAGGTGCTTTTGCTCTGAAGCGCTGCGCATCGTGCCAGTCCTCCTTTATTTGTGAAACGGCATATGCGTGGCTGTGCGCACCTTTGTTTGAACTTGGAGACTGCTGTAAAAGCATGTTGCAGTTCCTGAGATACTTATCTAACGGCTTTGGTAATTCGCGCTGTCACTCCTCACACACCTGATGGGGCCGTATAATAGAAATTTAGAGCTCTATTCAAGGGGCTTGCTCCCTCCACCTGGATTTTGACCAGATTTTTTTTCATTTTGACCTGCTCTGGGGATGTCCCCCCATTACCTTCCCTGAAGGCGGTTTGATTTTACCTTCTTTGAAGGCATTGGGATTGCACCCATTCAAGTGGCTTCACCATGGTACAATCTTTTTATGATGATGATGGGTATTTTGAACGATACCTAGAGGATGATTGTGCTTAAGACTCAAAGTAGCGTTTAGTACAGGGTATGGATAATTCGGTTCAGGATTCCATTAATAGAGCCTTGATCTGCGCTTTGCACCCATTTACTAAACCATTGACACACGTTGTTCATAAGGAATGGAGCAGGAAGTCTCCCAACAAGCTATCATTTGTGAAGATATTCTTGGCAGAAACCAGTGAGCGCACCGTTCTCAATAAAGAGATACGGCCTCATTCTGATAAGTTAAATAAACTGTTAAGTAAACTGTCCTAAGCTGTTAGACTGTGGGTGCAAAGATTCTGGGGTGCCAAGCATGTTGGTGCCTCCTCCAGAGGGAACCCCTTCTGAAGATACCTCCTTTCGGTCATTGGAGTCAGACTCCTTCCAAGAAGGGCTTCAATCCCTCCTGGTTATGCTTCCGAAGAAGACAAAACTTCAAGAGTCATGATCTCCTCTTGACCAAGCAGGTTGTTTGGCTTTCAGACCTGAAGACTTTATTCATCCTCGCTCTGTGAAGTGGTCTCCCCTTCAGATGTCACAAATTACATGCATAATCATCTAAAAGAGAGGTGATATCTAGGATGAGAGTGGAATACCCCCGACCCTCTCTCCCGGAAAAGGTGGCCGGGATGCCCAAATTGGATCCCAGCATACCCATTTTCTTTAAAAAGTTCTCCAAGGGTCCGAAGAAGGGCATCAACCATGCCTGGCGTGTTTGCCCAGTAAGCTCCTGGACATCTCAGGCCGCTGACAAAAATCCTGGAGAAGGCCACTCAGGCCAAGAACTTCAGTTCTCCCATCGATCCAGATATCCTGCTAGGTTGGGCTCAACGAGCATTGTGCCTTTCTTGGCAATGCTAATTGCACCATCACGGCTGAGAGGCGCAGGTCTCTCTTGATGAGCATGGATTCTAAGTTATGGAACTCGCTACATCGGGAGCCGGGCCCTTGGTCAACAGTCTTCTTTTTGGGCACCGGTTTGTTAAGGACTTCTACAAATATGAGGCAACCTTTTCCACCCTCAACAAGACCCAAACATCCTTTAAGAAGGTTTTTCAGAGTAGCCATTTTGAACGGGCCGGACTCTTCTGGGGTCCTCTTTCCAGTCATGGTCCCAGTCAGACCTCTTCCTAATGATATGGTGCCAGAGGTAGAGGTTATGGAGTTCTCAAAGGTAGTTCCAACAGATCCTCCTTCCAAGGTGGTAACTCGACCTCCAACACCACCTTTACCGGTAAGGATCAGGAGACAAAATCAGGCCTTTTGTTCACAATTGGCAGGAGATGGCACAGAGTGCTTGGGTTCTGCAGATCATCCAGGTTTGCAAGATAGAGCTCCATGACACACCAGTGCAGGAATACCTTCCTCCTCTTCATTTTTCCCAACGTAAAAGCTTGTTTAAAGACAATGTGATCCAGGTGCTCCTCCAAAAGGAGGCCTCCCCACCATCTTCCCGTCATCCCAGAGGTTTAACCAGGACTATTTTTCTGTTTCAAAACTGGGGGGAAGGTTTTCGCTTGGTTCTCAACCTTAAGCAGTTCAATTCCTAAGTGGTTTACCACAATTTAAAAATGGAAGGTATCCACGTTCTCAGAGAGCTCTTTCAAGAAAACAATCGGATGGTGCACCTCCAACCTCAAAGATGCTTACCTGCCAGTTCCTCCTCATACGAGATTTCTTCAGGTTCAGTGGGGTCCCGATTGGTACGAGTTTGCGGTTCTCCCATTTGGCTTCTCTGAGGCCCCCGGTGCTTCACAAACCTGTTGAGCCCTGTAATAGAACATCTCAGACAGAAAGCTGTGAGGTTGATCATCTATTTGGATGGCATCATCATTATGACTCTAGAAGGTGAAAATTTCCAAATATCTCTTGTGTCCTTCCTAGAACCTGGGGTTCCTGTGTTTTTAGGTGGATTCTTGTCTTGCACAGCTTCAATTCCCAAAGGCCAAAATTTTGATGATCAAGAAATAGTTGAGACAAGCATTGACTACTCCAACGATCTCCTTGTGAATTCTGGCCAGGATCGTGGGCCTTCTGGCCTTATCTATTCAAGCAATTTTCCCAGCCCTCTTCATTACAGGGCCTTGCAATGCCTCATAGTGCGCCATCTCCGGAAAGGACTTTCATATTCCAAATGGATTCCCCTCTCAGAGGAGATGAAAGGGGAGATGACCTTGTAGCTCAACCACATGGACGCCTGGACCAGCAAAGCAATATTCAACAGCATTCTGAATTTGAACATAGAGTCGGATGCCAGCAGGTGGGGCTGGGGAGCATGGTGTGGTTTGATCTACACAGGAGGCTGATGGTCTCAAGAGGAGCTACAGCTTCATATCAGCTGCCTCGAGTTACAAGCGGGTTCTTTTGCAATAAAGATGCTTTCCACTCATTGAACTGAATGTTTTATCCGGCTCCAAATGGACAATGTTTCAGCAGTGAGGTACATCAACCACTTAGGGGGTACGAGATCAGGTCCCTTGTCGAAGATCGCCAAGAACATCTGGCATTATTGCCTTCAAAATCAGATCTCAATGACTACAGAGTACATTCCAGGATGCAAGAACGTGATTGCTGACTGGGACTCACAATTCCCCAAGGACTCAAGTGATTGGAAACTTCATCCCAGGGTCTTTCATTTCCTTAGTCAGCAGTGGAGCCCTTGTATGGCGGATCTGTTTGTGTCTCGGTTGAATGTGCAGCTTCCAATTTTCTTCAGTTGGAGGCCAGACCCTCTGGCAGTGACTTTGGATGCCTTCCTGCAGTCTTGATTGAGGAACCTGCATTATGCTTTTCTTCCCTTCATCATGATCCTGAGGGTGCTGGCTCAAGCCCGGAGACAGCGAGCAGAATTGATTATGATTATGCCTCTGTGGTATTGTGGTTTCTGGTTCTTTTTTAAATGACTTGGGACAGCCCGATTCATATCTCTCTCTTTGAGGATCTCCTCACAAATCAGACAGGATAGCCCCATCCTCTGATACTGTCAAGGCAGCTCAATCTGGTCACTTGGGGATTTCCGGAAACAATGGCAGCTACCAGGCATTTCAGGGAGAGGTTTCTTTCTTCCTCACCCAATCCTGGGCCCAAGGTGCTCATAAATTAATTTCTGCATGGAAACATTAGGCTAGCTGGTACAGCGAGAGGTGCGTGAACCCTGTGGTGGCCGATCTTCCAATGATCATTATCTTTTTGGCACAGTTAGTGTTGGAAATGGCCCTTTTTCCAGGGTTTTCCCCAAACATGTTTTCGTTTCTGACCTCCTGTTTTTGGTCCTGTGCTAAATTTTGTTTTTGATGGCTTTAAGACTCTGAGCACTTTACCACTGCTGACCAGTGCTAATAAGCAGGTGCTCCCTATGTAAAATGTATTGATGATTGGTTTATCCATGATTGGCATATTTGATTTACTGGCAAGTCCCTAGTAAAGTGCACCAGAGGTGCCCAGTGCATGTAAATCAAATGCTACTAGTGGGCCTTCAGCACTGATTGTGCCACCCACAGGAGTAGCCCTGTGAACATGTCTCAGACCTGCCACTGCAGTGTCTGTGTGTGCGCAGTTTTAAACTGCCAATTTGAACTGGTAAGTGTACCCACTTGCCAGGCCCAAACCTTCTCTTTTACTACATGTAAGGCACCCCTAAGGTAGACCCTAGGCAGTCCCATTGGCAGGGTGTAGTATATTTAAAAGGTAGGATATGTACTGGTGTGTTTTACATGTCCTGAGAGTGAAGTAATGCTGAATTTGGTTTTCACTATTGCAAGGACTATCTCTCCCATAGGGTAACATAGGGATTGCCTTGAAATATCTTTTAAGTGTAATTTCCCATTGGCAGCAGATAGAGATATGGGGCCATATGTACGAACACATTTTCCCATTGACACAGAATGGGCAAAACCCTTTGTTACATCTGGCCAATGGAGTTTGGAGTCTCTGAACTCACAATTTAAAAATACATCTTTTGGTGAAGTTGATTTTTAAATTGTAAGTTTAAAAGTGCCAGTTTTAGAATGTGGGCATTTTCTTGCCTAACCATTCTGTGCCTCTGCCTCTCTGTGTAATACATGTCTGGGTCAGGATGACAATTAGGCTGTTTGTGAATTCACTCTAGACAGTCACACAAAGGGAGCTGAGATGTGCTCTGAATACCCTGATGGCTCTTCCTGAGCTAGAGTGGTGAGAGGAGGAGCTGACACTTGCACCTGAATAGGGGTGTGCCTGCCCTTACAAAAAGCATTCTCGAACCCCCTAGAGTGTGTCTGGGGCGAGGGCAGGATAGGCAGGGTCTTGTGCACTGCAAAGGCTTTTTGCCTACTTCAAAGGCAGTAATGGGTATAAGTACTGGAGCTCTTACCCCACAAAGTTAGAACACTTCTGGACTGGGGACATTCTGCCAGGAACAAGAGCTTGATGCCTTAGTCGGACTATCACTCTGGCTGTTGCTTTGTCGTGCTGGCCTGCTGCTTGCTGCTTCTGTTCTGGGAGTGAAAGGATTGGACTTTGCTTTCTACATCCTGCTTTCCAAGGTTCTCCAAGGACTTGAACTGAGTTTGCCTCCTGTTAAGAAGTCTCAGGGCCATCAAAGACTTCATCTGCCAGTGCCTGGGCTCTGTTGCTGAGAGTCCTGACTTGCCAAATGGTGCCAAATCCAGTTCCTGGGCCCTTGGGAGTGAGCTCTGGTGCAATTAAGAAGAAACTAAGCACATCGACTCCAGAGCTACTTTCGAATCGGTGCCACTCTCTAACTCCAAGTCGCTGCCTGCACCAGAGCCATGGTCCCCACTGAGTGCAACAACTGCGATCTGCATCACAGGCCACCACAGCACCTCTGAAGTTCCACCACATCATGAGTCCTGAGTGTCATGTCCCCGGCATCTGGGACAGCCAACTATGACTCTGCTGCAGCACCAGTGGCCCCGTGGTGTGATGGCGATACCGCAAAGTCGACGCCTCACATCTTGACCTGTTGGATCCATCAACCTTGCCATGTCATAAGGAACTGACGATGTGCCACCGACCCGCATCACCTCCGCTGCAACTGTAAGGAACCAGCACCTCTCCACCACTACCTAGCAGTAAGGAACCAATGCTGCACCGGCTCCAGTGACGCCTGACTGCCCGACTCCGTCTTTGTTTCCTCATTGTTTTCCAATATACTGTACCTGGGGTCCGTGACCGGCCCACACTCCCTCACAAGTGACGTCAGACTGTTGGAAGCAATTCCATCAAGACTCCGTGATAGCCCCGGTTGGAGATATTGTATTTCTAAGTACTATACTAAGATTTATTACCTTGAAAATTTGCATCTTTGCGTGTATATGTTGGATTGTTGTCGCTTTGCTCTTGTTTTACTCAGATAAATATTGGATATTTTTCTAAACTGGTGGGGAATACTTTTGTGGTGTTTTCATTGTGTTACTGTGTGTGTGTACAAATACCTTACACATTGCCTTTGAGATAAGCCTGACTGCTCGTGCCAAGCTACCAAGTGGGGTGAAAGCAGGGGTTATCCTAGCTGTGTGGCTCCCTTACCCTGACTAGAGTATGAGTCCCCGCTTGGACAGAGGGGCAAACCACTGCCTACTGGAGACCCCATTTCTACCAGTTAACTTTGCAGGGTTTTGCCTACAGAACGATTTACAAGTTCTATTCAGCTTTTTCTGCTGGTCATTCTCTGATTGATGGTAAATCGGTGGAGGATCGCCTCTTGGTTGCATATAGTTCAGGGAAGTTCAGCTGACTCATCCCAGAGGCTGAGGCCTAGGTACTCCAATCTACAGGATGTGGATTTGGTGCTTTGCTTTTTTGGAGCTTGACCAGCGAAAGAGGATCTTTCTTGTAAACATTTTTTAGCAAAGTTAACGACTCTCTTGTGTCTAGTGTCGTGTAGGCTTGTTTCGGAGGTTAAGGCACTGGATCTAACAGGAAGATTTTTTTCTTTGTCAGGAGTCACTTTTGAATTTCTAATCATACTAAGACACATTCTTGTACTATTTCTTATCATGCTTTTCTTGTTAATCTTAAATTATGTGGTGTAAGTTGTTTGAAGGCATATGAAGATTGTACACAAGAAAATCAGTAAGATCAAAAGGGTCAATTGTTGACTGCTTTGCAGAAACCATTTAAGCCTGTTTCCTCAACTACCCTGACTAAGTGGGTTAGATGGCTGCTGTCTGAGGCAGATATTGATGTTTCCATCTGTAGAGCCCATTCGGTTAGGGTAGCTACAGCTTCCAAAGCGTTTGCAGTAGGCGATAGGACATTATGGCTGCAGCAGACTGGTTGTCCAATTCCACATTTAAAATGTTTTATCATAAGCCTATCCTTGACATGGCCTCCAGAGTGGTCATGCAGCTCTAAACTAGCATAATCCGAAGTCTCCAGCCCTGCAGTAGAATATAACATTTTCAGACTGTTGCAACAAGAATTTTCAGTTCTATTAAGGACATGGAGGCGAGGATTATCCCACCCACCATGCTGGAGGTAGCGCAGAAGTAGCATTGTTTTGTATGACTTATGTTCTTATCCCACCCTTAATGCATGTTATTGCTCTTCGCATTGGTTTCTATTCTTATTCTCTTGGAGGTTCAGACAACAAATAGGCAGCAGTTTTGGTACCTGGTCACATGGAGGGTATGGAGTTATGTTATACCTTTCTTCTTCCAGTGATGGCTTTGAGGTTGTTTTTTTCTAGTGCAGTTGGACTTCGGTCGGATTGTTGGGATTTGTTTTGCTGTACATCTTGGAGGACTTTCTGATGGGTTATGAATAGCAAGGAAATAGGACATGTGATGTCAGCATTCACTTTTATTGGAATAGATGTACCCTGATTGCTAGTTGGGTTGGTTGGAGGAGTGTACCAGGTTTTATGGGTAATGTAGTCTTGTTAAATTGTGTTTGCTGTTTTTTTTACTGTTTGCTGTTAATAAAGTAGCATTGAAAGAGATGCATAATCCACACCACCATGTCCTTGATAGAGTTGAAAATTCTTGAAAAGTTTATACTTCTCTCTCACATGGCTGAGGAAGAGAGCGTGAATTGCACTGCCTTGCTTTACTCCAGATTTATCAGGCAATGCAGTGTCACGCAGGGTGGCTTTGTGTGGCTTGATTAATCTCACTTAGGTTTTGCGTCACCCTTGCCACTTTGGCCCTCAGTGTTTTGTCATAAAAATAAATCAACAAAATGCAGGCAGTACTGTGCTCATAGTGGTGAAATATAATATTCATACATGTCCATAAAAACACAACACAATCATCATGTGTAAATTTGGTTAGATACAAGAGAAAGACGTTGTCTCAGTGTAGGATTAATCTTATTACAATTGCTGAGCTAGGTTGATGTTTCAACCCAACAGTCAATTCATGGGTTTCAAAAGGACAAAGTCCAATGCATTTGTATTCTCATGGTACTATTAAGGTGTCAATCATATTGTGTTATAGATAGGTACATAGTGTGAAGTGGAATCTCTTATCGTTTTTATATACAAAAGTTTTGAAGTTCATTCAGTATGGGGTGGTTGGTCACAGCAGCTCTTATCGAAGTAGTTCCTTGCCATCAGGTGAACCTGAGATCACATTTCGAAGAAAGCAACCACTCCAAGGAAACAACCATCTATATCACAATTATGGAGGTAGCGTCTCTATTGTTACTTCTTGTATCTGCCCTACTGCTTCTGTCATTCATAAGGAGATCTCTAGTGGCAGTAGTTCCCAGATTCCAAATAGGTAACAGTAGGAAATGAAGAAACGATGGAGGCTCTGTAATCCAGATGGCTGTAATGAATCCTGGAGGGAATCGGTTTTTCAGCCTGGCCTTCTGTTTAATGCAAATTGGTTATTCTACTCCCGGTTGGGCCTGAAGGATTTTTAGTACATGTGAATAAATATTTGAATCAGACCTGGTCTCACTTAGAGGTTAAGTCATTAGGGTAAAAATCATTGCCTCAAATGGAATAAAATCATTGTCTTGCCGTTTGATATATTAGTAGATAAATGAAGTGTGACTTTAGAGTGACAAACATGCACGATTACTACTAAGTCAAATGGATGGTTGTTTTGGGTCGAGCAGAGTACAGGACTACATGACAAACAATGCTCTAAAGCAATAAAAAGGGTTAAATACAAAGAATGTGATAATCTACATTATCAAGGCATTAAACGACAAATAGGACTTTTTTCATTAATCACAAGCAGTAACATCATTTTTAACAATAGACGCACATGTAAAAATAATACTTAGAAGACATGGCCATGCAATGAATGGAAATCACAACGTTATCACCAATGAATTTATAATTGTTAACTTGATTAATGATCTACATCATAAACCAGAAATGTCAGATATGAGAATTAAGCTCGTTTCCCCAGAACAATTACACTCCCGCAGCGTTCACTGTGCTAGAATTTTCAAAGACTACGTTTCCCAAAATGCCATATAGAGGCATAATCTGCAGACCTCTGTGTGTATGCATACCGACATTAAAGTAGGACTGTGTGATTCATGGAATAAAGTTAAGGATCTTCTTTTCTCCTCTTCGGGGTCTATTCACTAAATCCTCAGGCACGGCATCAGCCAAAAACACTGCACTGCGTCGGTTGAGAAGGAGAGAGCAGGAACGTACCATATCTACAGAGACATTGCACTCTCCTCTCTCCCTAGCTCCTGCGCACTATTAGGCTGCTGAGGACTAAATCCTATGCTAACAGTATCTTTAAAACATTTCCTAATTTGTATGTGTGCTATGCAGTGCAGCACACATGCACAGTCAGAAAAGAAAGGAGAAATAAAAGCATTTCTCCTTAAAAGAGCCTATTTCAAAAGGGTGTTATTTTTTATGCAAAACCCTGTCCACATTTATTTAGTAGAGAGGAGTTTGCGTAAAAAATCATAGGTGGTTGCATGGGAACGCGCTACTTTCAAGTGCATTTCCAGTACTTGTAGTCAAATCTGACCTTGACTTTTATATTGTTACACTATTACATACTCATAGATTTCTTTCCCTATTAATGCCCCTTCACAACATGGTTGTGATATACCTAACATATATACCAGATACTCCTCACTTTTGAACCCCTTCATGAAAACTCCCAGCACTGTATTAATACTCAGACTGGCACCATACAGTACACAAATGATAGAAACTCCTCAGTGAAATGTCCCCTCTTTTGGCTTTTGATCTAACCTCTTTAGTTGATGTGGACAGGGTAGCTGTATTTCTTTTGTCATCCCCTTTTGAACTCGGGTCAATATGTAATGCAATTATTGACTAAATGCTATATTGTCTTTTGAAAGTGTGCTTAGATTTGGCACTGTAATGAAGTCGCAATAAGATATCTGTTAGGCCTTACCCTAACGTGCAATGGAGGAATCTTTGTGGGTCTCAGAATGAGTATATAAACCACCTAAATAGCATCTTCATGTCTGATTGTGGATGGCTTACTTCCCTCTTTATGTCTCTCTCTCTCTCTCTTCTATCAGCTTCTGTCACACAGCTCCTTGCGGACATCACTACCAATGACATCCAAGGACATCCAGGCAACTGCTATTAGGCCCTCTACCCTCTGTCAGTCAGGTAAATAGGGGAATCTATGATCTTAACTTCTACAACTTTATTTGGTGACACAAATGCCAAAAATACCATATAGACTATACTCCGTTAGGAGGTACGTAATGCACAAATTATGTATACTAATATGCAGAAATAGCTGTAAAAATAGTTAGAAAACTGCAATTAGTGAAAATCCCAATAGTTAGAAATGGTCCCAGGGGGAACACAAACCATATACTAAGAAGGAGGAATTCAAATGTCAGTTTCCCACCTAGGCAAGTGTAGTGTGTACAGGGGCACTGGGAGTATTAGAAAACTCCAAAGGTAAGTGATACAACCCCCACCCAGAGACCAGGAAAGCAGGAGTAAATCACAGTAACGTTCCTAGAACACACAAGAACACAAGAAAGAAGATTATGCAAGAACCAGAAGAGCCTGCAAGACACCAACAGTGGATTCCTGGACCTGAAGGCCTGTGGAAGAAGGGGACCAAGTCCAAGAAGCACAAAAGAGTCCAGGTAGAACAGGAGCCCCTGCTAACCCAAATCAAGATGCAAATGAAGAACCACCAGCGAAGAACAACAGTCAGAACTGCACCCAAGAAGATGGATGCTGGTTCTTGACTGGTGCAGCTGATGTCCCACGCTGGATGGATGATTGCAGTCTGGTTTGCAGTGCTGGATTCTGCCAGCAAACCTTGGCACACGCAAAGCTCGCGGATAGCAGAAAATGCGGCTGCTCGGCACCAGGAGGGATCTGGTGGACTCAACCTAGGAGAGGGAGTCAGAGGGGGATCTCAGCAACTCAGAGAGCCCTCAGAAGACCAGGCAGTGTGTACAGGAGTCCCACAACATGGGGACAAAGAAGGTGCAAAAGGAGGCCCATGCAGCACACCAACAAAGGATCCCACGCCACCGGAGAACCACGCAGGAAGCTGTGCATCGCAGGAAGGAGTGCTGGGGGCCGGAGCTGTATCGAAATTTGTGGAAGGATGCCAACAAGCTTTGGCAACTGCAAAACACGTGGTGCATGGGGCTCCTGTCTTGTGTAGGGAGGCAACCTCTTAGCTCCACCAAAGTTTGACAGAAGAACATCAGGACCGTCAGGACCACTTCAGTCTATCACCCGTGATACAGGACCCATGCAACTCTTCAGAAGAGGGGACCCACGCAGCTGGTCGTCTATGCAGACAGGTGCCTACTGAAGCAGGGGAGTGACTCCTTCACTCGAAGGGAGATTCCTTCGTTCTTCTGGTGCAGGCTGAAGACAGGCTGTCCCTGAGGATGCATGACCAGGAAACAGTTGCAGTTGCTGGCAGGAGCTGAAGATACAATGTTTCAGAAGTTGTCTTTGCTTATTTGTTGCAGTTTGCAGAGTCTAGATGCAGTTTCTTTGGTAAGAAGGTGAAGTAAAGGATGCATAGGATTCCTGCTGGAGTCTTGCAATCCGAATCTGAAGAACCACCCAAGAGAGAGGCTCTAAATAGCTCTGAAAGGGGGGTTGGTCAGCTAAACAGGTAAGCACCTATCAGGGAAGGGCACTGATGACCCAGGGACCCTCTGGAGGAGCTCTGAGCACCACCACCAAATGTGCCCTTCAAAGCATTTCTAGTGGCTTGGGGAGGCTACCCCACCCAAGCCTGTAACACCTATTTCCACACGGAGAGGGTGTAACTCCCTTCCCCCAAAGGAAATCCTTTGTTCTGCCTTCCTGGGCTTGAGATGCTCAAGCAACAGGAGGGCATAAACCTATCTGAGAGGCGGCAGCAGCTGGGGCTGCCTGGAAAACCTCAGAAGGCTGAAATGGCAATACTGGGGGTCCCCATAGGACTTCTCAGAGTGCATGGAATCATACAACAAATGGTTGCGAAAGCCTTGGGGTATGATTCCAACATGTTTAATACCAAACATGCCTATGTTCAGAGTTACCATTATGTAGCTGGACATAGGTAGTGGCTTATGTCCAGTAGACGCGTAAAATGTCATCCTGCAACTCACAAAGTCTGGGAAAATGGTCCTGGAGGTCGTGGGGGCACCTTTGCTACTGCAGGGGTGCCCTCACACACAGGTACTCTGCACCCTGCCCTCAGGGCTGGAGGGCCTGCTATAGGGGTGACTTATAAGTGACCTGGAGCAGTGTATATGGCAGTGAAAGGGTGCATGCCCCCTTTTTCACGCAGGCTGCAATGGCAGTCCTTGCACGGGCTCCCTAAGGGTGGCAAAAGAAATGCTGCAGCCCATAGGGATCCCCTGGAACCCCAATGCCCTGGGGACCTAGGTGCCATATACTAGGGACTTATAACGGGGCACCAGTATGCCAATATTGGTTGAAATACTGGGTTACCAGGATGCAGTGACAAAATTTAGAGAAGAGAGAGCACAATCACTGGGGTCCTGGTTAGCAGGATCCCAGAGAACACAGTCAAGCACACTGACATCAGGCAGAAAATGGGGGTAACCGTGGCCATGGCAAAAAGAGGGTACTTTCCTACAAGTTGACATTGTTGAGGTATAATAATTCCATATTTCTTTATGTCCCGTTGGTACCAGCATTATTCTTTTTTTCTGCAAAACAATGCAAATTAACGCACTTTGGTGAACTTTAGACACATACCTATATTTGATGTATTGTTTTGTTCTTTTTCTTTCAGGCACTGGGGATTGTGCTGGATGAAGATATGAAAGAACCACCTACAAGGGGTGGATGGTGGACAATCCAAGGAGAGAATCCGATCCTCCTCGAAGCTACTATCTCAGTAGCCAACACTGCTCAAGAAAAAGAGGAGGAAAAGAAGGACCTGATTGAGAAGGAGGAGGAGGACCTGGACGACGACATTGTTGCTTGCACACAGAACATCCCCAAGAATGCTATTTCATGGGGGGCGTGGCTTGGCACCATGGCGGTAGCAGCTTCTTCCTGAGGCTCCCGCCTTTCTCTCCTCACCCCCGGGGCTATAATACTCAATTCGGCTCCAGATTCCGCAGAGAGGGAGCGGAATGCGTGGTGCCCCCCCGGGCTATCGATGTTCGGCTTCTAACCCCCAGAAACCACTGGTTCGGGCTCCGACACGAACAGGCTAGATGCGAGTTGGAAGAGAGCTCGAGGTGACAAGATGGCGGCTGCCAGGCACTCCGGGACCTGGGCGGCCGGGAGAGCACCCTTGGGCATCACCTCGGCTGACTGAGGGAAACACGGGGGCCTAGATCGAACCTTACCAATCCAAGACGAGCAGAGAGAAGAAAGAAACAGGCAGACGGGCAATGTTGGAGGAGACGACCCGGCACAGCGGAGACGTTATGAGAGGAGGTGAGGAGGCCTGGCATCAAGTAAGGAACGAGGGCGCAACCATCCGACACAGTAGACCGTGATAAACCCACCGGGAGGAGCTGGCCCGGGGAACTGTGATCCGGTGACCCAAATAGCGAGAAAGCAACCGAAGGTGAGAAGGGGCCGACGTAACGAGGCTGAAACCCAGTGAGGCCGCTAAAGAAGGGGTGGGAGATCAGCCGGGCCAGCAATGCAGGGAACCAGAGCAGAGGGACGCCCCCCCAAGCCGGAATACTGAGAGACAGCCGCTGGGAAGACACCGACCTAACAATATCCAAATCAGACCTTTCTAATAGATGAACCAACTAGCGATCGAATAAAGAAAGGAACGATGGCGTAACTTAAAAATACGGCCCGGCTCCACATTTTACCCCTAAGATCCGACACGTTAATAAAAATAGCCATCAGCTCAAATCGGAAGGTCCAACAGATTGTTCGCCGGTCCAGCTTAATAATCTGTGTATAGGACATTTGGCTCAATAAAAGACAGGCCTCCACCCCCCAGGTGCTGGACCCTGGTGGGCCCATCCAGCAACTTTTGGAAAACAGATAAACACTATCATCGGCTCTATACTGCCCTTACACTATCAAGCGATCACCAGCAAAAGCGCTGCACATCACCAGAGATGGGCAAACCAAATAGAAGGCGAGAAGCCGATTAAACTAGGGATATAACAGACAATGCACCCCCAGAACAGGAGGTTGTGGGGAAATTTTCCTCTGCGGAGGAGGGAGCCACAAAAGAGCCTACCCTGCAGGATGTAATACAGGCTATTGCTGCCTCCAGAACCGCTCTTGAGGTGAAAATAGACTCTCTCGCGTCAGACTTCACAGTGCTCAGAGACGATCACCGGCGCCTAGCAGAAAGAGTGACCTCGACAGAAAAACAGCTGAGAGAACTCGGACACGAGCTTCAAGGCGCTTCCAAAGCATCACGACAAATGGAGAAAAGAATAAAAGATTTGGAGCTGAGGGCGGAAGATGCTGAAAACAGATCAAGACGAAATAACATCAGAATCATGGGGCTACCTGAGAAAGTCGAAGGAACCAACATGGTTGACTTCCTTGAAAAATGGTTGAAGGAAAATATAGTGAATGAAGGACTATCCCAATTTTTTGCAGTTGAGAGAGCACATAGAGTCCCGGCACGTCCTCCCCCGCCGGGTCCTCCTGCTAGACCGGTGGTGGCCAAACTATTGCACTATAAAGACAGAGACCATTTACTCACCCAAAGCAGGAAAAAGGGAGACTGCTTATTGGACAACCAAGTGATTCGGATTTTCCCTGATTTCTCTCGAGAGGTATTAAAGCAGAGGGCCTCTTTCAAGGAGGCCAAACAGAGACTCAGAAATCTAGGGGTCCAATACGGGATGCTATTCCCGGCCAAACTCCGAATAATAACCACAACAGGCTCACAGTTTTTTAACTCGGCGGAGGAGGTTTGGAACTGGATGGACAAGCAACATCTCAACGAGAAGAGAATTAACCCTGAAAAACACCAACTAAACTTTAAAGGAAAGTCTAACAGCAATAATTCTACAAGACGCACTAGCCCATCCCCTCTGGAGATTCTAAATGACCGTCAAAAAGCAGTGGAGGCAGCTGCGTCCCTCGGCTGTTCTGAACAGAGTTCACCTAAGCAAACACATAGTGACGTAAACCAATCAGACTCGGAACATGAATCAGATTTGTCACTCACGCCTAACCAAAAGGGCCCGGATGTAACCCCAGGGACGTCAGACACCATAATCTGAAGTACGTTCTTGAATTACAAACAGAGTTCCTGGAAGATATGAGATATGATATATGTAAACCTCAGTGACAACCAGGAGTACACCTACGGCTTCTAAAACTGAACTAAAAGTCTGCAAGAAGAGACTGGCCTACTGACACCCGATAATCGAAACCCTGGAGCCACTGAATTTCAGTCTTTCTTCCACCCGGGGGCTGAGGAGAGGTCGCCCTGCTGAGCTTCGGTTTTCTATCTGAAGCACCCCCCACGTTGTTGGACAGTTAACATTTTTCACACAAGTTTGGGCGAGAGAGGTTCGACTTTTGTCCTAGGGATGGGGAGTTGGGGAGTTATTATGCTGGGGAATTTTTTAGGGTTTAATATCGGTCCGAGAATCACCACAGAAATTGCAAAATGGAGCAGGGAGCAAGAAATCACCAGGGAACCCATCACAATACCAGGCTGCCAGAAACCACCCCTCAGTAGAACAACAAAAACATTACTATGGCTACACCAAAATCATATAAGGTCCTTACCTGGAACATCAGGGGTATGAACTCTTTAGTCAAGAGATATAAGATATCTTCTTATTTGCAGAGAAGGGGTATTCAAATAGCTATGTTACAGGAAACGCACTTAACATCAAAAGAGGGCAAAGCCTTACAAAAAAGATGGAGAGGTCAGGCATTCTATACTGCTTATTCAGCATATTCGAGGGGCACTCTGATTTGGATCCGGGCAGGGGTCCCTTTTCAGTTGACAGATAGCCTCGTAGACCCAGAGGGGAGATTCTTAGCGATCAAAGGCAGACTGGAGGGGAAAGACCTGGCACTAATCAATGTATACGCCCCCAACACAGGACAGGGCGACTTCTTCACTCGACTATCCAACTCACTAGCGGCATTCCTGCAAGCACCGCTAATAGTGGGTGGTGATTTTAACTGTGTAAGTGCCCTCGGAGCAAATAGATCACATCCTCCCCTACCACATTCTCCATAAGTGAAAATAGCTCAACAGTTCACCACATGGCAGGCAAATTGGGGCCTCATCGATACCTGGCGTAAACTACATCCTAATACCAAAGACTACTCCTTTTTCTCTGCCCTCCACGAGCTCCATGTTAGATTAGACTCCTTCTTATGCTCACCAGACATACACTCACTTGTATCAAACACAGAATACTTGTCTCGTACAATATCTTACCATAACCCCCAGTTGCTGTCATTAGGATGGGGGTCCCCCATCCCATGTATACCCACATGGAGACTTAGACCCGAATTACTAGAAGATCCCCCCTTCCGAGATGATATTCGCCAAGCCATAGAACATTATTTCGAAGAAAACAACAACACCACGACTAGCGGGCTGGTAGAATGGGATGCCTTTAAAGCAGTAATAAGAGGGAGATGCATTGCTGAAACAGTAGGAATTCGCAGGACCTTATTAGGAGAGACCGAGAAGGCTGAGGCTATACTAAGAAAAACAGAGAAAAATAGGCCTGGAAACCCTCATTTACAACCCCAAATACAAGAAAACAGATCAAAAGAAGCACACTGTGTCGAACGCCTCAGATGTTTCGACCATAAGCAATATCTCGCAAGAGTGCATGGCGAAAGAGATAAAGCAAGTAAACTGCTTGCCTGGGTAATATCGCAGTCATAAACACCCCCCCCCCATAATGAACCTGACCGCAAGAGATGGGACCCAAATACATGACCCTGAACAGATTAACGCCCAGTTCTTGGCTTTTTATGAAGCACTATACCAAAAAAGATCTAACCTAAACAGGGACCTAACTGAGCAATACTTATTAACAATAAACTTAAAACCCTGGGAACCAACACCCACTGATGCACTAGAAGGAAATATCACACTAGATGAGATCAAAGGGGCTGTGAAAGACCTGGCAAGAGGAAAAACACCTGGCACTGACGGCCTGCCTGCCGAATTTTACAAAACCTTTGCTGAAATACTCGCACCCCGTCTAGAAAAAATGTTTAAATGTGCCAAAGATCAGGGCCTATTACCTGAAACTACTAGGGAAGCCATTATAGTCCCGCTGCTCAAGCCCGGCAAGGATCCAACTGGGATGGGGGCATACAGGCCCCTCTCCATGCTGAACCTCGATTATAAAATACTCAGCAAAATCTTGGCAACTAGACTCCTGCCTCTGATGCCCTCTTTCATCCACCCGGACCAAACAGGCTTCATCCCAGGCCGTAACACAGCAGGAAACATACGCAGGCTCTTCGCAGTCATGAATGGAATAACCCCCTCAACTGAGTCTCCGGGCATCTTGGCAGTAGACATCGAAAAAGCCTTTGATAGCCTGGAATGGGACTTCCTTTATAGGGTTATGGCCCAAATGGGGGTTGGCCCTGAATATATTGCATGGGTGAAACTGCTTTACACTAACCCCGCAGCTAGAGTCCATACGGGACGTATTATATCTTCTAAGTACGTGGTGGAGCGCGGGACGAGACAGGGTTGCCCCCAACCCTCCTGTTGTTTGCACTAGCAATGGGACCTCTGGCTGCGGCGGCCAGGGCGGGACAGGGAGAACCTGGGATACTGATCGGAAACGTAAGACACTTCATAGCCTTATATGCAGACGACCTCCTGATCTTTTTAGGTGATATACAGAGGGATCTCCCTGTAGCTCAACTAATGCTGTCCAACTTCGAAAAACATTCAGGCCTAAAGGTAAACTGGGACAAAACAGGTTTATTCCCTCTGGTGAAACATCATCAACCCCCACTGACTTTAGGAATGGTTAGATGGATACTTGATAGGCTTCCATATCTAGGAGTAAAAATATATCATGAGACTAGAGACATTTTTGATGGAAACTTAGGCGGCGTATTCAGCTCCATAAAATCCTGCATGACATTCTGGCAAACACTCCCTCTTTCGGTGATGGGTCGCATCGCGATTCTTAAAATGATAGTACTACCAAGACTGTTATACCATTTCGCGGCCCTTCCGATATGGATTCCTATGTCCTTCTTCAGGGATCTGAATTCAACAGTAAGCTCATTTATATGGGGTAACGGCAGGAAAAGAGTGGCTCTAACAAAGCTCCAGAGACAGATGTCAAATGGGGGACTAGCAACACCTGACTTTGAGTCATATTACATTGCGGCCCACTTACAATGGCTGGCACTTTGGATCTCTAACAGCTTGGTGTTACAACCTAATGCAGAGACCTCCTTGCCGCAGAAGGCAAGACTGTTTGAAATACTGCTAGGCTCCACAAAAGAAGGAAAGCAGGACAGCCCAGAAGTGAAAATAATAGCTAAATGTTGGAAATCATACTTACACAAAACTAAAACTAAAACTCCCTACTCAGCGGAACTTCCTCTCAGTGCGCTGCAAGCAATAACTCAGAAAAGGGCTGAACTTGAGCTTAGAGACTGGCTGGAGGCCGGGGTTAATACGGTTGGCACATTATTCAAGAACAATAAGTTGAAATCTTTTGAGACCCTTAGAGCAAAATATGACATCCCGGCAAAACATTTTTTAACTTACGGGACCATAAAGGCTAGCATAGGCAAAATTCTGAACCAACAGCACAGGAAATGTGCACGTACCTGGCATCCTCAACTCCCAAGACTAGGGTTATTTCTACTTTATATGCTTTGATTAGAACAGATAATACAGTCCCCCTTCCATATCTGAAACAACAATGGGAAAAAACCTTTAACAGAGATATCTCTGAAACAGAATGGGAACGCACACTACAGAACTTACCTAAAGCTTCGCGGAATGCCAGATTTAAACTGATAAATTTTTATGTCCTACATCAAGCCTACCTTACGCCCGCCCGTATTAACAAATACTTCAACAAAACCGCAGAGTGCTGTCCAAGATGTAAGATAATAGATGCAGAATTCAACCACATGTTTTGGGAATGCCAAACACTGACATCTTACTGGTCTGAGATTTGCCAAAAATTATCCCAGATACTAAGTAGGACTGTGTCATGCTCAATTGACACCTGCCTCTTGCACACATTTACACATTCTACTAAACATAAAGCCTCAGACAGATTCCTAGACTTAGCCCTAACCCTGGCGAAAAGAGAAATAGCCAGCAACTGGAAAAATCCTGTGGGCCCTAAACTAATAAACTGGAAAAATGAACTACTTAAGTGGGCTACTGCCGAAGGTACCCTGCTACAAAAAGAAGCCAGAACCGGGATCAGACCTCCTGAAGTATCAGATAACTGGGAATTAATAATGGATTCACTAAAAACCGAACTAACCATACAGCACTCCCCCAATACTCCATAGCCAAGTCCAAGTTGTCTATTCAAATACACAAAAGCATTCAGCCCTCAAAAACAGAATATAGCTCTCCCATGGACAAAGTCAGCTGACCCCTACACATACAAATTACCCCCAGAGACTCAATTAAGTTAACTGAAAGTCTCCAGCTTTCCTATTGCAGATGTAATATCATTAAATAAGTACCCAGACCAAGGGGTTAGGGTGGGAATGGGGAGGGGGGGAGTTGGATTTTGATGATACCAAATAAATAATGTTTACTAAGAATGAATCTCTACCAGTTTAAGCGCGCAAATAAATAAATCTAATGTGTTATACAGAGAGATGTGAAGAAGGAAGTACAATGTAAACTGTTTTGAATTGTTTATAAAATCAATAAAATCTGGTTAAAAAAAAAAAAGAATGCTATTTCATGGCCAGGCAACAGTCTTCCTGCAAAAATCCCTTACGTGGATTGCCAGTCTCCACCCACTAAATGAGCAGCCACAGTGCTTCTTCCACTTACACAATACACAATACTCCTCTTCATAGAATCCTCAAATTACAAGCACCACAGTACAATCTCGTACACACTCTGCCTTTGAAAGTGCATCTCCAGTGTTCTCTCATTAATCTGAGAGGGAGACAACCCTTCCTGTGTGGAACAGGTTATCCATCATTCATCATTCTCCCCATAACAACTGTTCAGATGGCACCCTTTTCCATGCTGGACATCACACTGGCCATGCCAGTTGGCCATGCATGCAAGGGAGAATTGGCATGGTCTATTGCTACAGTCTGGGAGGATCATATTTCCAACAACAGTCTATTATGCAGGAGGATATTCATTCACTGGGGCCTAAACGCAATGAGATAGCTGTCTCCTTTAAACCATTCTCATGGATGATTGACATGCAGATCAGTGCCTTGGATAATTTTTTTAAATGGTACCAGGACATGGAAAAGATGCACCAAGAACATCTTCTAAGTTTAGGGAACATGCCTTAACCATTAGGATAATAGAAGCACAAAGAAAAACATACTTATGTCACTTTTGAAGGAAAATGCATGCACACAATTCTACAGAGGCACCTCAACCTAGGAAAGACATACCACCAGTCAACCTCACCCCTCTGCTACAACCACTTGCACAGCATCTACCTGCATCACCTTAACCTCCTCCAGAAACTCAACCTCGAACAACTCAACCACCTGCAAGACAAATCCAAACTCAAATAATCTCACTACCAGTACCACGGAAAACAAGTCTGTAAAATAAATTACTCTATACTTTTTATGTAAAACCTATTGATAGCTTTCATCTGTGTTGAATGCTTGATGTGGCATTTACAACATAGGACGGTGTTTTTATGTTCTATTCTTTCTTTACTTTCCAAGTGTACTGAATATAAAAATGTAATTAGAAAGTTAGAAGCATTTTCTAACTAACAAGAATTTCCTTTTCTGAGAACACTATGTTCAAAAATATGATCTAGGATTGTCCAGGGTTATTTCTTTCCTGGAATCATAAACACCCTAGTTCAAGCCACCGGTATAAGAGTTAGCCAGATTTGAGGTCTGCATGTAGGAGTGGTAAAAAGGGCCAATGAAGGACATAGTAAATCCTACTTTTGTTTTGCTTGCGCTATTAGTGGCTGAGAGGGAATTTACTCTTCAAAGGAAGGTCCCTAAGTATCTTCCCAGCATAGGTGGAGTAGTAATGTGGTTTTCTGGGTGGATGCTGAAACTTTTGCCATACGTAGAGAAGAGCGTAGGGGAAAGTGCAAATCACCATTACGCTCCACTGGGATGAACTGGTCCGAGCCTTTACTCAAATTGGTAAAAATGAGGACAAGGCTCTATAAAGTGATATGCTATCAATGGTCAGTGAATGGTTGTCCTAATTAGATCATACAGGTATTCACCGCACTAGTTATCATAAAGATAAGTATGCTACTACTGTTTAACTTTCGTTCTACATCATAGCCAAGTTTGTATATATCCTTGCAGAGTTAGATTCAGGTGCAACTGATTGGAGTGGGTTAGTTTCAATGTTTAATTATTTTTGTTTACCTTGTGCTATTTTCATGGAGAATGCTGATGTTGATTCTGTTACACTTCTTGTAGAATCCAAATTGATGTCCTCTAGCAGACCAATATATGCCTCCTCTATTGTCTTAAGAGTAATGTATTTGACAAATGTGGTACTAACCTTCACATATTTAGAAAAATAATAAAGTTTTACTTCTTTAAAAAAAGTCAATCCCCCAAACCAGAAGGATCATCTAAGTAAGTGTCCTGGCTTGAGTACAGACACTCCTGGCCATACTCATTCTCTGTCTTCACCACGATGATGATTAAGTCCTCCTCCGAAGCAGATTGTAAATGGCTAGCCATCACAGGACCAGACATCCAACAGAAAGAAAGTAAGTAGGTGGGGAAATGGAGGACGTTTGAATGGAGAGACAGAACAACAGAAGGTGGGGTAGGGTGGGGAGGCAGATGCAACATAAGACCTACTATCAAGGAGTCATGAGGCCACAGTTTAGAGCTGATCAGGGACTTCTCTCAGAGTATCCAGTCCTCTCCGACTATGTCCTGCATATCCTGAGATATCCCTTCCTGAACCTTTCCAGTTGGCCTCAGGACCTCCTTGAGACTAGCCAAGGACACATATTCAAGGAGAAAGGAGGATGTGTGATGTCGGGAGCCGAGTTGTTCCTCATCTGCTGGTGTTGTTCTGAGCAGGCTCTGGGAGGAGGAGAAGATACCTGTGGAGGAGGTACACCTGGAGTTCCCAATGGTATGTGTTAAGTAGGGTGTGGGTACAATCCCAGATAATGGTGGGACCTGCTTTTGAAAACCACTGAATGGGCTTGCTCAGCATCAGGAGGAGCCACAATAACATCCTGCTCCTGGTTGGTAGTCGTCACATCGCCACACTCCACCCTTCCAATTGGCTCTCCAGCCTCCTCCTGGAGTCTTTTGGTAACAGATCTTGTTTGTCTCTGGGCAGGTAAACTCCCTCTGCTGGTGAGAGCCTCCTTCTTCTCCCTGGTGATCGTGGTGTCAAGCTCTCGTGCCTACTTCACAGTTAAGGATCTTCTTCCTTGCCTTAAGCCCTACTGTGATCTTCGTTAATACAGGTTAATTACAATATGAAATGTTAGAGTAAAGTACAGAGGTAACACTTTACTGGACACCACTCTCAAAACGAATGTGCTCTTATATGAAAATACAATTAACATACCTACTATGTGTGTGCTGCTCAGATACTTACAACTAAACCTGAATGTCAGCCAGACTACTCTCAGAAGTCTTTTGTACAGTAGGGTCATGCAGGGCTGCCGACATTTTAGCTGAGAGGACAATCCCAGAATGTTGTGGGACAAAATCCTGACCCACTGATGAAGATCTTCCCAGCGCTTGTGGTACAGCTTTCCTAACCGGGTGTGAAGACCCATTGCACTGCAGTATGTGGCAATCTCTTGCATTTATGGGCCCAAACTTAATTGCCAAGCTTGGTCTCAGAACCCCTATAAAGCTGAGGGTACCTTTAAAGGACCCCTGAAAAATGATCTCCAATTCTTCATCAGTAAATGGTGGTCCTTCTCATCTTGTCCAACAGCCATGTTGGGGGCTAGCAAAAAAGAAAAGAGTAGCACGATGGAGGAGGATGGTGTTGTGGTATTGAGAGGATGGTTCAGAATGAACTGAAAAAAAACAGACTTCCTCTTCCTGTGTGTTGCAGAAAGTGGAGACCTCCACTCTGCATGCAGAGCACAGACTTTACATGTGGAGGTGGATACTCCTTATGCGGGAGAAGACGTATCTCCATATATGAGGGGGACACCTGCATGTTGACAAAATCTAATGCAGTTTAATGGATTACAGAACTAGTAACCTTGGATTGTTTGTGTATGTAAGTTATGCATTGAAACGATTGGACATATTTATGAGAGCTTTGTACCACCAGTGCATCACTAATTTGATTTGATGGCGGTGCAGGTAGTACTCCATCTCTACAAGTTCACAAGTATGTGTCATATTTTGTAGGCTTATGTTGAAAAATACCTGCGCCAAAACTGGTTACGCCACACAGTGGGTAAAATATGCAAGGTAGACTAACCCAAGTAAATTCTAATTTAAAACTACCCAGTGATATTTATGGTTTTGTCAATGTGTGACACATCGTTTGCTAGCAGCATGCAAAGGCTGAAATATGTCAAAAGTTCTGTTTATTGGCAAACTGGGTGTAGGGAATGACACAGTGGCTGTTCTATATAAATCTGAGCATCAAAAACACTCTGGCAAGCTCAACTATGCCATGGAGTTGTTTATTCTGCAGCTGGGAATCACAAGGAGACTACCACCACGGAGGCACCTCAGGAAAAGGAAGCATGTTTTTTGCCAGCAAATTTCCCTCATTGACCACCAGGAGGATGAGGTAATCAGATATTACTGACTGATGAGGGACTCCATTATAGAACTGCTGAACAAGATAGCACCAAGACTCCTGCAACCAACTACCAGACCCAATAACAGAGCTCCGCAGGTCAAGCTGATGGCAGTCCTCCAAATGCTGGCATCAGGTTCCTTACAGATCACCACAGCCAGAGTGGGAGGAATATTGCAGCCATCATCTCCTACCCCCTGTACTGAATGCCACCATGCACCTTACACCCCAGTGCCTCCTCTCCCCCAAGACACAAAAAAAGCAGCTGGAGTCCAAGCAAGGTTTCTATGCCATTGCAGGATTTCCTCATGTACTATGTTCCATGGATTGCATGCATGTGCAACTTGTTCCCCTTTCAGCAATATCACACCTGCACAGGAACGGAAGCACATCTACTCCATCAATGTCCAGGACTATCATTGACTATCTGGTGGATGGCTACCAATGTGCTGGCCAAGTCACCTGAAAGTGCTCATGATTCCTACATCTTCCAGCAGAGCCTTATCAATCAGTGCATCCAGAATGGGATATATGACAATGTCCTGCTTGGATAAGTAAATCTGAAGTACACAACAGATTTACTCAAATTAAGAAGTGTCTGCCATAATAGCCATCATGTCTGTCAATGGAGCTAGGGTACATATGTATGAGGGGTGTGCCTCATACTTGCACCATGCATCATTGTACATGTGTAATGCAAACCCCAAGTCAGACACATTAAGACACGTAAAGCCACTTTGTGTGCCTTTGAATGGCGTAAAAATCCAGAGCAATGCAACGCTGTGTAAAATGCAGTGTTGCATCACTGTGTGCAAGGGAGGGGCTCCATGGGCTTTGTGTGGGTGTCTCCTTGCAACTCCCATGGTTCATGAGGTATGTCATGCATACCACACCAGGTAAACCTGGAAATGTGTCAAATCAATTTGTCTCCCCAGATGATGTGTAAGGATAAATAACTTAACTCATCCAAGTGGCACACATACATAGACAATCATGCCTTTAAGGGTTCATAATGTGCAGGAATGTGCCCCCTACTGCACAAAGACAATCCTGCATGCAATGCAGGCACCCTAGCACCATGGTACAGGCGTGCCTGTGTTTGTGCTAGGCAGCCTGTTGTGTGCCAGTACAGGGTGAAAGGACAGGAATGCTCTGTATGGCCTAAATACTGTGAGCTACTGCCCTTTCTCAGTGGTGCAGTGCAGATAAGTGATGTGCTGCACTCCACAGTGCCACTTTCCCAAATATCTGGGCCCTTGTGTCATGTACACATAGTGGGAACAACATACTGAAACATGTAGCCATTTATTTACCACATTGACCTCACTAATCTGTCAATGGCAGTAGCTACAGAACATCAGTGAGGAGTAATGTGTTATTTCACTCTGTGTGAGTGCATGGAACCACATTGTCTGCACTAGGTAATGAATCACAATAAAAACATGTGGTATGCCAGGCAAGCAAATATGAGTACAAAGTCAACACAAGAGATAAGTGTGAGATGAGTGTCTCCTCAACGGTATATCTACCCTCGGTACCAGTCAAAGGTCAACGATTTAAATGGTGTGATAACAAGTACTGTGGAAATGAGTAAGTGTGTTGCACATGGCACTATACTTGTCTGTTGACCTAAGTTTCAGAAGCAACACAGGAAGAAGTATTTGGAAAGGCCGTATGTGGCATGCTATGTCAATGTAGATCCCTGACATGTATAAATGTTAATACTGGATAACATAGTGACACCAACAGTACAAAACACACATGTCCCAGCCACACTCATAGTCAATATACACACATACACATAGGTTTAAAGCTGCATTGACATATGTAACCAATGAGATGGCTCACTTGTTTTGTGGTGTAAGTTTCCCAAAAGAAAAGCATATGAATCCAGCAATGTCACATTTACAAAGTCTAATACAATGCTGGCAAACATGTCATACATCAGTCATGAGCATAGACCTAAATGCAACCTGGACAAGGCATCACAGTGTACTCAGGATACCAGTCTCAACATTAATTCGCCAAAGCAATGCTGAAAGAATCAAGGCACAGAAGTACACAATCACCTACAAGATACAGTCACACACATACATGTGAAAAAACAAAGTATTGCATCCAGGTTTGTGGCAGACAGACACTTAATACAACACCATTGTGTCTGACATATGGATGCCCCACATTGCAATACTTATGTGTCAATCCATGTGCACCATGAAAAATTTGCTGATGAAAAGCAACAGCTGAAGCTGACAATAAACTGTGCAACTATCCATGTAACATGTTAGAAACGCACCACATGTATGCACCAAATGCTAAAGTAAGTGAGCAATTGAAAGGCTGTGTCATTGTCATGTTGGGGATCAATAACCTAAGTGGTTCCAAAGGGACATATGTATATGTAGGTGTCAAACACATTGGCACTCTCACAGCCTACCTAGCGATAACCAAATTGACAAAAATAAGATCAATATTCTGTCACTTTGCACATGCAGTGAGTGCACATAACAAAGAATGGCCGGGAACATCTCAAAAGACCTATATCAGTAAGCTGCTAGCCAAATAAGGATATCTTCAGGTAGAAGTGTCCAAAGTATCAAGGTATGCACATTTTGCTATGACAAAGAGAACTGGAAGAGATATGTGTAATAGGACGGTCAAATGTATATGTAACCTATATTGTCAAATACTGTATGAAATGTTTATGGGTCATTGTTAGACCTGGCATCCTTGGTGCGGTTTCCCCTGTCTTTTTACCTCTGCCTCCTGTATTTTTGACTGTATGCTGGAATTTGTTTTTGCTGGTTTTGGTAGTCCGGGCACTTTACCACTGCTGATCAGTGCTAAAGTGCAAGTACTCCGTGTGTAAATTATGATTATTATTGGTTATCCATGATTGACATATTTTACTAGTACGTCCGTAGTATAGTGCATCATGTATGCCCAGGACCTGTAAATCAAATGCTACTAGTAGGCCTGCAGCACTCATTGTGCCATCCACATGAGTAGCCCTGTAAACATCTCTCAGACCTGCCATTGTAGTGTTTGTGTGTGCAGTTTTAAACTGCCATGTCAACCTGGCAGGTGCACCCACTTGCCAGGCCCAACCCTTCCCTTTTAGTACATGTAAGGCACCCCTAAGGTAGGCCCACAGTAGTCCCTCCAGCACTGGGTGCAGTGATAGGACATGTACTAGAGTGTTTCACAAGTCCTGATAGTGAATTACTGTTTTCTCTATTGCACTAATGCAAGGCCTATCCCTCCCATAGGTTCAGATGGTAATTGCCCTGAAATATCTCTTAACTGTAGTTTCCGATTGGGAGCAGATAGAGTTAAGGAGTTTGAGGTCTCTGAATTCACAATTTAAAAATACATCTTTTAGTGAAGGTATTTTTTTAATTGCATATTTGAGAATGCTACTTTTAAAAAGTGGGCAATCTCTTGCTTAAGCATTCTATGCCTCTGCCTAGCTGTGAAATACACGTCTGGGTCAGGATGACAGTTGGACTGGTTGTGAATTCACTCTGGGCAGTCACACAAAGGGAGCTGAGGTATGCCCTGCCTATCCTGATGGCTCTGTCTGGGCTAGAGTGGCGGGAGAAACTGACACTTGCACCTGAATAGGATTGTACCTATACTTACACAATGCCGTCTCTGACCCCCGAGAGTGTGTCTGGGACGAAGGCAGGAAAGACAGGGTCTTGTGCACTACAAAGACTTTCCTTTGAAGTTTGCCTACTTCAAAGGCAGAAATAAGTATAAGTATTGGACCCAAAACCCCATACTTTTAGAACAGTTCTGGATCAAAAGGAGACTCTGCCAAGGAGAAGAGCTAAAGAGCTGTGAAAAGAAGAACTGCCCCTTTGTTTTGTGTGCTTTGCTGGGTTGGTCTGCAGTTGCTGTTTCTGGACTTTGCTGTTTATCCTTCTTGTGAAGTTTCTCCAAGGGCTTAGACTGAGCTTACCTCCTGTGAAGAAGTCTCAGGGACATCAAAGACTTCACCTGCCAGCCCCTAAGTTCTCTTGCTGAGGACACTGACTTGCAGGCCAGACGCCGCCGCAGCGTTACAGAAGTCCCACGAAATTGTGAGTCCAAAGTGCAGTGTCACCGAAGTCTGTGACAGCTGACTCTGCCAGGGCATCTGTGGCCCGTGGTGTGTCTGCGACCCCGAGAGGTTGCGTTTCACACAGACACCTCACCTCCCCTGCGTAGCAGTAAGGAACTGAGGCCTCACCTTCTGCATAGCAGCATTGAACCAACACCACACCAACTCAAGCAACGCCTCACCTCCCCGACACCATGCCACTGTCTTTGACTGTGCCTCGCTTCTAAGGTACTGTACCTGGGGTCCGTGCAACGCCGTGACCGGTGCCACACTCCCCTATGAGTGCAAGTGGACTGTTGGGGATGACTCCATCAACAACATTGTGATAGCCCCACTTGGAGCTATTGTGTTTCTAAGCACTTTATTGGGATTTCATCTTCAAAAATTAATATCTTTGCTTGTGAATGTTGGATTTTTGTCATTTTGGTCTTGTTTTAATTAGATAAATATTGGCTATTTTTCTAAAATGGTGTGATGTCCATTTGTAGTGTTTTCACTGTGTTACTGTGTGAGGGCATGTAGGAAGTTGGCTCTGCACTATTTCAAAGTAAGAAATAGCATGCACAGAGTCCAAGGGTTCCCCTTAGAGGTAAGATAGTGGCAAAAAGAGATAATTCGAATGCTCTATTTTGTGGTACTGTGGTCGAGCAGTAGGCTTATCAGAGGGTAGTGTGAAGCATTTGTTATACACACACAGGCAATAAATCATGAACGCACACTCAAAAAACAATTCCAGGCCAAAAGGTTTTTATATAGAAAAATATATTGTCTTAGTTTATTTTAAGAAACACAGGTTCAAGATTTACAATCAATACTTCAAATGAAAGGTATTTCACTCAGGTATCATAGGAACTTTGAATCAGCAAAATAGCATATACAGTTTTAGCAAAAATGGCAATAAGCTATTTTAAAACTAGACACTGTGCAATTTTCAACAGTTCCTGGGGAGGTAAATTTTGGTTAGTTTTGCAGGTAAGTAAAACACCTACAGGGTTCAAAGTTGGGACCAAGGTAGTCCACCATTGGGGGTTCAGGGCAACCCCAAAGTTACCACACCAGCAGCTCAGGGCCGGTCAGGTGCAGAGGTCAAAGTGGTGCCCAAAACGCATAGGCTTCAATGGAGAAGGGGGTGCCCCGGTTCTAGTCTGCCAGCAGGTAAGTACCCGCGACTTCGGAGGGCAGACCAGGGGGGTTTTGTAGGGCACCAGGGGGGACACAAGTCATCACAGAAATTACACCCTCAGCGGCACGGGGGCAGCCGCGTGGAGAGTGCAAACAGGCGTCGGGTTTGCAATAGGTTTCAATGGGAGACCCAGGGGTCTCTTCAGCGAAGCAGGCAGGCAAGGGGGGGGGATCCTCGGGGTAGCCACCACCTGGGCAAGGGAGAGGGCCACCTGGGGGTCGCTTCTGCACTGGAGGTTGGATCCTTCAGGTCCTGGGGGCTGCGGGTGCAGTGTCTTTACCAGGCGTCGGGTTCTTGGAAGCAGGCAGTCGCGGTCAGGGGAAGCCTCTGGATTCCCTCTGCAGGCGTCGGTGGGGGGGGCTCAGGGGGGTCAACTCTGGCTACTCACAGGGTCGCAGTCATCGGGGAGTCCTCCCTGTAGTGTTGTTTCTCCGCAGGTCGAGACGGGGGCGTCGGGTGCAGAGTGGAAAGTCTCACGCTTCCGGCGGGAAACGTGGAGTCCTTTTAAAGTTGTTTCTTTGTTGCAAGTTTTGGTTTCTTTGGAACAGGGCCGCTGTCCTCTGGAGTTCTTGGTCCTTTTAGATGCAGGGTAGTCCTCTGAGGCTTCAGAGGTTGCTGGACCCTAGGGAGCGCGTCGCTGTTGCAGTTTCTCTCGAAGTGGGGAGACAGGCCGGTAGGGCTGGGGCCAAGGCAGTTGGTGTCTCAGTCTTCTCTGCAGGGCTTCGGGTCAGCAGTCCTTCTTCGTCTTAGGTTGCAGGAATCTGTTTTCCTAGGTTCTGGGGGCCCCTAAATATTCAATTTAGGTGGGTTTTTAGGTCTGGGGGGTTAGTAGCCAATGGCTACTAGCCCTGAGGGTGGCTACACCCTCTTTGTGCCTCCTCCCTGAGGGGAGGGGGGCACATCCCTAATCCTATTGGGGGAATCCTGCATCTGTAAGATGGAGGATTTCTAAAAGTCAGAGTCACCTCAGCTCAGGACACCTTAGGGGTTGTCCTGACTGGCCAGTGACTCCTCCTTGTTTTTCTCATTATCTCCTCTGGCCTTGCCGCCAAAAGTGGGGCCGTGGCCAGAGGGGGCGGGCATCTCCACTAGCTGGAATGCCCGGTGGCGCTGTAACAAAGGGGGTGAGCCTTTGAGGCTCACCGCTAGGTGTTACAGTTCCTGCAGGGGGAGGTGAGAAGCACCTCCACCCAGTACAGGCTTTGTTACTTGCCACAGAGTGACAAAGGCACTCTCCCCATGCGGCCAGCAACATGTCTGGTGTGTGGCAGGCTGGCAAAACTAGTCAGCCCACACTGGAAGTCGGGTATGTTTTCAGGGGGCATCTCCAAGATACCCTCTGGGGTGTATTTCACAATAAAATGTGCACTGGCATCAGTGTGCATTTATTGTGGTGAGAGGTTTGATACCAAACTTCCCAGTTTTCAGTGTAGCCATTATGGTGCTGTGGAGTTCGTGTATGACAGACTCCCAGACCATTTACTCTTATGGCTACCCTGCACTTACAATGTCTAAGGTTTTGCTTAGACACTGTAGGGGCATAGTGCTCATGCACCTATGCCCTCACCTATGGTATAGTGCACCCTGCCTTAGGGCTGTAAGGCCTGCTAGAGGGGTGACTTATCTATGCCATGGGCAGTGTGAGGTTGGCATGGCACGCTGAGGGGAGTGCCATGTCGACTTAGTCGTTTTCTCCCCACCAGCACACACAAGCTGGCAAGCAGTGTGTCTGTGCTGAGTGAGGGGTCCCCAGGGTGGCATAAGACATGCTGCAGCCCTTAGAGACCTTCCCTGGCATCAGGGCCCTTGGTACTAGTGGTACCAGTTACAAGGGACTTACCTGGATGCCAGGTTGTGCCAATTGTGAAAACAAAGGTACAGTTTTAGGGAAAGAACACTGGTGCTGGGGCCTGGTTAGCAGGCCTCAGCACACTTTCAATCATAACTTGGTATCTGCAAAGGCAAAAAGTCAGGGCGTAACCATGCCAAGGACGCATTTCCTTGCAGGGCACAAATGCTTAACACATAAGCCTGACTGCTCATGCTAAGCTACACACATGGATAGGATTGTGGCTGTAACACTTAGCATAATCATTGTCAGTATTATTTTTTCTAATTTCAGCTGACCAAGGATATGGTTTGCAGCCTTAGGTCGTGTCCCCAATTGCACATCCTCAGACTGAGCCGGAACAGCAGTACAACCAGGTACTGTCCAAGACCAGGAACATTGTGGAATGCATGTTCAGTGTGCTGAAGTCCCGGTCGCGCTGCCTGGACATTTCAGGGGGGAGATTGCTATACTCGCGCCCTAAGGTGTGCAAGATTATCCTTGTATGTGCCATCCTACATAACATATGTGTTCAGACAAATATCTCATGGGATGTGGACCATGAGGAGCAGGATCCAATGGAGGATGAAGAGGATGAGGAGGATGAGCACGAGGAGAGATCCAACACACAGGGCCTAATTACAAGTTCAGCAGACGGAAAAGTGTGCCTGCCGAAATTCAGACGGGGAGGTTGCCGCCAATGTGGCTACCTCACCAACAGTGCCATTCCGAGTTTCCCACTAGGTCAGCGAGCCGAAACTCAGTTTCGGCCTGCTGGCTCAACGAGAAACAGCCTATAGCATTGTCTCTGCCTCGTAATCGAGCCAGCAGCAATACTGTAGTGTGTAGAGTGCATGGACAATGCAGGCCCCCCCCCACCGGGGCACTCTGCACCCTGTCTCTGTCAGCCTTTTCATGGTGGGTTACCGCATGAAAACGCTGGCTGATAGGGGGGTCGTAATCCCCAGGGTGGTGCTGCTTGCAACGCTGCCCCGTCAGATTAGGACTGCCAGCACCGCCAGACCGTCCTGCGGATGAAAACTGGTGGTCCGAATGCAGCAGTACTGCTGCGGTTGTAATGTGGCAGTCGGACTGCCTTATTGGTGGCTGTCTGACCGCCACCGCAACTATGGTGGTCATTAGACCTCCAGGGTCATACTAAGGCCCACAATGTCTGATAAGTGGTGACGCAACAACATTGTGCAGAACTTCTTTGTGCATATTTCCATTTTCTGGATGGGCAAAATCCCAGTTATGAAATGAATTGTGCAAAATGTGAATAAATGCTTGTACTCATTCTTTGTGTTGGAAATTTTATGTTACGGTCACTGTATATATCAAGTCACTCACATCTCCTCATCTTGAATTAGGCCACAACATGTAATAATCATGTCATCAGACCCGTTGAGCAACATGGGGCATTGGCTGTTTTAAATCTATCAATCTGTATAGAAATGCAATGTGATGCAGTGCACTGCTGTAAAGGGACAGGCCAGGTATGCCACATATCCACATCCAAAATGATCATTCCTGTCCTCACACACTTGAGCAGTGCAGTGCTGCAGAGCTAGCAGTCTTGCTGGATTCTGCAGCAGCAAAGTGTGTTTCAGATGGCACTCAATCAGTGTTGGAACACAAATCACCCAATATGTCCATACTGAGACAGTCAACTCAGTGTAGTTTGTCTCTCCAAAGTAGTAGCATATACAATGGCAGCACTTTGCAGAAGCTAATGTTGTACTGTATACCTTCACAGATCATGAGTGACAGTTGTCAGGGACAAAGGCCAAGTATGATGTCTACAAGATGAAATTTTCTCAAAATATTACACATGACTCAATTCCTACCCAAATTGACCTCTGTACCTTTTCAGGACATAGTTGTCAGTATACACAACTCACACACCTTGCACAGCCACGTAATGAGAGTCAAAGTCCTGTAGCACAACAATATGAGCAGATGACTTTGCATTGTGAGTAATTACCCAGAGAAGTATGACAATGGAGATGTGTTTAGCAAACATCACATCATCTGAAAAATACAAAGGTGTTAAGAGTGTGATACGTCCAGGTGAAAAGTCCATCAAAACTCTGCACAGATTAATTGAACATAGTGAGATGGAGGAATTAGGATGAACACTTACCTCTGCATGGCTAGAGTAGTATACCCCATGCTCTGAGTGTATAGTTGAAGAGTTCACTAATCTTGAATCCCAAAGGGGAAATGGCATTTGAGTTGTGCCATTACATAGGCCAGTGTCAGGGAATGCTGTCTTTTTTGACCAGAAGACCCACACAAAAAAACGGCCCTCAAAGTATATGTGCTGCAGCTCCCTACAACGGGAGTGAGACAGTGATCTTATGTGAGTGGCAGAATGATATTCATTGAACATCAGCAGTGTTCCGACCATGTATCCCTGGTTCACTGCAGTGAGGCCTAATGGCTCACTCACCCATTCCAAAAGATTTTTGCTGTGTCACATTCAACCCTGCCCAACATCATGTTTATTAAAACATGTGTGCACGGTAACACCATGTGCAGAACACATGTGCTTGTGCAAGACATACACAACAGAAATCTTGCATTGTGGGACAGTGTGCACATTCTGAGACTGTGTGCTGCAAGGGAGTGTTCATCTTCTGACACTCAAGTACAGGTCCAAGGGTGGGTAGATCCAGCATTGTACGCTGACTGAGTGTGTGTGATGCACGTCATGATGTTTGTTTATGTCCGACACATGTGGATCACAGTAGAATCCCCTAATGTCCTGCGATTGTAAACTGAGGGGCATAGAATGTGCATAACCACACAGTTCAGCACAGATAGTCTACCTACTGCACCGCTGTGATTGAAAGCACATTGCAAAAAATGTGATGTACTTAACTGAATACAAAACAACCATGCCTTATCGCCTTATCCTCTGTGCCAGTGGCTGTTTTGGCTGCCCATGGCCTATGCAGGCACACTTGCACCATGAAGCAGGAATGCACATATCACATGCAGGAATGTATGTGTATGTGAAGGGGTGCCTTCCTGCTAACAAAAATATTCTGTGAGCCAAATTCCACTATCTATGTGTGCTGCAGAATACAGCTCACATAGAGGAATGAAGTGCGGAGGAGATTTGTAGGTCCAAGTTCTTGTAATGTCACACCTGGGAATTTATTACTTAGTGGCACATTTCCCAGTTTACATGGTTTGGCATGTTTGGGAATGCATATTTAACCATAGGATGTGCACGGGTGCCCCCATGCAGCATTCAAGGAGCCTCTCTCTGGTGCTGAATGCAGTGATTTTTAAAGTGTCATTCATGAATAATTACGTTTCTCACTGCTACACCAGCTGGCTTTTCTGGGCTCTAACAGTATGTAAACAGATATCCATAGTACATCTACCATGGTGCATTGTGCAAGACCCACTCATATTGGTTCAGAAATATAGCCCTGAGTGCAGACATGTCTGTACCACCACATCAAATGGCAGACCTTGCCTAGCTCTATGTGCAAAAATATGGCTGCTTGAATATCACATGTGCCACATTGGAAATACAACATGTGTTTTTTAAATATCCAGTAAATCCACAGGCTGGGTGGCACATGCACTGTAGTATGGGTGAGCCAGCCGGTCTCTGGGCTTCCCTAAGTGTGTGTTGCATCCTTAACACATCTCAGGATTTCTGACAGACTAACAGATTGAATGAATAAAGATATTGGACAGATTAGGAAATACAATTCCATGGTACATAGGCCCTGGAGAATACTTCACATGTACATGACTGTGGGGGACATTCAGATGGGTGTCCTGGTAATGACTCTGACAATGTAAGTGTGATCAGAATGCTTCTGATTCCAGCCTTGCTGTTCTGCCATGTTTGCTGTTCTCCAGGCTGGGTGAAGAGGAATGCACATGCACTCAATGAGCTCAGACTCACTCCACAGGCCATGTCCCGGCCCAACAGTCATGAAGTGACAGGGACATGAACCAATTGCACCACGCAAGAATCACCACCCTCTGTCACGCAGACCTGTCAAGTGGTACCAACCCAGTCAACAGCTGTTCCCAGTACCATACAATACTGGATGTAGTAACACATACATTAACACCACAGCTATTGAAGTCTCCCATGCCTAATGAAAACCACAAAATTAGGATAATCTAGTAAATGCCTCAATACACTACAATAATTACGCTGTTACACTAACAATTGTCACTCAAGATGTAACACATAAAACGGTATTATGTCACATATAAGCAGTGAAATGTGACACATAACCAACTTAACTTGTCTGCTATAACCCTAGAACCAATGGAAGTGTGTACAAGCTGTGATTGCCTGATTTTCACAGTCTTCTACATTAGATCTTACAAATTAGGCTAGTAGCATGAGTGAGAAACCACACAATGCGCCTGTTGCGGGGTGCATTGCACCAGTTGCAGGGATTATAAGCTGCGCATCGAGGCCAATGTGTGTATAAAACTGTATGAAAGGCAATGCGCTGTGCATTCATCATACAATGGCAAAGTCCGTGCCGGTGCGTCAGAAAAAGCAACACATTTGTCGAACATGGACGAGAACAATCCCAGGAAATGACACAATTGGTGTGGCGGCTGCATACTAGCAAGTGTGAAGTTACTTTTACTTTTTCTTACTCTGTTAGTCTGTGCTGGGTGCTGGAGGTGTTTGGAGAGTGGCTGTGAGATTGGTGGTTTTTTGGTCTTGTCAGTGTCTGCTTTGTTTCTATATTGTGTCTGTGCCTTACCTCTTTGTCCTTTTGTATAGTTTTGTCTAGTTATTGTCACTATATTGTTGGGAGTAATTTATTTTCGGGTATTTTCTTGTAGGGGTCGCTGTAGTTGAGGGGGGGTTATTTTTCCATAGTGTCTATGGGAGGGATAGGGACATGTTGGGGAGAGACAAAAACTTCAGTGAGCTGAACCTGGAAGGAGTGATCTGGCTGATCATGCACTACCTGCCCAGGATGGTGGTGGTTGGGGGTAGGGTGAAACAGGCATACCCTGAAAGAGATAAAAAAAGGATCAGTGGAAGTGGGTGTCCTGGCACCACCAGAAGACCTTCCAAGTTGATCGGGCCTGTGTCCAGATGAAGCATAGATGGGCTGACGTGGTGGCATGGAAGGCTGATTTAATTGACCTTCTTGGACTGGAGATTGGCTGATATGTATGTTTGTTCCTTAAGATGTTTATGATGTAGCTATTTCAGTAATGCCAAATATAACCCTGGACAAGACACCATTTTTCAAGTTGTTTGTACTTATTGAAACATCCAAGATATATATCAAAATCTGATGATATCAGGGACTGTGAATATTTATGAGAGGTTTGCCCTGCTGTTGCATAATTTTTAGTGATGCAGTGGTGAAACAAACCTCTTAATTGTATCTATGAGACAACCAAAGCCACTTTGCATGGCTTTGAATCTCCTCATACATATGGATTAAGGCAAGGCAGAGAAAATCGCTCCATTGCCATACTCAGCATCTAGGAGGCATTCAATGGGTGTTGCGGTAGGTAATCCCATGCAACACCCATGCATTTTGATGCATCCCCAAATTTACAGGGCCATGTAAACCTGGGGATGCCTCAGAACCTTATACTTCCCCAGGGGTGGCGGAAAGAGAAGAAATATCTTTATTTTTCCTCATTGTTTCCTCTTTCTATGTATTCTGAATTCTGCAGCACTCTGCATCACACATAGAAAGATGAAAGCACCACCCAGGATGGTTTTTGTGCTGGAAGGTGCCTGCATTGTCTCTAGGCTGCTGAAACAGACATCACTTTGATGCAGGGCAGAGCAGCAAGGTGACTTGTTGCATTGCCCTTCACCAAATTCCCATAACTCTGGGCCTTTGTGTGGCTCAGTGTCACTACTCTCAGCAACTGTTAAGCAAGCACAGAACGAATCGCTCCAACGCCATACCCTGACACAAGGGACTGTTCAATGGTTAATGGGTGTCAGTTCTAAATGTAAATCCATGGAATCACAAGTCTTTCCTTATGTGACATACATGTGTAGGGTATGCTTTCTAATTGCCAGCGCAACAACTGTTGAAGGCAAAGCAGCTGACCTATGTCCAAAGTTCAAATATGTACAATCTTCCACGTGTGCAGCATTGTGCTACACGTGTACACACTTTATTCTGCCTCATAAATGCATACATGTGCAGGACTGTGTTTTTTTTTGCAGGGCAACACCAAAGCATCATACCTGCTGAGAAGCATTGCAACCTTGAACAAAGTTGGAAGGTACAGATATTTCACACTATTAAGCACTATGTCCACCAGTGACAGTAAACCCATATATATGCCTTCAATAATGTTACATACGGTGGATGCCTCTCCTATTCTAGCATTACACAACCTAGTCATTCCGAGAGTCACCAATGTGTCATGGTACAATGAAGTCTGACATGATGTTGGCCAGCATAACTAAATACATCACATCCCTGAGGCATGCTTCAGGCATGCAAGGATGGATACATCTTAACTACATCATCCAGCCAGCTCAGACCTGCATCCAATAATCTCAGCATATTGAAATATTTGTGTCTAAGCTGTTGTGTAAATCTAAAATACTGGGAAAGCATAATTTATAGGATGCGTATGTAAGCATATGTTAAACCACTTTTTACAATGCTATGTCCCAATTCATGTTTTCTAGATGGACATCAACCATTCACTGGGGAGAGCTGGTCTCCTTCGATGACCCAGTGCTACAAGGTAAGTGTCATGCATACATGTACATAGAATTTTTAAGCCTGTGTTTAATCTAAGTGACATGTAACATGGTGATGTGTTTTGGGAAGTAATGACCACCTACTATCAATTTGCTGTCAGTGTGTGAAACACAACAGAAGATGCCCACAGATTCATTTGGATTAACAAGGAAGATTTCCATTGTGAATGTAGGGTGTATGTAAGCAGTCACACAGGATATAAGCACGCTAAAATGTTTGTTAATGCATGCACATCTATAGTCATGTGGCTTTGGGCACACTAACAATCACTGGGTGCAGAATCTACATGTGTTCAACAGAAACACATTAATTCATACAAAAAATGGAACTTCCCTATACAACCAGGTTTCAGTGTATGTGGTAGCACACTGAAATGCGTGTCACGAAGCATGTCTAGTCAGGGTTCTGTTGCATATGTCCAAAATGGTATTTGACACAGGTACAGATAGTGTGCAATATGTTAAAACAGACACTGTTAGGAAGCATGTACAGGTAGTTAAGATGGTATCAGAGTCACACAGTGTGTGATTATGCCACATGTATTCTATTAACCTGTAGCATACTTAGCTCAGACATGCTGCATACTTTTGAGAAAAAATATCTGTTTGACTAATCATAAGGGTGGCCAAACAGACCTGCTGTGTTACACCTCATTTGTTTGTAGATAACATACCTGTCCCTGTAGCAGTATGTCAGACAAAATGCAGGTTTGTGAAAAGATGTATGTCAGTGTCAGCAGGATAGCCATAACAATGTAACCTATTTTGCGTTTGATATTTGCGACATTTGTTTTTGAGATTGACAAAAATGTCTTGAAAATGTAGTTGATCAATGATAGGCAACACATGACATGGTCTATATGTGTTCATGTGTTTGTACATCATCATGTGCACACCTACAGCTTCAATTTCTCCCTCAGAGTCATGGTGCAAGATTGCCTTCATTATATGCAACAAACTACTTGGTCAGATGCGTGCGCCAGCATGCCTACACACACTACTCACTACTGAGAAGCATTGTCTAAATCATGATGTGTGCAGCCGAATGCAGGCTGAGGATGCTGCTTGTACAGAAACATGTTTAAGTATGACTCACCATGTTTTGGGCTACAAGTGTGAACCAGGAGCCACATATCATATTTATGTACATTTGCCGGATGGTACATAATTGAAATGTACCCCAGTCATGCTTTGTAGGAGATAAATGACAATTTCCTATTTATGTATGAGCTACCTAACATTAAGTAATTGAAGTCAGCTTGTCGTATTCACCGTGCGAAGGGAGCGACATGCACAACGCGACCCCGGCTGGGGCCCGACGCCCGCTCCGTGACAGGGGTGCGATCGGCCCCGATTCCTGGACGCTCCTTGGGCGACCCTCGGAGCTGCGCCCACCAGGCCCCACGTGCGCCAAAAGGCCATGGTCCCCCGCCGGCCCGAGCGACCAGAGGAATACGAGCGTCACTGCGACAAACCCTCCGGAACTCTGCTGACGGCACACATGACCTGGGAGGCCCCTGTCGTCTCCACCTCTCCACACACTGCCTGACTGGGTAAATTACATTATTTCATCGCTGGCAGGGACTTCTCGCTCCGGGCGCCATTGGGGGTGAGTGTGCTTCTGGACCCCAGGAGACCCCATCCCCTCCTGTGAGCCGCAGGGCACATCCACCTTGACCCCTGTGATGGGGAACACTGGGACTGCCACATGGCCTCAAGGATCGGAGACTAGGGCTCGGGCAGCGACGGGGTGGGGGATCGGTGGCACTTATCGAGCCACGGCTCACCCTGCACACATACTGAGGATCCCCATCGCCATTGCGCCCACACATGAACCTTTGCCGGAGTGGGTGTCACCGCGGCTCCTTGCTTCTGTTGTCTATGCCCCATACAGGGTCAGCCAAACACCAGAAATATTGGCCCTCACCCCACATTTATAGCATTGGTACCCCAGCTTGTTATACTCAATTCATCTGGACCATCCCTCTGCCGACGCCGGAGTCTAACGAGCCTGCGGACTCATAATAACAACTCAATCAGTGGGTCACTCATCCCTTCTGATACCACCCTGCTCCTTCTCAACATCATACCGCTGTGGGCAGTACCTGCTCTTGTCTCAACTTGCTCTACTAATTTGCGGTGCCATCCTACCGCACTAATACCTCTTCAATTATCCGCCACTGCGCACACCGCGTGCGCTGAGATGTCGGGAATGTCACCTGGGGGTCTGGACTCGACCACCCAGGCGTTGCGCCAGATGGAGTCCACCCTGCTGGGCCACACTTCGCAGTTCGAGAGGGTGTTACAAGCCATCATGGACACCAAAACCACTCTCGAAACGAAGATTGATGCCGTCACTCTAGATGTCAACCTACTACGAACCGATCACCGGGCACTGGTGGAGAGAGTGGCGGAGGTGGAGGGTGACATAGCACAGCTGTCCCCAGACATGAAGTCCTCCAGGAGCAAATGACCCACTTATCCACAGAGGTGGACGAACTTAGACGCAGAGCCTAAGATGCGGAGGGAAGATCGAGGCGCAACAATATATGCCTGGTGGGTTTCCCTGAGAGAGCCAAGGGCTCCAGTGCGGAACTATTCCTGGAAGGATGGCTAACGGACACCATTCTACGGAACAACGTGCTGAAATTCTTCTTGATCGAACAGGCTCACAGAGTACTGGGCAGATCTCCACCATCGGTGCCCACCCCCGTCCATTGGTTGCCCACTTCCTTAACTATCAAGACAGAGATCTAGTGCTTAAGCTATTCCGCAAGGAGGGCCGCAAAAATTTGAGAACACATCAATATCTGCCTATCCGGATTTCACTGCTGAAGTCCAAAGATGTCGTAACTCCTTCTACTCTGCAAAACAACGTCTCCGCGAGCACAACATTAAATACGCCCTCCTCTTCCCTGCGAAACTACGGATACAGGATGGCTCCACGGTGCATGTTTTCACTTCCTCGGAGGACGTCTGGACCTGGCTCCATGCTAAGGGGCTTGCCCAGCCGCTCGGCAGGGGAGCCAGGAAGGGACCGGGGCTCCCCCAAAAAGGAAGTGCGATCGCCAGGCCCGATCAGGTAACAAGCCTACCAAGACGCAATCAGAACAAGAGCACACACGTCTACTGCGCGAAGCCACGCAATTTGTCTCCAATCCTTACCTGGCCATGAACGCACTGCCGGACACTGATGCCGAAACCACCCGGGCTGACTCCTCAGACGCTGGAGACTCCCACCAGGGCCCGTCACTCACTCCACGGTCGGCGGACGACATTTGATCCACATGATCCGTGCTACCACTATCTCCATGAGGGATAAAAACCCAATATACTCTCTCACCTATTTGGTCCTCCTCATCCGAACTATGACATGCTGGGCCAACGTACTGATGCCCGGAAATGTAGGCCACACAACTGTCATGACTGGTACGGGATCCGAGTTGGTGGTGGTCTGATCTGCTGCTTGGGTGAGGGGGGGCCAGACCTCTACAATCCAAAACTCACACACCGCGCCCGCTCCATATGGACCAGTTTCCTCTTATGCATGCCTACGGGCCTAGTTCTTTGTTTGCACATAATTACTACGTATTGTGTTATGTTTCCTCCCCCACTCTATTGAGGATTTTCTTTTCTGTGTTCTTATCAGTTTGCTCTGACAGTGTCGCGACTGGTGGTCAGGGGGGGGCGAGGGGCTTCTTCAGTGCTCCTGCTCCGCAACTCATGTCTGGGGGGGGATCCCTGAGGGGATGCCACAAGCAATGGGGGGTTGGTACTGGGGAACCTTCCCGCAATCAAACATAATTGCTTAGTTATGGTTACACAACCTCAGACACACATCCCTCGCTATAGCGTAATCACATGGAACGTCCGGGGTATGTCCAATCCACGCAGGCGGCAACGCATATACAGTTTCTTAAGGAGACACCTTGTCCATATTGCAATGCTACAGGAAATGCACTTGTCTGCAACCACAATAGAGAGAGCTCATGCTAGTTGGAGGGGACAGTTGGTGGGCACTGTTGCCTCATCTTTTGCTCGAGGCGTAGCAATCTGGATTGCACCAAATGTCCCATACACGATTTCCCACACCCGACTGGACCCTTATGGCCGCCATGTACTGATAGAGGGTTGCCTAGATGGTAAACCGCTGACTCTTGTAGCCCTTTATGCACCCAGTACCTCACAAAAGTGCTTTCTACATGTATTGTCCGCTGGCTTGCTCAGAGACCCCACTGTGGAGAGCATCTGGGGTGGAGACTTTAATTGTGTTTCAGATATCCACCTTGAACGCTCTTTTCCTCCCCTACCCTCCGCTCCGAGCAGGCAGGTATCACAGGAGCTTTGTGCATGGAGCACGAAAAATGGCCTAAATGATGTCTGGCACCTACGACACCCGACAGACCGTGAATACTCATTTTACTCCCCAGTGCATGACCTGCATACAAGGATTGATCTATTCTTTGTCCCTTCCATAATGATACCCAAGATCGGCACCACCACTTACCTGGCACTTACTGTTTCGGATCACTGCCCCCTACAGGTGGCCCTGGATTGGGGCCATCCGAGGGCCCGGATACCAACGTGGCGCCTGCAGCCAGAGGCCCTGACGGATCCTCCCTTTCGGGCAGACCTAGCTCAATGCCTGACCACTTATTTCTCACAAAACCAAAACACGACCACACATAGGGCAACGGAGTGGGATGCACACGAAGTGGTGATACGGGGTTCACTGTATGACAGCTTCTTTCGGGGTCCGCAGGGTCCTAACCAGGGAACTGTCGGAGTTAGAGTCCAAACTACGTACGGAAGAGATTGCTGTGGTTAGAGGCTAGAAAGCGGCAAACACGCTTATATCCATATGCGCATACCGCAGGGAAGCAGACGATAAATTGTGCAAACATGATCACCGACATTACACTACACATCAGTACGCGGAGGGCGACAGAGCAGGCCGACTGCTGGCATGGTTGGCTCGCGAAAACCTCCAGTCCTCGCCTATCGGAGCGGTTCGCTTGGATTCCAGCGAATTAGTAAACGCTCAAAGGGCGATTAATGAAGCCTTTTACACCAACTATCGTACACTATATGCTCCTCTCCCTACCCCTCCAGGGGATCGCGTGACTAGCTTTCTGGACTCCCTACAGTCCCACCGCCTGCTCCCGGAACAGGCGGACATGCTGAATGGTCCTATCGAGGTGGAAGAGATCCGCCTTGCGATATCCCAACTGTCTCGAGGCAGGGCCCCTGGCTTAGACGGTCTCCCGCCCGAGTGTTTCACATCGTTAGCACCCCACCTCTTGCAACCCCTACTTCAGGTCTACAACGAGGCACCGAACCGCGGCATACTGCCTGCCTCCATGCGGGAAGCCCACATATAACTTTTACTATTTTCAGTAATATTCCGTTCCAAATGTTGCTGAGCCAATTTCCCACGGAAGCAAATCCTTTTCCAACCTTTTCCCATACTCCTGGTTCCTTCAATTCTTTCAAATCTGCACTCTCGTTAGTTAAATTTGTAAGCATTTTCCTAATTTGCCCACTGTTGTCCGGAATATAAGAACAACAGTGACGTGCACTAAGCATTTTGCAAATGCCGCCATTCTTTGCTAAAAGAATGTCTAAAGCAAGCCGGTTTTCAAGAGTCATAGCTCTCTCTGCAGCAAGTTCAGCATCAATCAGGATTATGGCTCCTGAGAATTTTGTCAGCATGTTATCCACAATAGTAGACAACTTTCGTATTTTGATTGAATTCAATATGACTCCTACTGAAGGAATCATCGCTCCAAATATATCTCCTACCACACCAGAAGCTGTCTCCCTTTTCTGAATGCGATGTGATTCAGACAGCTTTGGAAACTTCTTTAAGTCATCCAGTTGATAAATCTTTGGAAATACTATTCCCAAATAACACATCCCATACCATCCTTTAGGAAGACAATAATAGGCGTTAAGTCCACAAATATAATATACCAATGGAATAACTGGGTCTTGTCCATTCAGCATGAACGTCCACTTAGCCTGAAACGAAAACGTATGTTTACATTCACTCGTTCCCACAAAGATTGTGTCATAATATGATTTAGGTCTATATATGCAAAGTTTCCCTATATGTAATGCATCTAAAGCTAGTTTCCCTTGTGTCTTTATCGCAGCAAAAGCATAGTTATCTACAGATGTCCTTTTGTGTAATTCCCTTTCTAATTTTTCCTTTACCATTTTCCTTCTATCTTCAGTGTGATATAAAAAAACCTTTTCTACGGGTGAAAGTAAACATCTAAGGTTGTCTCGATGAGCGTGAACTACAGGAAAAGGCAATAGTGGTTCAAAGAAACCTCTAACTAGTTTTATATAATAATCTCTTGCTTTTTTACTCAAATATTCAATTATGGGGACAAATGAAAATACGACGTCCTGATTGGAATAGAAGTATTGAATATTCTCCTGGTTATAGAATCTGGTTAGTAACAAACTACATGAAATTCCAGACATAAGAGGCATGCTATGATATGTTACTCCTTCTATTACTGAGGTAGGTATTTGTGTGCACACATAACAATCTTTCACATCCATTGTCTCAACATACTCATTCAGCAAGCGATAGAAGACGTTGGAACATAGTTCTTTCTTGTCGTGTAAATATTTCTCGTCTTGTTCGAGTTTCTGCAAAGGAGTTAATTCAGTAGTAGTTTTAGAAGTAGAAGCATCATTCGCGTCTCTTTCATTCTTTCCATGCATTCCAAAAACTATTGCTATAATTATTAGTACACATGCAGTTATTAGACCTATACACATGTATTTACAACATTTCATTTTGTGTCCTTTTGTAGTACCGCCTGACATGATCTATATAGAATCAGAAAGTTGAAGACACTTTATCAAATCAAATTTGCAGATATATATAAAGCTGAACGAGTTCAATGTTCACACGTTTTTCTTTAGCAGCTTAGTCTCTTATCGGTTTAGCAGCTTTTGTCTCAAAATTGGTTTCAAAGTCAATCAAGTTATCAATGTCTTATCCAGTTCAAAAGTCAATCAGGTTGTCAATGTCTTATTCGGTAATGTTCATGAAATTTCACTTCTCAGGTACCAAAGTGTCGTTCTGCTTCTTCGTTTTCAAGACTGAGAGACAGAAATTTGTCCGACCAATCGTTAGTGGCTGTGTATGCCCATTCTGGACCAGAATATCTTCTGCTCGGTATTATTTTCCTTTTCAATTTTGCATCTCCTTTTGATTCTCTTTCGCTGATGTCTTGTTCTTTGGCTGTGTCTTTTTCTTCACTCGGTGTTGTTATTCTGATAGACACTTCTTTTCTTTTCTCCTTCAATTTTGGCCCTTCATTTTCTTTTAATATTTCTTTAGTCTTTGATTTCACTGGCGATATGCTTTGTCTTTGTTTCGCGCTGCTTTCACCTGATGGACCTGCAACCGGTTCTGGAAGAACTTGAACGATTTCACTCTGTTCTGTCTTGTCTCCTTCCCCTAGGAGGTCAATCAGGTTTTCTCTTTCTTTTCCTGTATTGTCTGCTTCTGGGAAAGCCCTCCTCTTATTAGGCTCTCCTGCTTCCCCACCTGTGACAGGATCTTTGTCACCTTCAGGATCTTTGTCGCTTCCTTAGGCTTCTTCTCTGTTGTCCTCAAAAGGATCGACTGCGTCTTCCTCAGAAAATATTTCTTCTGTCTCGATTTCTGCTTGTTCGCTTTCAGACTCTCTTTGTTCTGTCTCAGTGCCTGGTACTTTCCTGTCGGTTGCTGGTAATTTCAGCGCTTCAACTTCCTCTTCTGTGGGGCACGTCACCCTTTTCGTGTGACTGGCGTGAATCCAGTTGGGAACTCCCACACACTTCACAGCGGTGGTAGTTGTCAGAATCACTTGAAAAGGTCCTTTCCAACGGGGTTCCAGACACAACTTCCTCACGTGCTTATTTATCACGACCCAGTCACCTGCTTTCAGGGGGTGTCCTGGACCTTGGATCGGTGGCAAGGTGGTTGCCTCCACCTGGTGAGAAAAAGAGCGGACCACATCAGCCAGACCTTTGCAGTAGTCCAACACCATATCATCGGTAATATTTACAAGTGAATTTGCAGGAACTGCTGGAAGTCTCATGGCTCTGCCCATGAGGATTTCATGCGGCGATAGTCCAGTTTTTCTATCAGGTGTGTTTCTCATTGACATTAACACCAAAGGCAACGCGTCAGGCCATTTCAAGTCTGTGGATGCGCATATTTTCACCATCCTCGATTTCAATGTGCCATTCATTTGCTCCACTTGTCCTGATGCTTCAGGGCGATAGCTACAATGCAATTTTTGTTCAATGTTCAGTGCTGCACACAGTAATTTGATTACTTCGTTATTGAAGTGACTTCCCCTATCTGATTCTAAAGAGATTGGGAATCCGAAACGTGGTATTAGTTCTCTCAAGAGTAGTTTTGCAACTGTAAGGCTGTCATTTCTGCGTGTAGGGTATGCTTCAATCCAGTGACTAAAAATACACACAATCACCAACACATACTTCAAGCCTGCATGCATAGGCATCTCAATGAAATCCATTTGCATCCTGCTGAATGCCCCACCTGCTCTTCCAATGTGGCTCATATTTACTACTGTTCCCTTCCCTGCGTTCATTTGTTGGCAAATGATGCAACAATGGCAAACTGCTTCAGCAACTTGACGGAATTTGGGATTAAACCAATCAATTTTGAATAATCTAATCATGGCATCCCTTCCAATGTGGGCTTGTCCATGATACAACCTGGCTAATTTCGTCAAAAGATTGTCTGGCAAAACCAATCTCCCTTCACTTGAAACCCACAAATTATCTGGTTTCTTTATGCATTGTAGTTTGCTCCATGAGAGTTTCTCATCCTTACTGACATTATTTTGTAGGAATTTCAATTCTTCAATTGTATCTACAACTTTCAAAGCAAAGGCTTCACTTGGTTCAAGTTCTGGCTCATTTATCAAGTTCCATTTGTCTCTGAGCAATCTACAGTTCAATGCGCAAAACCTTGCGACTTGATCTGCATATCCGTTTCCCAAAGAAACGAAGTCTTGTGATTTCGAGTGTGCACTGCATTTTACCACTGCTACTTCTCCTGGTAACTGGATGGCATGTAACAATTCTCTTATTCTTTCACCAATTTTCACTGGTGATCCTGAAGAGGTCACGAAGCCTCTCTGTGACCACAATTGTCCAAAATCATGCACTATTCCAAATCCGTACTGACTGTCAGTGTAAATGGTGACTTTCATTAATGCGGAAAGTTGGCAAGCCCTAGTAAGTGCTACTAGTTCCGCTACCTGTGCAGAGTAAACTCCTTGAAGCCAAGATGCTTCCAGAACACCTGTTATTGTACATACAGCATATCCTGCTTTCAATATTCCTAGTGCATCTCTTAAACATGAACCATCAACAAAAATAATTTGATCATTTTCTTTCAATCGGGTGCCTTTGATATCAGGTCTTGGTTTTGTACAAAATTTAGTCACCTGAAGACAGTCGTGCTCGACGTCTTCAGCGTTCTCAATTTCAACACTTTCACTGGGGAACAAAGTTGCTGGATTCAACGTAGTGCACCTTTTCAGCTGCACATTGGGTGATCCCAAAATTATTGTCTCGTACCTTGTAAGCCTAGCACCGGCCATGTGCTGTGTTCGGGAACGTGTCAAAAGTATTTCGACTGAGTGAGGGACCATGACTGTTAAAGGATATCCCATCACTATTCCTTCACTCTGATTTAGGCTTATATCAACTGCTGCTACAGCACGCAAGCATACTGGTAAGGCTGCTGCGACTGGATCCAAAGTAGCTGAAAAATATGCTACTGGTCTGTTTACGCCAACATGGGCTTGAGTCAAGACAGACAAGGAACATGCATCACGTTCATGACAAAACAATGTGAACGGTTTCGTGTAATCAGGCATACCTAAAGCTGTAGCTCTGCACATGCATTCCTTTAATTCAATAAAAGCATCCATTTCATCTCTTTTCAACACTATTTCATCCAGTGCATCTTTCTGGGTCAGTTTCAGTAAAGATTTGGTAGAGTTGAGAAATTGGGAATCCATTGGCGACAGTAGCTCACCATTCCCAAATATTTCTCACCTCTCTTCTGGTTCTGGGTGGACTCATTTGAAGTACACTCGTTATTCTCTCTTTCATGATTCTTCTCGAACCTTTTTCTATTTGGTGACCCAAATATTTCACTTTCTTCTGGCAGAATTGTAATTTTGAAGGAGACACTTTGTGTCCATTCCTTCCCAAATGATTCAATAGGGCAATAGTGTCAACCGTACAGTAATTTTCTGTCTTGGATGCGATCAGTAAATCGTCAATATACTGTACTAAGGTTGATTCAAATGGTAACTCCAATGATTCCAAATCTTTCTTTAGAATCTGATTGAAAATTGATGGTGACTCCGAAAATCCTTGAGGAATTCGACACCAACTGAAGACTCTGTCCAAGAATTTGAAGTAAAAGAGAAATTGGCTGTACTCATAAAGAGGCACAGAAAAGAATGCTTGTGACAAGTCGATGACTGAGAACCACTCTGCATCACAGGGAATCTGAAACATTATCACAGCTGGATTTGGTACTACGGGACCACATTTGACTATTATGTCATTTATTTTTCTCAAATCTTGAACAATTCTGACCTTTCCACTTGGTTTTATTAGCCCCATGATTGGTGAATTACATGAATTACTTAGTACTTCTTTCAGTACTCCCTGTTTCACAAACTCGTCAATGAGTTGGGCGACTTTCATGAGAGTGTCTTGTGACATATGGTATTGTGGAGTCTGAGGATAATTTACATTGGGTTTTACAGTCACTTTCACTGGTTCTGCTCCTTTGACCAATCCTACTTCTTTCCCTGTCATATTCCACACTTCCTTTTCAACTGTTTCCTGTAACTCAGCAGGAATATCTGCTTCAGTGAACATTGGATAAAGAGTAATCAGGGGATACTCTTCATCGACAGTTTCCATTTCTTCCCCTCCTAAACTGTCCTCTTCTTCCTCATCACTGTTTGTCTGAATTTTAATTCCATAATTTGAACACATAATCGAGCATCCCAATTTGCACAATATATCTCTTCCTAATAGGGATGTCGGACTTGAGTCACACACCACAAATTTATGTGACCCTTGATAGTTACCAATTCTGACTTGCACTGGATCTGTGATTGGGTTTGTCAGATACCTATTTGCTACTCCCACTACTTGAACTGTTCTCCCTGAAAGTGGCAAATTTGGTACTTCGATACTTCTGACTGTAGAGCGTGTAGCTCCTGTGTCAACCAAGAATGAAACGCTGTGACCCATAACTCTTCCTTCCACATACGGTCCCTTTTGATCAACTTCCAAAGATGCTGCAAGCATACAATTTCCCTCCTCATTTGAACTTTCACTCTCCCATACATCGTTTATTCCATTCTCACTGTGTAACAGGAATTGGTCTACTGTGTCACTTTGATTCATTCCTTGACCCGTGACCTGTTGAAGAAGCATTACTTGTTGCTGATTCATTGGTGCTAAGGGTATTTGCATTTTCTGATTAGGTACCATAGGAAACTGCTGTTGCATTGGCTGCAACTGTGCCATTTGTACATGGGGCATTTCCACCTGCTGTTGTTGTACGGGTTGTAAACCCTGCATCAGATTTACGTTATTTTGGAAATTTGGATTTGGACCTCTCAATTTCGGACCTCTCGTATTCTGAAATAAATTGACATCATTGTTTTGCTGACTTACACCTTTGTGCACCAACATTGGGCACTCCCGTTTCCAATGCATGACGATTCCGCACGTGTGACATGGCATCACCTTCTTCATTGCCTGTATACCATTTGGAATCACAACAGTATTTAAATCAGGACCGTTATTCACAAAACCTCCTCGGCCTCTGCCTCTCATTTGTGGCTAAAACATAGCATTTCCCTGCTGTTGCTGCTGCGGCAACTGTTGTTGGAAACCTTGCAAACCTGTCTGAGCTGCTCTAATCTGCATCACCATCACTTTTTCTTTCAACCTTTTCTGCTTTGTCTCAATCTCATCACTGCAGTATTTTGCATAGTTCAACACTTCATCGATCGATTTTGACTGCCAACAAATGAAATGCATTTTAATCATCTGGCTGATTTCGGGTCTCAATCCTTCCACAAATCTGAACACAAAATGGAGCATGTCCTTTTCCTCAATCGTTTCCGTACCACTGTAATTTTTAAACGCTTTCAACAATCTCTCATAGTATGCATGTATCAACTCTTTAACTTCTTGTGCTGTTCTGTCAATTCTCTGATGATCTACATTTTTAGACGCAACTTTGGTTTTCAAAAGCAGAATCACCTTATGGTATAAACTCATTACCGTAGGCGATGGTGCACCTGTGTCCCTATCTCTTTCTGGTTCACTTGTTGGCCAACCCAGAGCCATTTTACAATCTTCTCACAAATCTGCCGGAACCACAATTTCGAATAAGGTATTCAGGTCTTCCCAAAGACATTTTGCGAGTTTCACAAATCTATCTGTTTGTTGATACCATTCGATCGTTTTTTCTCTTAACTTAGGGAAATCATCCGTAAAGGATTGAATATCGCACCTGTGCCACGGTACATGGACAAGTTTTCCCCCTGCCGTTTCTCTCATTGGTAACATGGTTATAAGATCATCATTCTGTTGTGCTTTCTCATTCCGATCTGGGGTACTTTCTTTCTTCTTGTCCTTTTTCTTAACCCACCTGCTCTCCCATTTGTCTAAACATCTACAGACCTGCGCGCTTTGCAGTATCTCTTTAAGGTGTGTTTTCATTCCTGCAGATCTCATGTGTTCAAAATCTTTTGTCTCAAAGTCTAACCTGTAACTTCTGCTCAAGTGTTTGGTTTTACCTATGTCGACTTTGTTTCTGTCTGCAATTTCTTGTAACTTCTCATGTATGCTGCTTACTTCTCTTGTAATTCTAGGGCACATGTATCTCAGCTCTTCTTCTGTGTATGATTCTAACCTGTTCAGACCCATCGTTCCCTCTACTAGTTCGTCTGCTTCCATGCCCAATCTTATTCTATTCAAATATTCTTCTCCTTTCCCGCTGTGTGTACTCTGTGGAGAGTTCAGGCTGTTCAACCATTGTGTCAACTGTTGCGCGTTCAGTCCCATCAATGTTGCACTTACGTCTACTGCTACTGATGGTTTCTGTAACATTTCTGTTTTTGAAGTTAGCAGTACTATTAGTGGTGGACCTGACCTTACCACAGTTGACGGAGCACAAATTGGAATTGGACTAAATTCCAACAAAGACCCAGATCTATTTGGCAGTGTTCCTACCGGAGTTGTTTCTGGAGTATTTTCTATGCATCTCCTCCCTGTTTCATTTTGTGTCATTACCCGTTAATCGCATACATTCAGCTTTGCCTGTATGTACAATGGCACTGGCGGGCCTACAGTGATAGGCAAAGATATTGCATCCGGATTCTGTCTGTTCCCCGAATTCTGTGGCATGTTAATTCCCTAATTATGGTTCATCATTGCTGGCATTTCTAACTGGTTTTCTGCTATTTGAATGTGTTTCGGCACTTCTTGCATCTGCTTTTGAGGCATCAAAATTTGTGTTGATTCAGCTTGAATCAATGTTGGTCTTTGGTAATTCTGTTCTCCCTGTGCCATTAAACTAGAAGTCATTCCCAAATTATGCTCATCATAATAGCGCCTCTGAACCTGTGGCTGATAATCATTGACAGGTTTCAATTTAGGCACGTCAGGATATATTCTCTGAACTTGTGGTATTTCTGGTGTAAAAGGCATATCGGGACTACTTTGCCTCTGCGATATTCTCAAATTCGGTGTTACACAACCCTGTATTGGTTCGGAGGGGCAGTACTAGTGCTTGGGCCATTTTCGCTTTCCACATATGGTGGCGGGCGGTCATTTAGCAATTGCAGAATGAACTCCTCATCGTCTGATTCGTCTGATCTTTTAGAATTTCTAATGTTTTCTCTATCTCTGAACTGACTCCTGTTTGTTTTATAGGTAGCTTTCCTTCCTTCCTTCCGTCTCTGCTTCGTCAGTAATTGCTGGAAACAATTTAATCCCCTGCAATACGTCTGACCTCCAAACCTTTTGACTACTATCCGATCTAGCATCCGCTAGTGTCTTTTCTACTTTTCTCACTCTTGTCTCAAATTTCTTTTGTAGCTGTCTCCTAGCCATTTGCTCCCAAATTGCTAATGCTTCAAACTGTACTGGTCTTGGAGGTACTTTCATGTTGTATAGCGCAAATCTTAAATTCTCCAAAACTCTTAGATTAAACGACCCATGGATAGGGAACGCTACACTTCCATGCTTTTCTGTTAATTTACACCATTGCTTTAACCAAAGACATGGTGCCACACCCTTTTCTTCAATCACGATGTAAGCTGGTGTACTCTCAGGCGGTGTTTCTTCTCCTACATTTGCTTTAATATATACATCTCCCCTCAAGGCACTCTTAAGTGCTTTGAAAAATTTCATCTTTGCGTCTTTTATTTTCTTTTAAAAATGTAATCAATAAGTGACTTTAATTCCCGGAATACTCTTCGCGTGCCTTTCCCCACCAATTGCGCTTCACGGACTGCATCCAATCCGTGCTCGACCCTTCTCACCAACCAACCTATCCCAGCGCGGCTCCTAGTGACGTCACACCCACACACTGCGGCTGACAAAGACTCGCGGCTTGTCCTCCTTCATTCAGCTTCACTCAAAACGAATTTCTGCAATATATCGCGAGCACTAACCAAAAGAAGAAAACAAATCTGTCGGTTTACTACAGAAAGGGTAATACAATTGCTTCAGAAACCTTAGGGATTTTTCACTAGCCTTGGCAGTTATTCCATCTTTCTCGGTTTCCCACTTTCGCAAGCAAAATTTGACCCGCAAACTTTACTCTCAACTGATCAATGAACTATTCTAGCGCGCCTTAGAATTCGTCAAATCTCAAAGTCGAAAATTTTCTTTCATTCCTCAATATTCATACTGACTCGTTGACCACGCCCGATCAACCTATTAAACCGAACAGATTACAACATCAATCAAGTGTCTCATACACTTTTCCACATACTCCAGAATCTCTTGACCTCGCAGGGCCCGTGGACAATTTTTTTCTGCACAAAGCGCTACACACATGTGAAGTTCGACGACTTCCCTACTCTCACACTTTGGAGTATCACTCCGCTAAAATATTTGATTGGAGTTCGTAACCCCCTAAAATCCTCACAAACTTCACAATTCATCTGCGGCATAAGCTATGCAAGCGCAAAACCCTAACTTCACTCATACCGTCACTAGAAATGCCGAAAACATCCTCACACCTCCATTACCTCCATTTCCTCCATTCGCAAGCTCCGAGATTCCAGGAAAGTCATTGGGGATTTAGGGCATCATCATCTCTCCAACTTGTTTTATTAAAGACAATTCTAACTTGAATCCGCCTATTGTTCGGATGGGGTCCCAAAGGGCGAAACCATCAATCTCTGCTACCATCTACTGATAGCGCGTCCAGTCCTTATAAATTACTTGTACTTGGACACGCTGGAGGTCGGTGAACCTTTTAACCGAGTTGGGTTCTCCTCATCCAAGAATAGTCGGATCACTCAAGTCAATAATCAATAACAATTATAATCAATACCCAATACTCAATTAATAGATCAAACAACACATTAAGAATCAATAACAATCAGTATTTTTGACGCAACGTGACCTTTCAGTCATGAATAACCACACCAGTTTATTAAATGTTAATGAGTTTATTTCCCTATATTAATAAAGCTAGCACAATATAAGTGAGTCTCAAAATCAAATGATATACATATACGAACATTACTAGCTGTCCATAGCATCGGAAGAAACGCAATCTACGCAGAATCTGGACTATAATGCACTCGGTTATAGCAACACAAATCACTAATATAAGTAACTGAATTTGACTAATTGCATACATCGGTCAGCATAACAAGATTTCAATGTAGCATGGTGCATCAAATGAATACCTCCACTAACCTCTAATTAGCATTGGCATGTGGGGCTTCATGAAAAACAAATTTAGTCAACATAAATTTAGAAAACTTCTAGCTTGGGCACTGTCAAAATAAGCAGTTGGTACTAAGAAGGAAAACACAATGCATAATACACATTTGGGCACATTTTCCCACGTACATTATTTTTCTTTGCTAAAATCACACTACCTTATACGATTTTGTTACATGATATATGAATATTTGTTAGTCTTTCTTTTTTTTCTGCTTCATCAGTATCTAAAAAGGAAAAATATGAAGACTATAGCATTCCGCAAGGAAATTGGAGCTTTTACTATGAATACATATTTATACTCGACATGAAAAAAGCCATGCTAAAGATTTCTCATGTTTAATTTAACTTTTGGAGCTTGGTACAAAATTCAAAGAATTAATCCAAAGGTGATAAAAAGAAAAAAGCTGATTCAAGACAATTATATAGATAAGCAGCTGTGAGTTCTGATTGTCTTGATTGAGTTGGAATTTGAAGCAGATCAAATTAAAAATATTAAACCTTAAACATGATATTGCCAATCGCTGGAAAAATCCCACTCCATTTAATATCTCCCAAAGGCGCTGGGGGTGGATTATTGCTCACTGCAGGAGTGGGTGATCTACGAGGCTCGAGGTTGTCCTGGCAAACATGGTTGAGCCTGGGGAAAACGGCTTGGCCAACTAGCCTAAGGTCCCGTTTGAAGGTAGAGATGTTGCTACTGTCTCACTATTGCCATGAGTCACTTGATTGTTTATGCTGTGATCAAGTGCTGGGTCCATGCTGCTTATGTGTCTTACTGTACTTTTTGTGCAAAATCCAATAAAATGTGTTTATCAAAAAATATATATATTAAACTTTTGTTGAAGAATTCATATTTTCTCCAGTTGATGATATGGTCTATACCTAGCTAGTACGTGCCAGAAAGCCATTTCATTGCTCAAGGGAACCATTCTGATATTCTGAACAGCATGAGGTAATGCCCGCCGAACCATACTTAGGGCCTGTTTTAGACTTTTTTAGCGCCACATTTGCATCATTTTTTTACATAAAAGTGGCGCAAACTTACAAAATTCAATTATATTTTGTAAGTTTGCGCCACTTTTGCGTCAAAAATAACACAAATGCAGCGCAAAAAGTATAAATTAGTTCCTTAGTGCTCCTAATATCCCATTGGAATTTCTAAATCACAATACGGTTTATAATAGGATGTATTGCAGCTCCTCTGTATGCACGACAGTCCCCCATGGTAAGATCTGCATGCTAAAACTCGACCCAGTAGAAAAATATTTTAAAAGGGTATGCAGCATGTGCATTTTAAATGAAAGTTACCTCACTTCCTGTGTCAGAAATAACCCTGTCCCAGAGGCGTTGTTTAAGTGTTCCCTCTAATTTGCTCCTATTGAAATAGGTTGCCGCCGGCCTGTTGTAAAACAGATTCAGAACGTAAGATTCAATACTGAACTTAAAATGGGGAAATAAGTTATACTAGTCAAGTGTCTGACAAATCCACAGTACAGACAGAGCTGAACTGATTAGAGAAACCAACATTAAAATGGACGTTGCGGTTATTGGTAATAATTGGCAAAGTCTTCTGTGTGACATTAGAAATTACTCAATGATTGGCCCAGTGTCTGAGCACTAATGAAATGCTTTCATCCCTAATGGCCTCTTTTTATTTTAGATAAATCATCATATTTTTTCATCCACTGGACTCAGTTAACAAATAATAAATTATCAAATCACATGTTTTTCCACTCAAATATCCGCTTTCCAATTTTATCTAAGTGGATACTGTAGGAAGTTGGCCTGATGTGTGGTGGACACCTATGGTGTTCTCACCTTATACCAGGTATCCCCTATTAGTGAAGTGTAGGCAGTGTCTAGGAAGTCAGGGCTCTCTAGAGGTAGCTGTGGATGAGCAGCCAAGACTTATCTGGGAGAAATGCAAAGCTTATGCAATACCATAATCACACAGCAACTTATCACACATGAAAGAACCACACAGTGTTACAAAAATAAAGGTACTTTATTATGGTGACACAACACTAGAATACTTATAGGCAGTTCCCCCTAACTGGAGGTCGGTACACACTAATTATATACACAGTAGTAATCAGCAAATATCATAAAAAGTAATAAGCATTGCCAATACTTAGTTAAAATAGAAAGGGCCCTAGGGGAGAGGCAAACCATATACTAAGAAAGTGGAATGCAAGATACAGTCCCCCACCCAAAGATGTGGAATCTTTAGAGGGGAGCTGGATGACCTAGGGCAAGAGGTGAGTACCAGAGTGACCCCCAGCAACCAGGAGATCAGAGGTAAGTACCTGATTGTCCCAAGAGTTAACAGGAGAAATTAGGAAAAGGAATGCACGAGAACAGGACCAGACAGGAAGATTCCAAAGATGGATTCCAGCAGAAGAGATGCTGCAAAGGAATGGGACAGTGTCCAGTTCATGATGAAGTGTCCGGTCGTGGCAGTAGCCACTACCCACCCTACAGTGGATGCAGGACCAGGTCGACGGAGGAAGAAGAAGATGACTTGTGCAGTGCGGGAGCCAAAGAGAAGTCCCTCAAGCAGTGGAGATGGAGTTCCACGTCAGTTGTTGGGTCACAGGGGGTCAGTGGTGCAGGAGGACCACCAACAAGCCTTGGCAAATGCAAACGGTGCAAATGAAGAATTGCAAGGCTGAAGAGGACCAGCAAGACCCAGGGGCCTTAACCTAGGGAAGGGAGTCTGAGGTGACCCTCAGCAGCTGAGAAGGCACAAGAAGCAGTCGAGGTCCCCACAGGCAACCCACTGGCAGCAGGCACAGCAAGTCACGGTGAGGCCCAGTAGGCACACCTGAAGAGAAGTCCCATGTCACTGAAGCAGCAGAGAGAAGCCTGTGCTTGGCAGGAAGACGTGCTGGGGGCTGGGGCTACACGGGGCCTGAAGATTCTTTGAAACAGGAGTAAACAAGCCTTGGTAGCTGCAAGAGTCGCGGTGCACAGGGGTTCTGTCCTGCAAGGAGAGGAAAGGGCTTACCATTTCCAAAGTTGGACAGTGGGCAAAGAGGACCAAGGGGACCACTCCAGTCCACCACCTGTGATGCAGGATCCACGCAGTTCCAAAGGAGAGCAGATCCATGCAGCCGGTCATCATTGCAGTTGGTGCCTGCAGATGCAGGGGAGAGACTCCTTCACTCCAAGGGAGAGTCCTTCTTGCTTCTTGGTGCAGGCTGAAGCCTTGCTGACCTCAGAGGATGCACAGCAGTGGAAATGTTGCAGTTGCTGGAAGGAGCCGGGGAAACAATATTGCAAAGCAGAGTTGTCGCTGAAGTTGCTGATTGTTGGTTCTTGGAGAGTCCAGTTGCAGTTCCAGTGGCCAGAAGATGAGGTAAATGGTGCACCGGAGTCCTGGTCGAATCTTGCACATAGAATCTAAGGACCTACCCAAGAGGGAAACCCTAAATAGCCCAGGAAGGGGGACTGGTCACCTAGCAGGGTTACCACCTACCAGTAGGGGGCTGTGATGTCATCTACCTGTCCTGGCCACTCAGATGCTCCCATGGGCCTCTGTATATATTGATTTCAAGATGGCAGAATCAAGTGACCACTTGGAGGAGCTTTGGGCACCACCCCTGGAGTGGTGATAGAGAGGGGAGAGGTCAATCCCCTTTCCCTTGTCAAGTTTTGCACCAGAGCAGGGTCTGGGGGTCCCTGGGCTGGTGCAAACCATTTTATGCATGGAGGGCCCCAAATGTGTCCTTCAAAGCAACTCAGTGGCTTGGGGAGGCTACCCCTCTCAAGCATTGTAACACGTATTTCCAAGGGAGAGGGTGTTACCTCCCTCTCCCACAGGAAATCCTTTGTTCTGCCTTCCTCTGCCTGAGCTGGTCAAACAGCAGGAGGGCAGAAACCTGTCTGAGGGTTGGCAGCAGCGCAGGCTGCCCTGAATACCCATGAAGACCGGTAGGAGCAATGCTAGGGATCCTCTAAGGAGCCCCCAGAACACTTGAAATCATACAGCCAATATTGGCAACAGTATTGGGATATGCTTCTGACATGTTTGATGCCAAATATACCCAGGTTCAGAGTTACCATTATGCAGCTTGACATGGGTAGTGGCCTGTGTTCAGTACATGGGTAAAATGGCTTCCCCGCACTTACAAAGCCCAGTGCAATGTAGCTGAAGTTTGTAGGGGCACTTCTACACGTGCAGGGGTGCCCTCACAAACAGAGACCTGCACCCTGCTCTCTGGGCTAGGAGGGCCTACCATAGGGGTGACTAACAATGACCTGGTGCAGTGACCTGTTGTGAAAGGGTGCATGCACCTTTTCACGCTGGCTGCAATGGCAGGCCTGCAGATGCATTTTGCATGGGCCCCCATGGATGGCACAATAAATGCTGCAGCCCATGGGGATCCCCTGGTGCCCCAATGCTCTGGGTACCTAGGTACCATGTACTAGGGGCTTATAATGGGGCACCAGCATGCCAGTTGTGGGGTGTACAAAGTCCTAGGCAACCAAATGTAAAGGGAGAGAGCACAATCACTGGGGTCCTGGTTAGTAGGATCCCAGTGAAAACAGTCAAAGCAGACTGATGGCAGGCAAAAGGTGGCCATGCCAAAAAGAGAGTACTTTTCTACAGATACATATCCCATCAGAATGCATTTTGGAGCTTTTACTAACTCCTTCTTTCGGAGAGTATTCCCTAAGTATTTACGCATAGCATATGCATTTCTATAATTTGATGCACCTCAAAAAAGTTTCATATCTTGAACAAACTTGAGCAGCAATTTGCATAAATATTAAAAATGTCCATGAAACTATCTGTAAACATGCACATAAAAAAGCATTGGCAAAACCAATCAGGCTTCTGTAATACAGAGGTGCACCCTAATGCTTATTTGCTTTTCAATGTGCAAACGCTAAACGAAAATCTAAAATAGCTGCCTCTACTAGCATGAACGTGCAAGCATTGCCAATGAACAGCCATCATGAAAAGCTTTTTCTTTACAACAAAAAACATGCCAAGATGTATGCTGGTGTGACAGCACGCATGGGAGGACATGTAGGAATGGTCTTTCACTTAAAAAAGCATTGCAAGTAGCCATCTTTGCATGCACATGCACGCTGACGCACTGGTGGACAGTTTAGAATTTTTTGTTATAGCTGATTATTAACTTGGCATCCAAAGATGGCAGGCGGCCATTTTGAATGATAAATTAAAAAATAGAATATTGATGGGATTTTACACAAATCAAGAGAAGCAACCAGCCCATTAGTAATGTGCAGTTGTGGGACCCTCACAAAAACATTTTTAAAATTAATTTAAAAAAAGGAAGGAGCTGAAGCAAGTATACGTATGGGCTGGAAGGATTTTGGGCCAGGCTGATGTGGGGAGCTGAAAGAGAAGGCTGCATCATCTCAGCTCTGAGAGAAGGTGAAGGGTACAACTTATCCAATCAAAAACCATGATAAAGAAGAAATATTCTAGGAGCGGGAAAACACAGGAATATGGAGGAAAGCCACCAAGCAAGGTGCAGAGAACTGAGTACACAAAAAAATCACCCACTTATGAGCAGAGGGCTGACCAAAAGTCCACTCTACGTATATGTTAAAAAGTAAAGGACACAATGCTGAAGCTATGTGTAGCCAGATGTCAAAAAGTAAATTGGTACCTTTTGAAAAACATGTACTGTAATATTTCCCAATGGTTAGCAAACTGTATTGTGCCAGGCTCTTATGCCTTACAAACCGCAAATGAAAGCGTTCCACCTGATGGTGTCCTATGTAAGCACCATTTTGTGATTGTTCTTGATGCATGTACTATGTGTCATTCTTTTATGTCATTCACAGATTCATCCAACACTTTTTTTCTGGTAACTAGTGTCCGCACACTAGGCAATATCTTACCACACAGTCTAAGTTGTGGACACTGGGAGCTATATTACATTACTTTACCTTTGGTATCTGTAAGGATCTCTTCACTGTTGATGGACATTTGTTTACCCTGCATCATCCGGCCATATATCAAGGGCGAGTATATTAGATGAGCAGTGTTAGAAATGGGGTCTTTGGTTGGCAGTCAGGTTACCCCCTGTCCAGGCAAGGACCCTCACTCTAGTCAGGGTAAGTCATACACAATCCAAATTATCCTATGCCCACCCTCTGGTAGCTCGGCACTGAGCAGTCAGGCTTAACTTAGAAGGCAATGTGTAAAGTATTTGTGCAATAAATCATACAATACCACCATATAGCTTCACAAATATACACCACACCATGTTTAGAAAAATATATAATATTTATCTGGTTAAATGCAGGTAAAAACGATCAAAGATGCAATAAGTAAATGTAGGGATATCACTGAAAAGTGATATAAAGTGTCTTCAGTCTTTTAAAAGCAAACAAAGTCTCTTTCAAGCACAAAGTACCTGGTTTGTGTGAAAAATCTCCGCAAAGGGTCGCAGAGGAGGAGAAGAGTGGAAACAAAGGGGTGTGCGTCAATTTCTCAGGCCTCACACGGCGATGTGTCATTTAGTTTCCACGCAGGGACGGCTGTGCGTCTATTTTGCAGGTTGCGGGGTTTTCAGACGCCCGAGGGACGGTGCGTGGATTTCCTGCGATGGCAGGATGAAATCACAGGAGCTGCGTCGATCTGGTGGGCATTGTGTTGAATTTTCTACCGCACGGCAGGCGCTGTGTCGATTCCTCTCTAGAAGTCGGACTGCGTCGTTCCGGGTCGGCTATGCATCGATCCAGTGGGCCGTGCATCAAATTTCCGGTTGCTACGTGGCCAATGCGTTGATCTTCTTGTTGCGAAGTCGGGCTGCATCGTTCCGGTTCGGCGTGGGGTGAACTTTTCACAGCGGTGCAGGCTGTGCGTTGTTTCTGACAGGCTGTGCGTCAAATTTCGCCGCACTAGGAGTCCTTCTTGAAGAGATGAAGTCTTTTTGGTCTTGAGACTTCAGGGAACAGGAGGCAAGCTCTATCCAAGCCCTTGGAGAGCACTTCTTCACCTCAGCCAGAGAGTAGCAAGGCAGCAGGGCAACAGCAAGGCAGCAGTCCTTCGTCAGGTGAGTCCTTTGGGTAGCCAGGCAGTTCTTCTTGGCAAGATGCAGGTTCTGGTTACAAGTTTACTCTCCAGGAAGTGTCTGAGTTGGTAGGGGCGGAGGCCCTGTTTATATAATCAAATGTGCCTTTGAAGTGGGGGAGACTTCAAAGAGTGGCTTAGACGTGCACCAGGTCCTCTTTCAGTTCAATTCTGTCTGCCAGGGTCGCAGTAGGGGATGTGGCAGTCCTTTGTGTGAGAGCAGGCCCTCCACCCTCCCAGCCTAGGAAGACCCATTCAAAATGCAGATGTGTGCAAGTGAGGCTGAGTATCCTGTGTTTGGGGTGTGTCTGAGTAAATGCACCAGGAGCTGTCAACTAAACCCAGCCAGACGTGGATTGTAAGGCACAGAAATATTTAAGTGCAGAGAAATGCTCACTTTCTAAAAGTGGCATTTCTAAAATAGTAATATTAAATCCAACTTCACAAGTCAGCAGGAATTAATATCACCATTCTGCTCATACTAAATATGACCTTCCTACTCCTTTCAGATCAGTAGCTACCAATCAAACAATGTATGAGGGCAGCTCCATTGTTAGCCAATGAAGAGAGCAGGCCTCACAGCAGTGTAAAACCGTATTTAGGAGCTTTACACTACCAGGACATGTAAACCACATAGGTACATGTCCTGCTTTTTGCCTACACAGCACCCTGCCCTATGGGTTACCTAGGGCATACCTTAGGAGTGTCATATATGTAGAAAAAGGGGAGTTTTAGGCTTGGCAAATCATTTTAAATGCCAAGTCAAATTGGCAGTGAAACTGCACACACAGGCCTTGCAATGGCAGGCCTGAGACAAGATTAAGGGGCTACTTAAGTGGGTGGCAAAATCCGTGTTGCAGACCCACTAGTAGCATTTAATCTACAGCCCCTGGGCACACATAGTGCACTCTACTAGGAACTTATAAGTAAATTAAATAGTCCAATTGGGTATGATCCAATGTTACCATGTTTAAAGGGAGAGAGCATATGCCCTTTAGCACTGGTTAGCAGTGGTAAAGTGCGTAGAGTCTTAAAACCAGCAAAAACAGTATCTAAAAAGGCAAACAGTTAGTGGTGACCACCCTAAGGCTGTCAGGTCTGACAAGCAGGTTTCAGCTACCTGATTCCCTAATCATGATGGATATGTTGTCTACCCAAAAGGGCCACCATCCGAGTATGGTAGGCTGATGCACGGAAGCAGATGCTTTGCAGTGTCAGAAGCAACATTGCGTTTTGTATGCAGTGTTCTTATTGAATTTTGATTCATTTGAGCTTGAAACACGTTTTATTTAAAAAACTGCAACTAGGCAGTAGATGGTGGTTTTTGTGGTATGTGTATTAAGTCCATATTTATGTTGAAAAAAAAACTGAAACGTTTAATTCCAGTGGCCCTCCCAAATATCAGCCCCCAAAACAGAATATGACTATATTACAGGAACTGAAACATGTCAAATATGGGTTGATGTCCTGGTATTGACGCATAATCGTAATTGCTCCAAGTCCAGATCTTTTTCATTACAGTCCCCATAATGTTAAGATTCTGTTTCTTCTCACAGAACTCACTCCCCTATCCAAGCATAAAAGTATGCGTGCATATATTTTTAAATAAAATCTATAGAACAATCCTTCCTCCCTAAATTAGGCCCATCCTCTTCCTTGGAGGCTCAGTATTGGTGGTCACTGCCTTCTCACTTCCTGCATATCTTAGCGAAACAAAAAAAGGTAACATGCATGTCTTCTTCTGAAGGAGGGAGAGAGGGAGGGAAATAGGGAGTCCAGACTGTGACAAGGAAGACCTGGACTCAGAGTAAAGAAGATTACTAGTAAGTAACTGGGCCATTATTTCCTTGATGGATGATCAGAGCCCTATGCACATCGAGGCACAGACTTAGGAAAAATGCATGCAGCACAGCAACTAAATTGACAGCGACAAAAGTTGCTGTGCTGCATTGTGTGAAAGAGACAGATTAGAAAAGTGGCATATCGACTAACATATGTTGCTGGTTTCCTCTCTCCCTGCACTTGCACTCTTTAGATTGCTATGCGCCAATGCACACACACTTGCGCCATAATGCAAGAGTGTGTGCGTTCTGTAAGGAATAGTTTTTGTACTCGTAAGGGATCCTTCCAGTACAAAAACTATCCTTTAACATTTTGATGCTGTATACATGTGTTGTACAACGCAGCATGCATGCGATGTAGGAAAATCAAGGAGAAACGTAAACATGTCTCCTCCTTATGCCTACTTTGACAAGGCTTAAGATATTGACAAAAATCCAAGTCCATGTATGCTTATAGATAGGGATTTGTATCAAAACCGATAAATGGTAATAGGTAAACACCCATGTACGACCCATGGAATGTCCTCTTGACCTAAAGTCATCAGAGCAGCACATTGTGCAGGTCAGGGTTACTTTGGGAAACTGTCCAATGCAAATTCTCATTTGCAAATGGTAGTAAATCTCAGCATAACACTTTGCGTCAGATTTACATTACAAAATAACACAAATGAGGCGCACACATAAAAAGGCCCTCATTATAACAATGTACCTCCAAAATACCGTCGCCACGGCTACCAGCCGTCTGCCATATTATGACCGTAGCTGGAATTCCGCCAGAAGGATGGCAGAATTACGGCTGCGGCCATGGCTGCAGACAGCGGTAAGGTGAACGTCAGTAGACCGCCGCAGACCGTATCATGACACATGATACGGCCTGGCAGGGTTCTGCTGGCCAACGCTACTGCTGGCAGAAGCGCCTGTCCCGTCTCCTGCTGGAGGACCCCCTTCAATCAGGTAAGTCAGGTGCTCCGACGGGGGGGGTGTTGTGTGTATGTGTGGGGGGGGTGACTGATAGTGCTTGCATGAATGTGGTTGTGTGTTGCAAATGGAATGCGTGTGTGGATGTATGGTTGTGTGAGTGCGTGTATGCTGTGTTGTGTGAATGCGTGTGTGCCTGCATGTATGTCAGTGTGTGTGGCTGTGTGTGTGAATGGATGTATGCATGCATGGGTGAATGTGGGTATGAGTGTGTATTCGATGGTGCATGAATGTGCATGTACGCCGTGGGGGGCTCTGGAGAGGGAGAGAGGGTGGGGGAGAAACCGTGGGAGGGGGACGGGGAAGACCCCTATCAGTGACAGGGAAGGAAGTCCCTGTCACTGATAGTGCCTACTGCCATGGTTTTCATGGTGAAAAGGAAGCCACGAAAACCATGGCAGTAGGCAGGGTCATTATCCCACGGGTGGGACGGTGACGACCGCCTGGCTGGAGACTGAAGTCTGAAGCCCAGCAGCTGTTAACCGTGGAGGACAGAGTGGTACATTATGGGGAAAAGTACCGCCAGCCTGTTGGCATTACTTTTCTCCATTATACCTCTGTCCGCCAGGGTCGTAATGAGAGCCAAAGTGTTAGTAAATCTGGGCCCAAGAGTGTGAGGTCTTGTCTCTTCCTCCGAGGAAGGACAAAGAAAGGCTTAATCTCTTAGCAATATAAACTACTGAGACGGGTTCTCATCTGCCTTTGGTACAAGTTATATGAAAATGGTTATAAAACATTAGGTCTTATAAGGTGTCGGCTAAGTTCAGTAAACAACAGTTATGAACCGAACATCAATTTATTTTAAGGACAGCTATAGCTGGACCCCGATAATGATATTTATAATACATAGGATTCAGCAATCCCTGAATAAAAACTGGTCTCTAATTTCATGGGATTCTATAGTCCCTGTCTAAGCAACAGTCACTAATTTCTTTATAATAGGCAATTTGTGACATACAAAGTCGCCGATTATAAAGAAAAGCCTTCAGAACTCGACTATTATAAGGTTATTACAGTTGAGTTCTGATGTCACATTGCCTGCTGCTGAGGTGAATGGCAGGTCAGGTAACAGAGCATAATTAAAGCAGCTGTTTAAAGCAACAAACAGAACATTGCTTTTCTTTCTGCTGCTCTATTTTAATAGCTTACAATGACAGAAAGAATATGTTAATTTTTTGCACTTCTTAGAAAGAAAAAAAGCTAGAATCTTTCTTGATGCTTCTACCCGTTCCTAGCCACTGCAGCTTTTTTTTTTATAAAAACGGACTTGTACTGATCTGTTTCTAATATCTATTTGCAAAAATATCTAACAGGTTTTTGATGTGCTTAGTTTTGCACTAGAGGCTTTATTTATATTCTTCATGTTTGCAAACATGCACGCTCTTTCATAAGAAAGAATTGCACAACAAGGTTTTAAGTGGAATATGGAAAAGGTGATGGTGTGACCATATATTATATGGGGTAAAGTACCCCCGGATTCATTGATAAGGATATTGCAAGTCACCTCGGAGTTCCATGACCTTATAAAGTAACTTAGCCTTTGGCCTCATTCCTCTATGTGGTCATGGAACTCCTCAGTGACCTGCAATATCCTTATAATATATGGCAGGGGGTAATTTATCCCTTAAATAATTGGTGACTTGTGATGCAACCAGTCACCTATCATAAAGAAATGGTGTAGCCGCTTAACTGCAGTAACTTATTACAGTTGGGTTCTGACGTCACAATGCCTGCTGTCAGAGCCAGCAGCTAAGGGAAAGGCAGGTCAGATCTCAGAGCATAATTAAAGCAGTTTTTTAAAGAACAAAAACAAAACGTTGCTTTTCTGTCTTCCGCTATATTTTTTATTTTTCTACTGTTATAGTGACAAACAGAAAGGAGATATTATGCAACATATTTATTTTTTGCACTTTTCATGTAATTGTAGGAAAGCTAGACTCTTTTTGAAGTTTCTATACATTCCGAGCTATTGTATCATTTATTAAAATAAACTGAGTTGCAATATTCCTATAATATATGTGGGTACTTTATCCCACACATAATACTGGTAATGATATTTATAAAACAATTCAGTAGAACATATCTTACCTCAAACCTAGGTAGTGATCAGGTTTTGTCAGAGACAAAACACATTCTTTACCCAAGCATTTTATACACAATAGGATAGGGAAGTAGGTTCTGTGTGATGAAGCTGAGAAAGCTTCTGTCCCACATTCCTACTTCTCTTCTCTTGGCGGACCTTTTTAGGATTCTTGATGGATGCAGGGAGTTAAAATTAACATTTCAAATTAATCAACAGTGTAAGCTGTTTAGTTACACATTAAATCTCAGAGTCAAAAATGAAAGTTCAAAGATTTATTACAAAGTAAAGGCCAAACATATGTAAACAAGTCTCAAAAACATACTATAAAAGTACAGAATCACCAAAAGTGAAGTAAAGCGTTGAATCAGATTAAATCGTACAAACATAAGTCATACAAGGACCTCACTAGCAGCAATACAAAAGAAGTCGAACAGAATCTGATGTCAATACACAAGTAGCAAGCGGTCTTCTTGTCTAATCATTTGAAAGCTAACTCAGTCTAAAAATCCTAATTAAGCTACAGGGGAAATCCTAATTATCTCTCATGTAATATATGGGAAAATAGAAATAATCGGAAAGTGTCAGCATAACTGAAACCTCAGTAGAAGTTCTGAAAGAGAGGTGTGCATAGCATAAAGCCACTCAGCCAGATTAAGAAAAGAGAGGTCTGTACCTCTCCAAGTATCAGGGGAATCTGCTCTAGTCAAAGGGTAAAAAGGGGTCTGCTGCTCCTAATCCAATCCAATAATGTCCAGATGGATTTGTAAAGCACAGCTAATCACTCATAAGGACATCAAGCGCTGAGAGATGGTGCTCCCAGGGCTCATTAGAATAACTAGATCTTGAGTCTTCTTTTGAATTTAAGCAAGGAGGATGAGGTCCGTAGGTAAAATGGCAGGTTGTGCCAGGCTTTTAGTGCAAGGTAGGTGAAGGAGCCTCGTCCAGTGTTGCTGAGACATATGCAGAGTGTGTGGGTGAGGAAGAGGGATGAGGAGCACAGGTGTCTGGATAGGAGATGGAAATTTAGTTGGTGGTTAATGTACTCTGGTTCCAGGTTGTGGAGGGCTTTAAAGGTGTGGATCAGCATCTTGAACTGGCACCTTTTCTGTGAAGGAAGCCAGTGGAGCTTCTTGAGGTGAGGAGTGATGTGGATCTGCCTGGGGAGGTCAAGGACATGCCTGGCTGCCGAGTTCTGGATTGTCTGTAATTTCTCGAGGAGTTGCAGGTTGATACCCATGTAAAATGCATTGCCGTAGTCCAGTCGGCTGGTGATCAGGGTTTATGTGATGGTGCATCTGGTGTCGATGATGAGCCACTTGAAAATCTTGTGGAGCAAGCGAAGGGTGAGGAAGCAGGAGGAGGAGACGGCATTGATCTGTTTTGTCATTGTTAGTTTTTTTTTTCAGGATGTTGCCAAGGTTGCAGATGTGGCTGGTCGACATTGGAGGGGATCTAATTTAGGGTCCACCATGCGCTGGTCCATGGGAAGGTGTTTCCAAAAATTAATACTTCTGTCTAGTCTGTGCTGAGTTGGAGGCAGATGGTTCTCATTCTGTCTGCAATGTTCATCATACAGTTGCAGAATTTTGGCAGCCTGGTGTTGGTGTCTTCTGAAAATGAGAGGATGAATAGGAAATTATGTTTATTCCGTAGGATCTTATGTCGTGGGCCAAGAGAGTCATGTAGGATTTGAATAAGGTGGGGCTGAGGGATGAACCTTGACGGACATCGCAGATTATGTTCTTAGGAACCGAGGTGAAGGGTGGGAGGGGTACTCTCTGGGTCCTACCTGAGAGGAAGGAGGCAACCTACTTGAGGGTGTTTCCTCTGATTCCGATGTTGTGTAGTCTTTTGATCAGGATGTTATGTGATACAGTGTTGAATGCTGCTGAAAGGTCATTTAGGATGAGGGCTGCCATTTTTCCTTAGTCTAGAAGTGATCTGATGTCATGCATGGCAGACAGCAGGGTGGTTTTGGTGCTGTGATTGGCGTGGAATCCTGATTGGGTGGTGTCCAGAAGATTGTGGTTCTCCAGGTGTTCTGTGAGTTTGTGGTTGATGGCCTTCTTGAGGACCTTTGCAAGGAAGAGGAGCAGAGAGATGGGCCAATAGTTCTTGAGTTCCTTGGAGTCGACAGATGGTTTCTTGAATAAGGGCTTGACTTCTGTGTGTTTCCATTCACTGGGGAAAGTGGCTGTGATGATTGATTCTTTGAGGATGATGGTGAGCTTCCTGCCAATCATATTGTTTTCTAGGTTGAAGATGTGGTGGGGGAACGGGTCCCTGGATGCTCTTGAGTGGACAGAGCTCATGATGGCCATGGAGTTTTTCATGGTGAGCTGATTCCAGGTGGTGAGTGGGTGGGTGTGTTCTTCCATTGTAGGGTCAAGCTGGCTGGGGAAGTTGGCAGGTTGCTGTTCAAAGTTCCTGTAGATGGTGGAGATCTTGTTGTGGAAGAAGTCTGCTAGGGAGTCACAGAGTTCTTGTGAGGGGGTGATGTTTTCAGTAGGTGATGGGCTGTAGAACTCTCTGACAATGTTGAAGAGTTCCTTGCTGTGGTTGGAGCTTGCATGGATGATGTCGGCCATGGTGCTTCTTTTCATGAGTTGGTGGTATTCGTTGAGTGCAATTTTGTAAGTGGTTTGGTCCCCAGGTTCTTTGCTGGTGCACCACCTCCTTTCGAGTTCTTTATAGGTATGCTTTGAGGTTCTCAACTCGGTTGTGAACCAGCTGGCTTGCTTGTAATGTCTTTTGGACTTGGAGGTTTTGTTGGGGGGTCTATGTTGGTACATTCTGTGATCCAGGTGGGGAAGTTCCTGCCTGGCTGTTCAAGGTTGGTAGTGGTATGTGGGTGGGACATTTGAGGGCATCAGTTCAGTGGCTCTCTGTGATCTTGCTCCAGCTGTGATGTGATTTATTGGGTGGTGCCAGGTGCCGTGATGGTGAAATTAATAATGGCGTGGTCCGTCCAGGGCAGCTCGGTGGCATGGCTGTATTTGATTCTGTAGCTGGCTGAGAAGATCAGGTTGAGTGTGTGTCCTGCGATGTGGGTGGGATCGGTGACATGTTGGGTGAGGCCGATGCTGCTCCTGCTTCTGAGGAGGTTGGCGGTGTTGCTATTGTTGCACTCATCAAGGTATAAGTTGAGGTCTCCGAGGAAGATGTCATTTTCGGATTCTAAGTCGAGCGGGCGATGAAGTTGGGGATGGCGTTGCAAAAGCTGGGGCGAGGTCCTGGGGCCTGTAGGCAGGTGCCTTTTACGGTGGCTTTGTTGTCGGTCCAGAGTTGGAAGTTGGGGTGTTCCAGGATTGTGGTGGCGTCATCTACGGTGGTGGTGCAGTGGAAGTTCTTATTATGAATGATGGCTTGTTGATGCAGTCTCAGTGAGCGATCTTGTATCCACCAAGTGTGGTGGTGGCTATGTCAGGTGCGGAAGTGGGGTTAAGTCAAGTCTCAGTTAGGAAGATGACATCGGGTGAGGGAGGTGATGGTGTCCCAGGTTTCGTGGCGTGTTTGCATAGCAATTGTATGTTGGCTGGGGTGGTCAAGGTCAGCATGGTGGTGGCCCTTGCGTGTGCTGGGTCTTTGGTGTTGAAGGAGAAAAGGCAGTGCCAGCAGGTGAAGGGTCCAGCTGTGGTGTGGAGGGAGGTGCAGCAGCAAAAGTTGGGGATTCCTGGGTCGAGGGCCTTGAGCTCAGCGGTGGAGTATCATTGGGAGGTGGTCAGGCCAGGGGTCCTTTGCACTGGGCTCGGTCCAAGTGCGGACTGGCACAGACAGCCTTTCCTTTGGTGTGCTGTGGCCTACATAACGAGTCCTGGGAGGTGGTAGGGGCTAGCGGGCGAAGGGAGGTGGGGGCGGGGAGAAAAAAGGCAGGAGCGGCAAGGACGGAGCACCTATACCAGAAACAATATAGTAAATAGAAACACCTCCTAACTAAATGAATGCCAATTTAGACCTTGTAGAACCTTTGCAAATCCACTTCATCAATGCCAGTAGTTTGCCATCTTCCTTGCTCAACTGGAATTTGCAACTCCCATCAGTCTTTCATCCCACAAAACAAGCATCAAGAAACCCTTGGAGGTCTCCTCGTGCACACAGGCAAGTCTTTCTTTTCCCAGTTCGTTAGTGTTCCTTGTCCTTCCCAACATATCCTCCCATAACCACTATCTCAAATACACAACTTGCCTTTCATTAACTGTAGACTCATGCAGATGCGCCTGCAAATAAAGAATAATACAATGCAAGCAAAACTCCACATTCAAGATTTAACATAGAAAAACAACATTTCAGGCCTTCACTTGAGCTAACTTAATAAATGATTCAATGCACATTTGAGATACATAGTTATACGTGTATTTCTAGTCATAGATATAACATAATTATGAATAAATGTGATTATACATCTCTCAATTATAATACCGCAATACAAATACATGAATATAAATGCATACGTGTGTTATATTTCAATTGATTAATATAACATTGTGACCTTTCTACTGGTGAATGCACCATGAATATTAAGATTTTGATGCAGCACTTCACATTAGTAATATTAAAGCACATAATATATGTTTATTGATTACACTTTAAATGATACTCTCGCAGCAAATAAAGGCACAACCAAGTTATGCGTTGTCAAAGCAAACCATCAGTTTTTTAAGCACTGGGATGAGAAAGACTGACGAGGAGGTAATACAGCATTTCATCCACCTTATCATGTTGATGCAAATGAATCCCAACTACTGCAACACTGATCAAGTGTGCTCTGAGAAGTGCAGGTTTAAGTTGCATCAGGGGCGGCTCCTCCAGGAGGGCGGAGGAGCATTGCCCTCCCCCCACCAGCAGCAATTGCTGCAAATCCTTTCACAAGGAAGGGATCATAAACTGTGTTTATTATCTCTTCCTTGTGAAAGGGGCGGGCCACAGGCTGTAACGAGCAGAGGGGAGTGCTCTGTGCACTCCCCTCAGAGCGCATGTGTGTTTAGCCAGCCCGAGATGGCCGGCCAAACACACATGCGCACAGGGCTCTCTCCAGCCCAGCAACACAGTTGCTGGGCTGGAGAGAGCATGCACAGGTTCCCAGTCTGCATGGGAGTGCCCTGGTTGGGCACTCCCAGACAATCCTGACGCTGCTTTAAGCAGCGTCAGGATTGGCTGCAGGGCAGGCTGGGAGCCTGTGCCTGTAGGCAGAGGTGAGGAGCAGCGCGGTCCTCCAGATGGCGGCGGCGGTCCAGGGAAGTTTATTCTTTTTTGTTTGTTGTTTTATTAATATTTACCCCCCACGTGTGCTGCCCGCCCCCTCTAACACCGCGAGCCGCCACTGCGTTGCATATGCTTTTTTAAACCATTTTCTGTAGTTCAGCAGGTTTATAGTACTCCATATGTAAAAATATTTTGCTGGGTCAGACAGCGAAAACTATTGTCCCCTGCAAAACTCTTCAACAGATAATTTGCTGGAACCAACTGCAAAGCGCGTGTGCTTTGTTTGTCCCCAACACTTTACAAAATTAACAGTTCTCGTTAGTGAGTGCGACAACCACAAACTTTGCAAGTTGTTGATCCCTGCAGTGGTGGTGCAATGCTCCCCAATGCAAGCAAGGAACTGAGGCTGCACCTCCTAGTATTGTAGTATAAAAAACAGCCACTAACTGGGGTGAAGTTCCCCACTCAAAAGACTGTCCCGATACCATCGCACCTGGTGAACTATTGATAGCTACGCCCCTGGATTGATGCTGCTATCTTTTTTTCTAATCGTTCAGCTCTCTTATTTGCTAACATCAGCCGAGAACATCAATTCCTGTCATTTAAAACTGCCCAATAATCAGCAGTACATCCGGCAGGCTGGCGTGTCCGTCTTTGATAATCTCATATGAGGGCACCTGCAAGACAAAAGATGTTGACCTAGTCATCTCAGATTTAGCAAAACAAAATATTCCAAAATGACATATAACAAAATAAAGTAATTAAAGAGACAAGTTTCATGATGGCATGCATTTCTAATCTAATAAAAAAATAAATGTGTATTCTTTGCTGCTTCCCAACCCAATGAGGAGTATTTTAGTCTTAAAAGTGCCTCCTTTGAAGTGCCTGGTTGTGCTCTTTTTCAGCTTATGTTCTTCAAATGACAGTATCGCTGTTTTGGGAGAATTAGGGTGCATATTTCCTGCCTCGAGATGACATCGTGCCTGGGCCTGAGGTACTCCCACCATACCTGGAGCTTAAACTGGTAATCCCTGTACCTCCTGCCTCAGGCCTGAGACAGAACAGCTTCAAACGCGTTCTTACCTGAAAAGGCCTCCACCCAATGACAAGGACACAAACACATAAGTTCAAGTGTGCAGTCTATTTATCAGGACAAAGTGTATACCTGCCTACACTTGCAGCTACCTAAACATTCCATGTCTAGCATTACCTCTCAGCTGTTGCATTCATCGTCGAAGATTGAGATCAATTTAAAGGTTGTCTCTTAACATTTGCAAAGGTTTATATGCACGAATAATGGTCATTATTGTTTCACAATCAATTCACAAATAGGTCCCTATTCTTGGACTGAAACTGTTACACAATTACAGCACATATGCAACATTTTTCGTCTTTCTATCCTGTCTGTTCATCAGATGACCTTGAAGCAATCTCCCTCCACATCACTGGAGAATCCCCCCACTGATATTTCTAGATGATAAGGGTCGCGTTGGAGGAATTAATATTTGAATCTCCCGCAGAAGGGTTCTTGGATCAATGTGAACCCAACGTCTTTGTGATATGCCACAAATCCATCAGCTGCACAATGTTGGACTGTGGAAAAGGTAGGCCTGTGGGGTACGGTGCCAGGACATACAGGGACTCCACACAGTTTGGGTCTCATGCCGGAACTGACTTCACGCAGTTCCTTTTCTTTATTTTAAAACGTCTCTGTTCTGCGCTCTGCCCGGACGCGCAGAACAGGATACATTGTATTGGAGAGCCCGGATGGCTCTCTACATCCCTCCCATGTTTTACTTCACACAGAAGAGGGAATGAATGTACTTAAGTCATAAACAAATACAATAATCTCATCGAATAGTGGGCGCAACAAACATAAAACAAAAAGGAGGGATAAAACACAAAATCAGGATAAGAAAATAATAAAAATAACATCTACTGTCAATGGATCCAGAAAACACCATATCCATCGATACGACCTCACACGTCAGCGTCCCCTCATCCAAGGGTGCAGACAAAATCACGGAGTCGACTGTTCGGCACAGGGTTGGGACGCAGGTGATACCACTGACTGCCGAACCCTGTTCACTTCCTACTTCCTCTCCCGGAGATCCGTCTATCGACTCATCAACCTCTCCGTCCTCTCTATGCGTGCACGTCTCTCCTGCTCTCTTGAAATGAGATATGTTTCTGGTGATTCTCTGTCCGCCTTTGGCGGCTGTTATCATGGATCCTTTTACGCTGACAACCTGCCATTGTTCAGGCTCAAACGGGGTCTGGAATTTACCACCTAACCGGCGACTCTTCACTACCACTCGATCTCCTTCCTACAAGTCTCGCACCCGATCTCGCCTCCTCTCAGTGGCCTTCCTGTTCGTGCGCTCTCTTCGCTTCTGAGTGGCTTCGACGTCTAGTTCTGGGGAGACCCATTTAGGACCTGATGGGATACAGTCCCGAGGCGGGACCTTAAACATCAGTGCAGCCGGAGCACACCCAGTAGTGCTATGAGGTGTTTGGCGATAGGCACTTAAAAATTGTTGCAGACATTGCTCACTGTCTTCTCTTTGTTCAACGCCTATTCTTAGAGCTCGATTCAGAGTTTGCATGAACCTCTCAACATCTCCGATAGCTTGCGGCCAGTACGGCGTGACTCTTCGATGACGTATAGCCAACTCTTCCAGGTATAATCGGAATTCCTGCCCATGAAACGGTGGCCCATTGTCTGTCCGGATCTCATCAGGGAGACCCAACATGGCAAATGCCTTCTGAAGTACTGGCCGAACATTTTCGAAGGCCGTTGAAGACACAACATCAACAACAGGGAACTTTGTGCATGAATCGATGAGGACGACCGTTAACCGCCCATCTGGGAAACTCCCAAAGTCCATGCTTAGCTTTGTCCACGGCTTCTGACTTGCTGGTTCCGTAATAACTGGGCAACTGGGTGGATCCCCTGACGTTATGATGCATGAATGACACTTGCCCACCAAGTCATCTACCTGACTATCCATCCCAGGGAACCACACCTTTGTTCGTAGCCTTGCCTTGGTCTTCGCAGTGCCTTGATGACCCTGGTGCGCTAGCTCTACCACTCGAGCCCATAAACTTTGAGGTAACACAATTCTTCTTCCTCTAAGAATTAGTCCTTTGCCATCTGTCGACAACTCATCGCGCACCCTCCACATCCCCTGCATGGTGACCTTGCACTCATGATTGGCCACGTTTGTCTTTTCCAGGAATAACTTCCATTTTCTATGACTTAACGCTTCCTTGACTTGGCTTAGTACCATATCTTCCTTTGTAGCATCTACAATCTCGTCTACACTCAGGGCCTTGGGACAGGCCGACTGCACAACCATGTTTACAAACACTTCAGTGCTCTCCTCATCACTTTCCTGAGAATAATCAGCCTTCATTGGAGCGGGATGACGAGACAAATAGTCTGCGGGGTTATTCACTCCTGGTCGATATGTAACTGTAAATCGATAGGGCTGCAGGAGAACGGTCCATCGCTCTATTCATGGGGGCGCTAGTCGAGGGCACCCTGCAAAGAGTGTGACCAACGGCTTGTGATCTGTTACCACCTGAAACTCTTTCCCGAACAGGTACAGGTGAAAGTGCTTGCATGCCCATCGGATTGCCAACGCTTCGCGCTCTATCTGGGCATATCGTGTTTCGACAGACGACAACGCCCTACTAGCGTACGCAACTGGAAGCCACTTGTGAGGGTTTTGTTCCTGCAAGAGGACTGCGCTGAGCCCTACCGGGCTGGCATCTACCACCACCTCTGTGCGTTTGTGTGGGTTGAAGTATGCCATTGTTGCCTTATCTAGTAACGCTGTTTTTATGTCCATAAATGCCTTGTCAGCCTCGGGGCTCCATTCCCACCTGTGCCCTCCTTTCGTGAGCTGCCTGAGAGGCTCTGCCATTGTCGCGAGTTGTGGAATAAACCTCCCACAATATGTCGCCATGCCTAAGAAGCTTCTGACTTCCGTGGGTTTCTTGGGAATCGGTGCTTGGCGAATGGCGTCAGCTTTCTTCGGATCCACCTGTAGCCCTTCTTTGGAGAAAATATATCTGAAAAATACCACCGATGTTCGGTAGAACTCGCAATTCTTTTTGTGGAGTGTCAATCCTGCCTCCACTAGCCTCTGCAATGTGGCCCTGAGGTGTCGATGATGTTCCTCTCTGGTCTTGGAGTAAATAAGGATGTCATCACTCAGATTAATCACTCCTGGCAACCCAGATAGTGTTTCTCTTATTACATTTTGGAAAACTTCAGCTGCTGACGATACCCCAAAGCTTAGCCTTTTGTACCTCCGGAGTCCAACATGAGTGGAGAATGTTGTAATGTTTCTACTTTCCGGATCCAGCTCCAGCTGGTGATACCCGGCATTTAGATCCAACTTAGAGAACCACTGTGCCCCGTTCAGATCCGCTATGATGTCATCCATCGTCGGTGTTATGTGTATCTCCCTTTTGATGGCCTTGTTGGGAATGCGCATATCAACGCACAAACGGATGGCTCCAGGTTGCTTGGGTTTAGGAGCTATCACCAACGGAGAGACCCATGGTGTTGGACCTTCCACCTTCTCAATCACTCCCTGGTCCTCTAGCAATTGGAGCTCCTTTTCCACCGCCGGCCGCAAGTGGAATGGCATACGTCGGTGCCTTAGGGCAACGGGCGTGATTTTTGGGTCTATGTGTAGTTTGATCTTTTTATCTTTGAGCCGGCCCAGTCCTTCGAAGAGCTGCGGAAACTCGCTGATCAACCGTTCAGCATGGGAGTCGTATACTTGCCGTGCAAAGAATACCAACTCCAGCTCTTCTGCGGTGTGACATCCCAGCAATGTACCTCGGTCTCCGGTCACCACATAAAATTTGGCCTGTGTTGTTATCTGCCCACTGGATACTGCTACTTCCACTGTGCCTCTTAGCGGGAGGGGTTCTCGGCCCCCATAGTTGTATATTTTGGTGGAGGTCGGGGTAAGCAACGGTGTTGGAGACAACTGTTCGAACAAAGTGTCATCTATGACATTCACGGATGCCCCTGTGTCTATGAGGATGGTTGCCAATCTGCCGTCAATCAGAATGTTGCTCATGGGTGGTAGTCGTTTTCTCTGTTTTCCTTCACCAGTGAATGAGATTACAAAGATGTCCTCGTCCTCATCTTCTTCGAAGACCGGATCTCTTTGGTCCGTGGTTGTTCTGGGCTCGTCGATACTCTTGGTTATACTCCTGACTTTGACGTCTTTCCCTTTCTGGTTTCCTTGCCAGCCTCTCCCTGACCTGCACACCCTCGCAAAGTGATTGTCTTTGCCACACTTGTTGCACGTCTTGCCTTTCGCTGGACACCCCATAGCAGTTTTATGTTCGTACCCACAGCTCCCACATGTACGTGTTCCTTGTCTGCCGGAATCCGGTCTGTGGCCTGGCGGTTGTCGAGACTGTATGGCGTCCACTTGTTCTTCCTTCACCTGGACTGGGCGTGCGTTTGAGGCCACGGCCATCGACTGTCCCCTTGCTGCCGCCATGGCATCTGCCCTGCTCGTCGACAGTTCATGTGAGCGCGCCAGCACCAAGATGTCATCCAGGGACATGCCCTGCTGGCGTAGGATTAGTTTTCGTAGTGCGTTTGACCGGCATCCCTGAATAATCTGTGCCCTGATCTCCTCTTGCTGATTGAGACCTACACATGAGCTCGCCAATTTTCTTAACCGTGCATAGAACATATCCATGGACTCAACGTCTGTTTGTTGCGCCTGTCTGAGTTTGAAACGTTCGAAGTCCGAGTTTAATTGCGGGTCAAAATGTTTATTTAGCGCCTCAACCGCTGCATTAAAGTCTGATTTGTCACCTGTATCTGGGAGTGCATCAAATAGTTCTTGCAGCTCGTCACCTCCCATCAACAGCATGAGCGATCTGCGCACCGCCCCGTCAGTCTCTCTTGTGGCGCAGAAATAGTTCTCTAGCCGATTTAGCCATAAGCACCATCTCGGCGCCGCGGTGGCCGGGTCAATGAGTTGGCTGAACGGAGGCAGCGCAGTGACTGAAGAGTGAGTACTGGTGCGCGCCTGCGCTGGCACTTGGGGGTTTTCTTGATGTGGAGCGCTCATTGTGCTTTTTGGTCTTTCAGGTAATTTGCTATTATTACATAAATCGTTTGCTGACGTTGTGTTTGTCTGTCTATTTATGTAATGTTGTTATACTTTGGTTTTATTTTCCTTTTCTCATTACACTCTTCCTTTTTTTTTTTTAATAGGGGCTCCTGCCCCTTTGGCCTCTTACACTGTGTGCCCTTCTTTTCTTTCTTTTCTTTTCTTATCTTTTTTTTTTCTGACTGCCCGTGTTTGTTCAGTTTATTTCTATTTTTTTTTTCTTCGTTTTTTTTTTTCTTTTGTATTGGGGCTCCTGCCCCTCTGGCTCTATACGCTGTGTTCCCCTCTCCTGGGGTGTGCAGCGCGAGCGTGCATGTCCGTCTCCTCCCTGGGCTCGGAAACGGGCGCTGTCTGCTGCGCACCGTGTCCCACGTGGCTTCTGCTATTTCTTGCTCTTTTTTTTTGAGGCGCGCGCTCTACAGAGCGCTGGCCGCGTCTCCCTTCCAAACGGGCTGCCGACTTGCCCGAGGCCAGGTGTCACGTGCCCGCAGACCTAGCGGCACCGCAGATCTCCGCGGGCCACCCCCCTGATCAGATGCAGGGCTCACCTTTGTGGTGCGGTCCACATGTGCCTTCTATTTGCGGCGTGCGGTCAGACTCCTCACTGTTGGAGCCGGAGACCTTGTACGGGCCGGGCAGTGCGACGCGGGGTGTATGAGATCCCGCCTCGTCGCCAATGTGGAAAAGGTAGGCCTGTGGGGTACGGCGCCAGGACATACAGGGACTCCACACAGTTTGGGTCTCATGCCGGAACTGACTTCACGCAGTTCCTTTTCTTTATTTTAAAACGTCTCTGTTCTGCGCTCCGCCCGGACGTGCAGAACAGGATACATTGTATTGGAGAGCCTGAATGGCTCTCTACATTGGACCACTGATTTTGCTAAAAATTCAACAAGAACCCGTAGTATTCTCACTGTACTGTTTATATCAAATCATCGGAGCAGTAAGGGCCTGATTGACAGTTTTGTGGTAATATACAATGCTCCAAACTTTATAGAATCCGCCATTCAAATTTGCCCACCTATAGTATGATGGAGGAAATTAATCCAAAAGATTATTTTACATATTTAGGGTTCTTCCAGAAACAGAAGTATTTTCAGTTACCACCATATTCTATATCAGGCCCCAAGTCACTGAAACACTGGATAAATGTTGTTGTCTTGTTGTGATTTACACCTGTGTGGGTGATCTTTGCTGCTTAGTAACTGAAATAGGATGAGAATGTTCTGATGTTATTTGGGGGTTTGTGGCAATATCCAAATGTTCTTGTTTTTTCATAGTTGTAGTGGTACACCAGGAGCGTGGACATGAAATAAATCTTGCTTCCCATTCCCCTGGGACAAATTACGTTTTCCAGCTCGACAGACGACAATACTTCCTGTGACCTTGGGATAGGCAGGAATTTGAAAGGAAGAAGCATTCTTCATGGTAGGAAACAGTAAGAGATATTTGCTCAGAAATATATAGCTAGGGGAGAGAGTAAAACAAGCATTTAATAAATGGATAAGTTTCAAGCTCCACACTTATAAAAACATTGTTTGACTTTAGTCTTTGCTAGATTCACCTATTTACTGTAAATTGTGGTCCCTCATAGACACACTCAATTACAGAGTCCTTACATTCTCACAAGTTCTTCTTTTAACTTTAGGCAATGCTCTCTCATAATACAGTTGATGACAAGTTGGCCTGGTCCTCACATTCTCTTCTTGATTGTGTAGGGTATGGTGTCCAGGGCAGTTTTTGAGCAAGTCAGTATTAGCCAGTTTCCTAGTGCATCAGACTCAGGGAGTTGCATATTGGCCCGAAAAAGAGAAAATGGGTTTATATGGCAAAGATGCAACCTTCCTCTTATTGGTCTAGGCATCGTCCATGCTGTGTGATGAGCTATTTGTCCAGTGTTGTTGTCACACATATATGACAATGGTATTTTGCAAAACAAATCAGCTTTCCAAGCCCATCCAATAATTTATTGGAATTCTTCAAATATATCAAATATTACTCATTGTGTTATGCCAAACCAAGTGAAGATATATTCCAAGGGAAGTTGTATCTTCAAAGCAGAGAGCAACCTTCCTACCAGACTGAGAAAGGGAAATGCATTCCTTGCCCCCTAAACAGTCAACAAGAGATTTTAACAAAAACACTTTGTTAACAGAAAAAGTGCTTGGCATATTTTATTCAGATTTCTCAAGTAGTGCCAAAGTTATTAACAAGCTAATTAAAAAACAGTTAAATGAAAGGGAAAGTTGATGGAGACTAAAATGTGGTTGCATCACATACCGCAAAACACCAGTGTCAGAAAGTGGGTTAGTAATTTGGGTGAAGAGGTACCTTCACTAATTGAATAAACACACTTTGGAGACAAGTGAGCCTGGTCCTCCCATTCCCTTCTTGATTGTCTAGGGCATGGGCTCAAGTATGTTGAAAATCTCTGCTGAACTGTGGATGCAGTGGCACAAGAGGTAGGCAATTAACCAGAGAAATGAGAATTTTGTTCAAGCAGTAACAACAATTTTAAAGTCAAGAAACACAATAATAAAATTCCCCAAATCCACTTAGAAAAATATAAAAATAATTAGAAGCCAACACAACTACTGAAATCAGTTAAGGGAAGAGGAAATATGATTTTTTAAAGTTGTGACACAAAAAGCACCCAGAAAGGTAAATCACCAATGTAAAGTTAAAGTATCAGTTCGCAGTTGACCATGAACTAGGTGCAATTTTTGGCTGACCACGATGAAACAGAGGTTGTCCAGGTCAAAGTTTGTAACATTGGAATTAGTGTACTTTTTGAAGGTCAAAGTCTTCCATCAGGGCAAGCTGGTAAGGGTCTCTTGATTTCGAATACATCATTGTTAAGCTCCCACTGAAGCCATTGGTTTTGACATCAAAAGCTTTGAGTGGGACAAAGCTGTATCTTCTAGGTGCTGAGGCCGCGTCACCACCAGGGTAGCATAAAGCTCTGACTTGGATTAACTGGTTTTCTTGCCCACCAAGAGTGATCTGTCCCTGGCCCAGGATCAACACCTTGTCCCGGTCTTCTGGCAGTGGAAAAAATACTAAATACTAATTTTCTCCAACTGCTGGGAACATTTCATCCCCTTCTGCAATACGGAGCTTCTCGGAGTAGGTCTCTAGGCACCATGTTTCTCTTTAGCTGGGCTCCAACACACTCCAGTCCTCAGTGGTCAGATGGGTCTGTTGGTGTCAGGAGTCCTTCTGCTTTGTTTGTCCGTGGAACAAGCAAGCAGGGAATCAACCATTTAACCTGTGAAGAACAGCTCCAGCACCTAGGCAACAGAAGACATCAGGAACCTTCTCTGGAGGAGGAAAACTTCCTAAATATCAATTTACTCCAACTTCTGGGAAAGTTCCTTCTAGTCCTCCTGCATCCCAGAGGTCCTCAGGCTAGGCTTCTAGGCACCAGGTCTCTTTTTAGTCTGGGATCCTAGCAGTTCTCAGTGGTCAACTGGGTCTGCTGGAGTCAGGAGTCCTTTTGCTGTGTGCCTCTTAGGCACAGGCAAGCAGGAAACCAACCACTTGACCCCTGGAGAACAGTTCCAGTACCTAGATGTCAGAAGGAATCAGGAACCTTCTTTCTTCCAGCCTTCAGACAGAGCCCTTTTCTTTCCAGGTTTTGTCCTCCATGGCCCAGAAATGTTCTGAAGAAGTGGTATTGAGGTGTCAGTCTTGTCCTGTTCACTTGCCGATCAAAGAATCTCCTACACTGAAAGTCTGATTTCACTCCCACCTCGTTTTTCAGAGGTTCCTCTCTTGGTTTACTGCAAAAAGTCTCAGAAGCCCTAAAAACAAAATAGCTGTCCTCGTCTTCCATCTGGGAAAGCCTGGTCCTTCCTTGGTCACTCCCCTAATTAGATGAGATGCCATCCCTTCAGTTAGTGTCCAAATTTACTTTCCGTGCTGCTGAGCATGGAGCCAAATAACTCTAGGATGGCCCTGGGAATAAATTGGAGCAGCTCCTGCCAGCCCCATTTGGCATCGCCAAGTCAAAAGAAGAACCAATTATTAGTTCCAATATTTGGTAATCTCTTCTCTGTATCTGTCCCACGAAAAGAAACCTAGGGGCCTTGAAAAACCATGACCCATTCTGAATACTTTATCAAGGTCAGGTGATTTTGTATCTCCCTCCTACATAGATTATGAGATTGCTTGGTACATCCTCCAAAATAAATGCTTGTAGTGAGGCAGGTGCTGGCCCATTTACTTTGCACTATACTTCATTGCTCTGAGTCAAAGGCTTCTTTGTCACTATTGATGCATTCACTCCCAAAGATAAAATCCTGTTTCTCCATTTGCTGCTCCATTAATAACAACATATCCCCTAGACAACAAAACTCTTTATAAAATTCAGGATGGTTTAAAAAAGTGAGAAAATAAATGTTCCAAGAGCTGCTTTTGGCAGTAGTTTAATATTTTTTCTCTTCGGCGTGCAATGTCCACATGTTCGGGACCTACTAAAAAGAAATTAAGATTGCTGGTGGATGTTGGCTGAGAGGGTGGTATATGAGAGCTACGGCTGCCTCCAAAAATGGGTGAAAAGGTTTGGGTATTTGAAATGAATAAAGTGGTATTATCTGTGATCAACTTACCCCCACCATGCTTGATGAGTAGACAACCAGCCACTCTGCATCGCACAAAACAAATATTGTACTGAGGGGAAAAGAAAGAGAAGATGTGGGTCCCATTATACTGTATGATGTGATGACAGTGCATCTCCTGAAATTATTAATGCGCAATACTGTTTTTAATATGTTCATTATGCCTGAACTTTTAATAAAAAGATTTATTTAAAAAAAAAAAAAACAGATGGCTGGTAAGTAGGTTTGCCAACATCCGTTACCAGACAGCAAATGTCCAGTAATCACAGGAGCGGAATTCATTGACCAGAGAGCCTTCTTGCATCATCTAGAACTTCTTCTTTATTAATGTCCTCCAAAAGTTGAAAGCTGGAGTCCTTGACTTTTCAGAGCTTTAGCATGGCTATTTGCTTTCCCAAGTAAAGAACAAATTGGTCACCACTATGACACAAAGGGGTTAACATTTGCCACTTACAGGGCTAAAATGATGCCCACATGTTTGGGGCATGCTTCCAACCTGCCTAACAATGGCTGACTTAAAGATGGTCCGGCTCTCTCAAAACACAAGGCTCACTTTTGCAGCCCACTTGGGCCTAGATTTAGCAAATTTTGATGCAGAGCAACAGAGCATGACAACTTGCTGCGCTGCGTCAAATGGATAGAGCAGGAATGTGCCATATCTATCAAGGTATGTCGTTTTCCAGCGCTCTCCCTGTGTTGGTGCACTTGCGGCTGCCAAGCGTCAACGCAGGCACCCTTGCACCATGGTTCCCAGGTGCCTGCATTGCAGGCAGGGTTGTGCCCCTTCTTGCACAAAAACAATCCTTATAGGCTTTTTCCTCCTGAAAGAGGAAAAATGAGGGAAATTAAAGATATTTCTCCTTCCAGTGCCTCTATCAGGAAGGTGTACCATTTCGACATACTCCCAGGTTTGTCAGTCTTGGTAAACCTAGGAATGCACCAAAATACATGGGTGGATAAGTGGGAACACCCATGCTCCACTTATGAAATGCCTTGCCGGTGCAGAGTAACGCAAGGCAACGATTTGTGTTGCCTTGCGTCACTCTTGATTTACCAAGTCATGCATGGCCACACAAGGTGACCTTGCGTGGCTTGGTAAATCTGATTTAAGGATTGCATTACAATTGTGTTACCTTGTGTGATGCAAGAGCAAAAGGCTTGATAACTCTGGACCTCAGTGGCTTTTCCATTGTTCATGATCGAATGATGCTGCTGCCTTTATCGCAGGCATGAGACCATACATGCATGTTCTTTGTCACTGTGCTAATGTGCAGCGTTTGCACATGAATTATAGCACTGCGCCACAAATTAGTGGAATTGCAAATGTCCATTGGCAATATGCCTTACTATTGCGTCTACAGCTGACATTACATGTAAGGAATGCTTACATTGAAACAAATAATAATAATAACTGGAGTGGCCCAATTTTTAACTTGAAGCCATTGTGAGCTCTGTCCAATGCTAAGGAGGCTGAACACTAAGGCTGCCTATTATTGATTTCACCTCATGACTCCCTCTTCCTCCCACCAACCTGTACTTCTTGCCATTTTGTCTCTATAGCAGTCTTTCTGGTCTTTCTCAACACTACTTTCTCCCTTTGTCACTGGTTTTCTATCTTTCTCTTCCACTTTCCATCTTCACTTTCGGCGTTTTGAGCTGACTCAAAATCTAATGTTGGAAAATGTGTCTCAGTCCACAAAATACGAGTGCAAGGAACCATCACCTGCAACTACAGGTACAAAATGAGCACTGCTTTTTAGTCAAATTGAAGTATCAATCTTGGCCTGTCATGCAGGGTCATCTTTCATAGTTGGAAGAATGACTTCTAATTATTTCTACATCAACTAACTGCAGTGTTTTTTATAAAGATTTGGACCTGCGTGTGTGCCACATGAGAGCAAGAGAAATCACAGTGGTGTCCCTCTGACTTCCTTCGAGACAAAGGGCCTCATTACGAGTTTGGTGGTCCCATAACTGCCATGGCGGTGGCGGTCCAACCGCTGTTGGGTTGGCAGTCGGACCACCCTATTATGAGTCAAGCGGGCCTATGAAGCAAAGACAGCCTTGGTTCCGCCAGCACCGACAGGCAGCACAGACCGCCACAGTCATGAGGCTGCACCAGCAGGCCATTTGAGCCTGTGTTTCAGCCTGACATATTATGAGTATGCACACCATCAATGTGACCGTGTTGGTCCAATCACGACATGTCAGAAGGCAGAAACGGACAGTATAAAGGTAGACACTCACCTGCCGGCAGCATCGCTGGTCTGTTGCCGCCATGGAGCCCATCGCACATGTACTGCCACTGCTGATGATCCTCGAAGGTGCACGAAACCAACGCTGCCCTGGACACCACCGCCCATAAATACACCCCCCTACCTGTATCATTATTCCTAAAAACAGATCGTAGCACCGTCGTCCACATCACTTGGGGGGTACACCATGGGCACCAAGTACATGTCACATCCCGTACACAGTCCAAAACATATGTCAAGACTGACACATTCACAGTCATAATACGCCTTTGGGCAGCTCACTCACACGGCACTGCAACACTACACAAAAATACATGCCCACAAATCTATGGCACAGAGACAGTGAAGGCTACGCAACATCCACCCACACATCACCAACAACGCACAAACATCACACATACAAATACAACTCACACACTCACATTCCACACAGGCAGGGGCCGAAGTCACATACAACACACATATGTATCAATGTGGCATGGAACACAAACAACACCACCATTTAACATCCCTGCAAAGGACATACACATCACAGCACAATGGAAGGGCAATGGCATGCACTATACACAGAGGGACAAATTGACAAAGGGCACTATGCACACAATACCTGCACAATTGGGATGGGGGCACCAGGAACACTCAGGAAAGGAAGCCGCATGGGACACATATCACCTTGCAACTGCCCATAAAGCAATATGCGTACATGAAATGACCCTACATGTGTCCCAGGAACAAACAATACTAGACACAAATGAAATGCCCATGTGCACAATGTGGAAGTGCAAGTTAACAAAGCACATACAACTCCAAATGCATGGAACACACCTCTACAAGAACTAGCTGCAAGGGGCACACACCTAAATGGACACATGCACAGTCAAATGCAAACAAAGCTAGCACAAATTCAAGCTGACACACATTAGAATAATACATAAGACATATCAGGGGACCGGTCTAACACCATACATGCTCACACTGGACAACACAAGATTAAATACTCATCATAACAAACACCATATAATGCCTTGGCACCACCATTGCATTTACACACACATATACATACACTCTTCTTATACCCTCCTCTTTGGGGACAGCAGCACTGCCCACAATATCACATTCTGCAAAAAAACAGCAAATGGAGCAGCAAGCAGGCTGAAACACACACAACTGTAGGCGCAAATAAAAGTCAATAAGGAAAAACATTAAGGTTCCAAAGGAATTTCAGGAAAAAACAAACTGTTTGGGGTTATTAAGTATGAAATATGAAAGTCCAAAGACCATTGGCCAGTCCAGATAGATTTGCCCCAAAGTAGCACAGTGTTGTGCTAAACTTGACTCCCAACTGCCATAGAACGTCCACATGAAGGGACATCAAGGGGTCAGGCAGGCACCTCAGGGATTATCCGAGGGGAGGAGGGGGGTTGGATATGTGAGAGGGGTGTTTGGGCTTTGACTTGGGAGGGGTGGTCTTCTTCTTGGGAGGTGTGGTCCTCTTAGGGGCGGGAGAGATATGGGTGCTTGCGGGGGGCAGGGGATGCCTTGGAGGTGTAAGGGACGGCCTGGGAGCTGGGTGGGTGACTCTTGAGCCTGAAACGGGTAGTGGGGTGAACAGAGGTAAGGTCAAGGTCTAACAAAAAATGTTTTTTAGAGACACAGAGATGGTCATCAGCAAGGGGGTCAGGATTTGGAGGTTGAGGGAGTGGTTGTATGCTGTGTAGGTGTGGATGTCGTGGGTATGTGATTATGGGAGGTATGTTTGTGTCTGTTGCCAGGTGAGTGTGGGTGTTTCTGTGTCTTAGGGTAAAGGGGTAGAGGTGCTGGAAGATGCAGAGGTGGGTGGGTGGGTGGCTGTTGGGGTGGTGACTGCAGGTATGGTGGATTTGGTGGATGTCTGTGTATCTGTATTTGCGGTGTCTGTGGTTGTGGTGGATGTCTGAGGGTCTGCTGAGGTAGTGTCTGCGAGTTTGATGGGTGTGGTGGGTGTGTGTCAGTGACTGTTGGTGTGGTGCCTATGGGTATGGGGGATGTGGTGTGTGTGATGCCGGGGGTAGTGTGGGTGTCAAGGGAAGTTGTGACTGTTGCTGTGTCTGTGGGTGGATGTTGTTTGTGTGCGTGCTGGTGTGTTTTCTGCTACTTGTGTTTGTGAGCTCTTCTCTTGGCTGTTAAGGTGGATGTCTGCAGGTTGCTCTGTGTGCTTTGGGTAGGTAGGGGAAGGGGGGTTTGGATTGGAAAGAGGGAGGTGGAGGGGGGACAGAAGGTGGGGATGACTGGCTGCCATCAGTGAGGAGGCCAGACATTGCACCGTGAATTCTAGCAATGCATTGGTTTGCTGGAGTTCAGTTGGCAATCCCTGGATGGCATTCTCAATGGCTGACTGACCCACAGAGATACTTCTCAGGAGGTCAATAGCCTCCTCCCTGAGGGTAGCAGGGGTAACAGTGGCTGGGGCAGAGGTGCCTGTGGTGAAGGAGATGTCCACCCTCTTGGGTGAGCTGGCATGGCGAACTAGGTGGGGAGCAACAGGGAGGGCGGTGTTAGAATGAGGGGTGGTGGACAAGGATGGTACTGGGGGGTTCCCCAATGGGTCTTCCACCAGTAGGGAGTGTCCACTGGAGGAGGAATTCGATGATGGTAATGGGGATATTCCAGTCTCCTCCGTGGCACTCCTCTCACCCTCCAGGCCACTGGGTCCCTCTGTGTTAGTAGTGTCTTGAGCCAAGGTCCCATGGCCAGATGCTTCCCCTCTCAGCTGTGCCCAGTCTCCTTTGCTTGCCAGTGCTGATGCTGCAAAGACAAAGAGGAATAGAGCCATCACATGGCCATGATCACACTTGAACAACAGCCCTGGTTAGCAAACATTATCATGATGTCAAGCATGCCTCAGCAACAATTGCCACCAAAGTGGCCCATACATGTGCCATACCATATGCATGCATGCCATCTGACCTGTCCACAGCTGCCCACAGGAAAATCAGGATCTCAGAAAACTACAATTGCATGGCTGAAGTTGTGCAATCACAATAACCAATCAACAAGTAGGAGACCACATCCCCCACAAAGCCTTGTCCCATTGAGAAGACCTCAGTTACCTGTTGGCATACAATTGTAGGCCAATACAAAGTCCATTCCCACAGATCCCACACAAGGGCATGCACACATCAATGTTTCACATGCATAATGAACCTACATTAGGAAATGATGCACCAAAAGTCAGCCATATTGATGGCAAAAGCACAGTAGCTGGAGAAGGTGACATGGAAATACCTGTGTCACACTGGAAACATATCAACAATTTACACTTCACCAAATTATACTTGTCCCAATAGAGTCAAGGAGGTAGTATCAATGTCATGCAGATAGGCCACACACATGGCATGGAAATGACCACTGTAGACATCATGTCCAATATGTCAGGGAGAGATGTCCCCAAAATACACCACACAATGAGCGAGCAAGCCCCAGGCTAATAACCACTAATGGCTGGCACCCCTTACAATGACATACTCTGAGTGCATCAGTATAAGCCATTAGTCCTTTTCATGTTGGAGAGACACAGAAGTTACAAAGACTTGTAGAAGGCCCACAACATGTTGCCCAATATGAAGCTACATCACCGTCCCCATCATGGTCATGTAAACACAGATGTCTGTCAGTGGATGAATGCCTGTTCCCAAACACATATATCTAAAACATAACTGCAAGTCACTCCATAATGTGTGTCAACAGTCAGGGCACATATCTTAACCTTTACACATGTGCAGTGCATTTGTCCACCTGATGCCACATAAAGCTCATAGAAATGCCCATTGTAGCTCTAAACTCTAGGTCTGTCTGTCATGTTCCTCATTGCTAATGCATTTGTACATGCCAAATGACATGCTACGACGCACAAGGGAATGTGTCAACCAATAAACAATGGTGACACACTCCTGTATGAGCCACAACATGAAATGTAGCACCATTGTAAATGTACTATTCCACACACAGTTTGCCATGCACGTATATGTGAGGGAATACAGACATCATCCCATCAACATAGGTAGACCATGCATGAAAATGCAGCTAACAAATGTTTTCTAAAGAGAAAGGGACCAGTGTTGACATGTAAGCACAAGGAATGTTGGCAACAGTGAAGGCATATGATTCATGGCAACTGACATTCCCCACTTACCAAAGGAAAGAAGTGATTGATGACTGCCCACAAAGAACAATGTAAGCCCTGTCAAGTGTCTGTTGGACACCTTCACATCACAGACTGCAGTGAGACACCTGCATACATCCTACGGTGCAAAAACAAGTTTCTGGGTGGCTGATGCCAACATACACATTTATATAGACATATGGCTGAGGACAGTGATCCATTACCTGTTTACCTTTGGCCTGGAACACTGAGGAGTAGTGGTCTGATGTATAGAAAATACACATACTACAACAACAAACTATATATGATTGCTAACTGTACACAGCTATATGTAGTCCTTTCAGAGCAAGTAGTGTAAGGATTCCATATAGTTTTGCCCTAGGTCCCTGGTCCAATAGGCAAGGCACATCAGTACAAACCACCTGACATGTCAACACAATCTCTACTCTACTGTGTGACAGATGGCTCGTTCGTAATAGTCAGGGGGAGCAGTCAGAACCTCACTCAATCATTTTGCAATGGGACAGGCAAGAATATGACCTGTACTCACCCCCTTGTGGCTGCTGTGCTGCCCTCAAAACGCCCATCAAGCTCCGGATAGACCACCACCAGAATGCGGGAGTTGGAAAATTGTCCTCTCGGAAGGGTCACCTTTTCTGCCTTCCTCCTCCTCTTTTTCTGACCTAATTTTTGTTGGCTTTAGGACTCTGGGCACTTTACCACTGCCAACCAGTGCTAAAGTACATATGCTTATTTAATATACTTGTAAATCCCTAGTAAAGTGCACTACATGTGCCCAGGGCCTGTAAATTAAATGCTACTAGTGGGCCTGCAGCACTGATTGTGCCACCCACAACAGTAGCACTTTAACTATGTCTCAAGACTGCCATTGCGAGACCTGTGTGTGCAGTTTTGCTGCCACTTTGACTTGGTGTTTAAAACTGCTTGCCAAGCCTTAAACTCTCCGTTTTCTACACATGTCATCCCCTAAGGTACGCCCTGGGTACACCACAAGGCAGGGTGCTATGTAAATAAAAGGCAGGACATGTACTTATGTGTTTCACATGTCCTGGTAGTGAAAAACTCAACAATTTGTGTTTCACTACTGTGAGGCCTGCTCATCTCAAAGACTAGCATTAGAACTGCCTTCATATACTTTTAAGTGGTAGATTGTGATCTGGAAGGAGTATCCCTGTCATGTTTAGTATGGCCATAATGGTACTAAAGAATCCTGCTTGCTGATGAATTGGATGGATTCAACATTGTGCATTCCACCCAGACAGCCATAAACACAAAACACTCAGTCACATCTGAATTCATCTACATACTGAATGAGTCTCCCTGGGCAGGAAGGGTGGAGGGGCTCTCTCTAGCACTTCAAAGGCCTGCACTCACACAACGGACTGATAACCCCCCACAAGCATCCTGGCAGACAGGACTGGGCTGAAAGGGGAACTTGTGCACTTCAAAACCACTCTTTGAGGTTTCTCCTACTTCAAAGGTATTTTGGACATATGTACTGGGTCTCTGACCCTACCAACTCAGACACATCTGGATCTCCACCTGGACTCTGTCAGAGGGACTGCCTGGCTGCCCAAAGGACTCATCTTGACTGCTTTGCTAAGAAGGACTGCTACCCTGCTTGTTGGTCTGCTGCCAGCTGACCTCTGACTATGTTGGAAGGACTCTGCCTTCCCACAAGTGCTCTCCAAGGGCTTGGATTGAGCTTGACTCCTGTTCTGAAGTCTCAGGGCCACAAAGATATCACCAAAAAGAAGAAAATCCTCGTGCGTCGGAACATCGATGCAACGCCTGTAGAAATCGATGCAATGCCTTCCACTCGGCTACTTCTACCAGATCTTGAAGGATTTTCAATGCATTGTCCCTGGGCGCCAAAATATCCCCGCATTGCAGTGAGGAACCAAGGCTGCACTCCTGGAAGACGATGCATCACGACGCAGTGCCTTTATTTTTCAACGCATCCTCTCCTCTGCGGCTCGCGTGGTACTATGCGTAAAAATGATATAACCAATGATTCTTAAGGATTGAGACTCATTTAAGCCTTTAAAAAATGATATCTCGGCTTGTTCACATTGGATTTATGTCTTTTTGATCTTATTTTATTTAGATAAATATCTATTTTTCTAAACCTGTGTGGTGTATTTTTGTGGTGTTTTCACTGTGTTACTGTATGAGTTATTGCACAAATAACTTACACATTGCCTTCTAAGTTAAGCCTGTCTGCTCTGTGCCAAACTACCAGACAGTGAGCACAGGATAATTTGGGGGGTGTTGTGACTTACCCTGACAAGGATTGTGGTCCCTGCTTGGACAAGGGTGTATACCTCTGCCAACTAGAGACCCACTTTCTAACAACAGGACTTTAGGTGGGTCATGGTCCGATGGGCATCCTGCCCACATTGGGAGTACAGCCCCAGCTGGGCTTCAGTGATCTTCTGAGCCCAGCTTCTCAGGTCCTCCCACCTTTATCTGCAGTGGCCTTTCCACCGGCTGTGGACCCCCAGGGTCCTCACCTTCTTGGCGATGGCTCTCCATATCCCTTTCTTTTGATCGACGTTGACCTGTTGACCTGTATGGATGCAAAACACAACTCAAAAAGCAATGATCACAAGTTTCATCACAAATGGTTCAGTCACATACATGTCAGTAACATCAAGCTAGAAGTTTCCCATTTTGTCAATACTCCCCAAGTGTGACACATACAAGCCAAAAAGTACAGGGACATGACAACAGACATACATTTCCCAATCTGCAGACCAACCCGCCACCCTGCTCAGGACATACAATGACTAGGAAGGCTTACTGACATCTTGTGGGACATGTCTTAGCAACCTGACTGAGATGTGAACCACTATGAGACACCTCACACCTCTGTGGTTTCTGTAAGGTAGACTCCTTGGGCACGAATTGACCAACACATTCACACTCTGTGAGAATGACTCTCTGCATAAGGTCCCTACAGGCTACTGGCAGAGTACAAACTCAAACATCACATGTGGATAACATTGAAAGGACTGGCGTGGTGGGTACATAGAGGCCCTCATTACAACCCTGGCGGTAAATCCTGCTTTCCGCCGTGCTGAAGACCCCCAACATACCGTTGCGGCGGCGGAATTCCATTACAGGTATTACGACCCACATCTCGGAATCTGCCACAATACAGACACCCACACAAGTCCGCCACACCAAAGGTCAGTGATAAAATGGCGATACCAAAACCTACACCGTCACGCCAACAAGAATACGTCCACACTACCACGACCCACGAATCAACCGCGGTAATCCATTGGCGGTACACACCGCTGCACTCAAAATACACACACATTTACAAAACACACCTACATTGGCCAATTTGAAATACACACACCTGATACACATACACACACCACACCCACACACCCACAACACTATAAAACACCCACCCACATTACCCACAAACCCTTACAATGAATTTTTGGGAAGAAGCACTGAGAGAGAGATTTGCAAACACAACACCAGCATCCACAGGCACACAACACCATCACCCATACAACATCCACGCACCTCAAACAACACACACCAACACATCCCCCCACACATCACAACAAACAGCACCTCACACATCACCCATACCACATCATGGCTCCTCAAAGACACTCCAGGTTTTCAGAGGAGGAGCTCAGGCTCATGGTGGAGGAAATCATCCGGGTAGAGCCACAGCTATTCGGATCACAGGTGCAGCACACCTCCATTACTAGGAAGATGGTGCTATGGCGGAGAATCGTCAAAAGGGTCAACGCAGTGGGACAGCATCCAAGAACACGGGATGAAATCAGGAAGAGGTGGAACGACCTACAGGGGAAGGTACGTTCTGTGGTTTCAAGACACCAGATTGCTGTACAGAGGACTGGCGGTGGACCCCCACCTCCTCCCCCACAACTAACAACATGGGAGGAGCAAGTCTTGGCAATACTGCATCCTGAGGGCCTCGCAGGAGTAGCAGGAGGACTGGACTCTGGTAAGTCATATCTTTATTACCATATCCCCCACGCCCCACCTGCATGCCATCACATATCCCCACCCTTACCCTCACTCCCATCACTCCATCATCTCACATATGTCCCACTATCACAACCCACACATCTCAACACCAAGGCCCTGCATGCAACACCTATGCATGGACCACCATCACCAAAGCATGTCCAGTACAGATACCCACACAGACCCCAAACCAACTATCACAAAAGGGCAAACACAATAATGCAAGCACAGGAGTAGAGGGTACCTCACCCAATGCACAAGATGGCACACACAGATACTAAAACTATGCATTTACACCCCAACAGGACCCATACCCAACGTCACAGGACAGGAGGTGCCAGACATATCCAGTCCCCCCACAGTAGAGGCCCACAGTGATGACAGCAGCTCTGCACGCCTGGATCAAGATGACCAGCCCGGGCCATCAGGGACCTCTGGACAGTCGGTTCCCCTGCCACTGTCACTAGCCACCACAGAACCTCCCCCTTCAGGAAACACCAGCACAGCATCCCTCTGTCCCCAGGACACGTCAATCAGCAGTGTGTCCACCACTACAGGGAACCCAGGCAAACCCACCAACCCAAGACAATCAGGGACCTGGGGTCAGTGGCAGTGGGCACACGGTTCAGGGGACAGAGGCAAAGGATAACAGGGAAGCTGGGAGGACTGCTGTGGGACAGTGGGAGGACAGGCCCAGGAAACCCACTCTCCACGAGGAAATCTCCAACATCATGGGAGCATACCACCATTCCCAGGAGACCATGGGCACGGTACTGGCCAAGTTTCAGAAGACCCAGCGGCTGCAGGAGGAACACTACCTGGGGATCAGGGAGGACTTGTAGTCCATTAACACCACCCTGGTCACCATTGCAGGGGTGCTGGCAGACCTAGTCAACACCATAAGGGACACAGTGGGACACAAACGGGCCCCTGGCACTAGCCTGGATGATGAACAGCCCTCCACCTCCACTGGCTCTAGTGGACAGGAGGCACCGCCACAGCACCCACAAGCCACCAGCACCCCACCCCCTGCAGAAGGAGAACCACCCCGCAAATGGTCCCTGAGATCCAGGAACAAGACATAGGACATTGCCAAGACCCCGCCAGGAAATAAGACCCTCCTGAATGTCACCCTTCTGTCCCACTTTGTCACCCTGCCCACCTTAACCTGCCATTGCTCCCCTTCCTAGCCCCATTGGACAATGCACCTGTGAGACCAAGAGACTGGACTCTGGCATGGACATTCCTCCACCATCACCCCACCCCATTTCACACCCCCTCCACTTATTAGCACTGAAATAAACACCCTTGAATCACCAAACAATCTGGAGTCAGTCTGTGCTGTCACAAATGTGTAATTGCAACATCTCTGAAATATACCAATGTCAATGTACGTGTTCACATACCAATGTTACACAGCTGTAGGCCAGGAGTAAACATAGCAGAGGGCACAAATTGGGACCCAGATCTGTGAAATGGAAAGCCAAAGTGACAGGTCAGGGTCCATACACAGAGTGAAAAAGGCAGACTAATACTAGGTCCTACAATAGTATGAGATGTGGGAAGCAGTTCCATCTTCTTACCTGTGTCTCACTAGAAGTATTGCATGATGATGTTGTTTCGATTGTCTACATCTTCTTCTTCTGCCTCCTCTTCTTCACTGTGCACAGGCTCCACAGCTGCCACAAGACCAACATCAGGCCCATCCTCCTGCAGAAAAGGCACCTGGCATCACAAAGCAAGGTTGTGCAACATACAGCAGGCCACGATGATCTGGCACACCTTCTTCGGTGAGTAGTATAGGGAGCCACCTGTCAGATGGAGGCACCGGAATCTGGCCTTCAGGAGGCCAAAGGTGGGCTCTATTATCCTCCTAGTTCGCCCATGTGTCTCATTGTAGCGTTCCTCTGCCCTTGTCCTGGGATTCCTCACTGGTGTCAGTAGCCATGACAGGTTGGGGTAACCAGAGTCACCTGCAAATATCGAGGGACAACAGGTAGACATCCTCCAAACATTAGGGAATCTCCCATACCCAGACAGCAAATGAAACTGCGTGGGGACTTTAGGCTCACCTATTAGCCACACACGGTGCCTCTGGAGTTGCCCCATCACATAAGGGATGCTGCTATTCCTCAAAATGTAAGCATCATGCACTGAGCCAGGATACTTGGCATTCACATGGGAGATGTACTGGTCTGCCAGCTTTTCCGGTTTCTGTACACCTGTTCATTCCTGCGGGGCAGGACAAATGCCATGGCTACTGTTGTTTGAAAAGACCCACTGGCCAGGAAATGGAGTACTGACAGGACCTGCACTAGAGGGGGGATTCCTGTGGGATGGCGGATAGCTAATATCAGGTCAGGCTTCAACTGGGCACAGAGTTCATGGACTGTTGCACGATCAAGTCTGTAAGTGATAATTATGTGTTTGTCGTCCATTGTCGACAGGTCCACCAGGGGTCTGTACACCGGAGGATGCCGCAATCTTATCACCTGCCCCAGCGGACGTGCCCTATGGAGGAGAACGGTGAGCAGAGGGTCATTACAACATATAGGTTTCACAAGGCTGTTTAGCACTAACGTTAACATTTCTCTATGTGTACTTGTCTGTCAGTATTCCTGGTTTAAATAGGTGTGACGCAGTTATTTGGCCTGCCATGTGGACCCCTGAAATGGCGGCTACCTGGCCTGTAAGGTGGGACAAGGGGAAATGATGTAACTGCACTGGCGTTGTACACCTCCAGAGGAGTTGGAGAAACTGGTGGATGGGGTCCTCCCCCAGTACACGCAACTGTACGGTCCTCCAGACAAACAGGTGAGTAAACTGTGTGCATGGTGGATGGCACATGATTGTATGGAGTGTCGTGGATGGAGGAGACAGGAGGGGGGACAGGCCAGCATGTGAGGATGGTGTGTGTATGTATGTCTGGGCCAGGGTGGGAGGTTTGTGGGCAATGTGTGACAAGAACTGTACAGGAGAGTAACATCCATTATAACTTCACTTTTACTCTAGGTCAGCGCCCACCAGAAGAAGGGGATTTGGCGTGCCATCGCCAAAGAAGTGCGGACCCTGGGGGTCTACCATAGACGGAGCACCCACTGCCAGAAAAGATGGGAGGACCTGTGCCGCTGGAGCAAGAAGACAGCGGAGGCCCAGCTGGGGATGGCTTCCCAACGCGGAAGGGGTGCCCGTCGCACTATGACCCCCCTGATGTACCGGATCCTAGTGGTGGCATATCCAGAGTTCGATGGGCGCTTGAGGGCATCACAGCAGCCACAAGAGGGTGAGTACATTCTCATTCAGCTGACTCTGCACGCATTACGAGGTGTCTGGATGGGGGAGGTGGGCTGTGGGTTCCCCTAGGCCAGGGCAGACGCGCAAAGGTAGATCCATTGATTTGCAGCCTCATTCCCTGTCCAACTTCAAAGGTGGTATTTGCCCTCTACACCTAGTCAGGCTCCTATGGCTTCCAGCTGTGCATCAAATCGGTCTAGGTAGGGTCCCCCATGAGCATGTGCTTTTCCCCTGCCCTGTCAGTGCATGGCTTAGTGTGTTGTGTCCGCCAACGATATTGGTGTTGCATGCATTGACCATGTGTCTCCTCTGTCTCCCCCCTTTTGTTTTGTCATCCTGTCCTTGTGTGCATTAGCATCATCTGGTGGTGGAGCAGGGGCACCGGAGCAGGAGGGAGCTGCATCCCACATGACCCTGGAGGGGGCAGTAACGGAGTTAGAAGGCACCAGTGGGACTGAGGGCGAGGGGAGCTTCACGACGGGGACAGGAGAAGACACCAGCGACAGCGACTTCTCTTCTGCTGGGAGCTCCCTTGCGGTGGCGGGCATCTCTGTGCCCACCGCATCAACAGGTACAGCTGCCAGCCCCCTAACAGCGCTGCCCTCCCAGCAGCACCTCATCGAGTTTCCTGTGTCCGCTCACCCAGGAGGGTGGACATCTCCTTCGCCCCAGGCACCTCACCCCCTGCCCCAGTCAGCCCTGCTGCCCTCAGTGAGGAGGCTATTGACCTCCTGAGATCCCTCACTGTTGGGCAATCTACCATTTTGAATGCCATCCAGGGTGTTGAGAGGCATTTGCAGCAAACAAATGCATACCTGGAGGGCATTCATTCTGGCCAGGTGGCCCAACAGAGAGCATTTCAGGCTCTGGCCTCAGCACTGATGGCAACCATTGTCCGTGTCCAGCCTCCCCCCTCCAACTTCCTGCACCCAGACCCAATCCCCTGTACCTCAGCCTATCCCAAGCACACGATCTGACCAGCATGCACACTCATCAACACACAAGAGTGGACATGGCAAACATAAGCACCACACATCCCACAGGCACTCACACAAGCACCATCCCCATACAGACACACCAACATCCACTGCCTCCACTGTGCCCACCTCCTCCACGTCCTCCTCCTCCCTCCCTGTCTCATGTCCACTCACACCTGCATGCACTACATCTTCATCCACTACCTCCATTACCAGCACGCCCATCACCACACACCGCTCACGTGCACTCACCACCCCACTACTATTTACACATCCCCTGTGTTCTCTCCCAGTGTGTCTGTGAGCCCCCCTCCCAAACGACACAAATGCAGGCACACACCCACCCAACACCCATCCACCTCACAACAGCCTCCGGCCCATGCACCTTCACCCAAATTCAGCAAACGTACACCTCCTACAACCACTACCTCTTCCTCCACTCACAAACCCCCTCCATCTTCCCGTCCCAGTGTGTCTAAGAAACGTTTCCTGGCTAACATTGACCTCTTCCCTACACCTCCCCCCGTCCTTCCCATAGGGCCAGGCTGTCCAGGTCCCAGCCCAGCACCTCAGCCACCAAATCCTACAGCACAGTGGTCTCAGCAACTCCGGTCACATCGCGGGCACCACCCATCAGGGCTGCCAGTGTGCCACCTAGCTAGGCCAAGGAGCAGGCCATTCCGCCACCTGCCAAGGTGAAGAAGGTGCCCACATGCCGGAGGGAGAAGCCGCACCTACCAGCAAGCAAGGGCTCTTCCAAGCCAAAAGGGGACAGTGGCAAGGCACCAGCAGCGACATCAAAGGTGGGGAAGGGACACAAGCCGAAAAGCAGGTCAGGACAGGGCACGGAGGCTCCGGCTGAGGGACCAGAGTCACCCCTTCTGTCAACCACAACACCAACCTGTATGGCGGATGCCTCACCAACAGTCCCCAGCATCATCCCCAGTGGGCAGCCGTCCAAGGCTGCAGGAGACGTCCTGGACCCTGCCCAGCGTACATGAGGCATGACTCCCAGCACTGTTTGTACCAGCAGGTGGCAGGTGGCAGGCGAAGTCGCAGCATGGTGGAGTGTGTCTCCATGGAGTATCATGCTACCTGTTCCCAGGCAATCTCGTGGCACATACACCCAGGTGAGGGAATGGGACCTGCATCATTGCATGTGAAGCCCTCTGGGAACAAAGCCCCATCCAGAACCAGTGGAGATTCACATCCACTACCTCAGTCCTTGGCAGGATGAAGCACTCTGGGCACAAAGCCCCCTCCAGAACCAGTGGAGAAAGGCATCCACTACCCCAGTCCTTGGCACAATGAAGCACTCAAAGCACAAAGCCCCCTCCAGAACCAGTGGAGATCCAAAGCCACTACCTCAGACCTTGGCAGGATGAAGCACTCTGGGCACAAAGCCCCCACCAGAACCAGTGGAGATCCACAGCCACTACCTCAGACCTTGGCAGGATGAAGCACTCTGGGCACAAAGCCCCCACCAGAACCAGTGGAGAAAGGCATCCACTACCCCAGTCCTTGGCAGGATGAAGCACTCTGGGCACAAAGCCCCCTCCAGAACCACTGGAGAAAGGCATTCACTACCCCAGTCCTTGGCAGAATGAAGCACTCTGGGCACAAAGCCCCCTCCAGAACCAGTGGAGATTCACAGCCACTACCTCAGTCCTTGGCAGGATGAAGCACTCTGGGCACAAAGCCCCCTCCAGAACCAGTGGAGAAAGCCATCCACTACTCCAGTCCTTGGCAGGATGAAGCACTCTGGGCACAAAGCCCCCTCCAGTACCAGTGGAGAAAGGCATCCACTTGAGAGACTGTGGCTTTGCACTCCCAGGATAAAGCAGTGGGCAAACCACCCACTTGAGAGACTTGAGAGACTGGCTTTGCACTCCCCAGGATAAAGCAGTGGGCAAACCACCCACTGGAGAGACTTGAGATACTGTGGCTTTGCACTCCCCGGGACCAATCAGTGGGCATGGAGCCCCCTCATGGAGCAGTGGCGTCGTCCGTTCATCCAGCTGAGGTGCCCCCCTCCCCCTCACCCTGAGGTGCCTGTTCATTTTCCATCTGATGCCCCTGCAGTGTTCTCTCCATTTCGAGTCAGGTATCTTGTGTGCGCTTCGCCCATTCATTTTGGGACACTGATCCACGGACAATGATTTCATTAATATCCGGACTTGTGTAGTTGGTGTACATATATGTATATTCTGATTTTTGATTTTGGCCCATCTGATATTTAATTGATTATACTTGTTACAATAATTTCCTTTTGTCCTTGCGTTCTTCCAGGGGGTGACAGGGTGTATATGTAATGTTGCTGCATGTATTTGTGTGTATGGTGTTGTGGGTGAGGGTTGGGGTGTTGCGTGTTGCGTGTGTGTGTCACTCTCTTTTTCCTCCCCCCCTCCCCTGTGTGCTAAGTGCAGTACTCACTGTGGTCGACGCCAGTGTCTTTGCTGCTCCTGATACAAGAGGAGGTAGACCAGCATGGGCAGCACCTGTAGTTCGGGCTCCATGGCGTCCTAGTTGTTCGTAAAATGTCAAGAGGTGAGTGGTTTCTGTTCCAAATCCTGTTTCCGCAGTGCTTTTGATGTCGTTGGTACCGCCCCGGAAAAGGTGGCGGATAGCCGTGTTGTAATACAGTAGGTGGAATCTTGTGTTCCGCCTGTCTGTTGGCGGTGACCACCGCGGTGTTTGTTTCTAACGCTGTGGCGGTTGGAGTGTTAAAGTGGCTGTCTATGTTGGCGGTTTCCGCCATAGTCGTGATTCAATTTTTTTTCCTTCGGCCTGTTGGTGGTATTACCGCTGCTTTAACACCGACCGCCAGGGTTGTAATGAGGGCCAGAGTGTCTACCCTGTCCACATGTGGACATGTGGCCTAACAAATGCAGACTCATGCCACTTCAGGGGGTGGGATTCTGTGTTATGTATCTGTACCATCGAACACGCTTTTGGACATATGTGTCCATCCTACAGATATGGCATCCAACAAACAAAGGCATGAATTGACCAGTTTCTGCTATGTGACTAAGCTACTGTGTCACATATCATGGTCTCCCAAGAATCAACACACTGGGGATCATTACGAGTTTGGCAGACTCAGGACCGAAATGTTGGCGGTGGCGATCATACCGTCAAACAGGCTGGCGGACAAGACCATGGAGGTATTCCCAACAGAATGCAGCCAAAGCACCGCCGGCACTGCCAGTGCGGTCAGGTCGCCACAGTCGACAGTAGTCACCTGCAGGCCTGCGGAGACCATGTTCCTGTCAGACATATTACGAGGCTGTACACCGCCAAATTTCCACCGCAGTCGCACCACCATGGAAACCCTGGCGGAAACCAACAGTATCAAAGGAGACACTCACCTTCAGGAAGCCATAACCGTCCGGAGCCGCCATGGAACTAGAACTACACGTCTTCCCGCTGCTCCCACTTGCCCAACGACTTTGGAAACAGCAACGATGACAGCAATCGTGAACACACACAGCTGTCACTGTTGTAAAATGTCAAAGTACCTACGCACCCACAACATACCAATCGGGAACGTGTGGCGAGTACGACGCCGACAAGTAACCTCACACCAACACGCACACTCAAACACAACCACATACCCACACGCACAAACATAGTGCTCACACTAAAGCCAACACACGCACGGCTGAAACTCATACCAACTCCCAGATACACAGCACCGGCGCAGTCACACAAAACACACAACACCACCAAAAGACACAACTACACCACAACCACAATACCACTAAAGCATCATCAAGCACCCACAATACACACCACCACTTCACAAATTACACATAAAACACAACGTATCAACACCAGAGAATGAACACACACAATCACACTCTCACACAACGCAGCATACGTCATACCCTGCAAACAAACATCACAACAGTTCTGACATACCAATCTTCACACACACTCACGCACACCGTACAACCACACAAAGGTACACAACACTGCAAATAACACATGTCAACACAAACACCACACAATACCAACACAACAACATGTCCACAACATAAACATGGTCATCACACAATACACACCCATCACTGGTGGATAACTTCTATGTACACAACCACACATGCTGTCCAGACACAACTGGTAGCACAATCACCACTCACACAAAACTTACTCACATACAAACAAAATCAGCCAAGACCAAAACTGCCCTAAGAAAATAAAAGTAGGACAAAGATGTAACCTTTGAACCAACAAACAGGTGGACGTGATATATACTGATTGTAAAATATTTATATATATAAAAAACAAATGAGAACTCTGGGAAGTTCCCAATTTTAGGTGGAGAGCCGCTCTAGTAAGGAGCACTTTGCAACACAAGCGACACTCTAGATTTGCTCACCTCAAATGTCTGCTTATCTAGCAAAGTTTTTAAGCATAGGATCAGCACAGTGCTATCCTCGCCGAGCTAGATAGTGACAAAGTCTTTTGCTATTTGTACAGCAAAATCTTTAAGCATAGGATTGACACAGTGTCATCCTCGCCGAGCTGTAAAATGACAAAAGCCATTTACCACTCCAGGCACAGTATTACAACTTTGGACTGGTCAAATACCGTCCAAGCCAACCTGGAATGAGTAAAGCAACCCCTGACACGTGTTTTGCTCTCATTAGAGCTCTTCAGAGGGGTTTAGCTTTGTCCAGACACAAGGGAGCACCCAGTATAAGTCAAACCAAGGCCCTTTCAGGGTTAGAGTGATGCATAAATTCTGCAAAAAACAAAGGAGAACTCTGGGAAGTTCCCAATTTTAGGTGGAGAGCCGCTCTAGTAAGGAGCACTCTGCAACACCAGCGACACTCTAGATTTGCTCACCTCAAATGTCTGCTTATCTAGCAAAGTTTTTAAGCATAGGATCAGCATAGTGCTATCCTCGCTGAGCCAGATAGTGACAAAGGGGGTGATTCTAACATTGGCGGGCGGCGGAGGCCGCCCGCCAATGTTCCCCCGTCAAAATACCGCTCCGCGGTCGCAAGACTGCTGAGGGTATTTTGAGATTTGCCCTGGGCTGGCGGGCGGCCACCCGCCAGCCCAGGGCAAATCTACCTTCCCACGAGGACGCCGGCTCAGAATTGAGCCGGCGTAGTGGGAAGGTGCGACGGGTGCAGTTGCACCCGTCGCGTATTTCAGTGTCTGCTTTGCAGACACTGAAATACTTTGTGGGGCCCTCTTACGGGGGCCCCTGCAGTGCCCATGCCATTGGCATGGGCACAGCAGGGGCCCCCAGGGGCCCCTCGGCACCCCCTACCGCCATCCTGTGAACAGGATGGCGGTAGGGGGTGTCAGAATCCCCATGGCGGCGGAGCGTGCTCCGCCGCAATGGAGGATTCTGGAGGGCAGTGGTAAACAGGCGGGAGACCGCCGGTTTACCCTTTCTGGCCGCGGCTGAACCGCCACGGTCAGAATGCCCTTGGGAGCACCGCCAGCCTGTTGGCGGTGCTCCCGTGGTCGGTGACCCTGGCGGTCACCGGCCGCCAGGGTCAGAATGACCCCCAAAGTCTTTTGCCATTTGTACAGCAAAATCTTTTAGCATAGGATTGACACAGTGTCATCCTCGCTGAGCTGTAAAATGACAAAAGCCATTTACCACTCCAGGCACAGTATTACAGCTTTGGACTGGTCAAATACCGTCCAAGCCAACCTGGAATGAGTAAAGCAACCCCTTTATTATATATAATTAAATACAAAGATGAAGGCCATAGGCCAGGCCAAATCAGACAAGTGCAACTTGCACATATGGCACTTGTATGTGCCCCTAACTTGTCTCCTGACTGCCATGTAACCTCTACAGGTAGGGGCACCAAGGGGGCGGCAGGCACCTCCAGGATTGGGGGGGGTGGGCTTATTGTTGAGAGGGGGATCTTCGGGCTTGGGTTTGGGAGGAGGCTTAGGTTGGGGCTTTTCAGGGATGTTTGGGAACTTTTGGGAGGGGAAGACTTCTTGGTGGGGAGGGGCATAGGTACTTGCAGAGAGGGCGGGGGGGGTGGAGGTGGAAGGACTGGACTTGGGGAGGGACACAGAGCATTTTGGGGTCACACAGGGTGGGAGAGGAGTAGGGAAAAGGTTTAACTCCAAGAGGAAACTTTCTTTGACACACAGGGATGATCATGGCAAAAGGGTTTGGGTATGGAGGGAGAGGGAGTGCTTGTCTAGGGTGTTTTGGTGGATGTCTTGGGTGCATGTGTGTGTGAGGTATGCTTGTGAGTGCTGGGTGTCTGTTGGGTGGGTGAGTGTGGGCATTAATGTGTCTTGGGAGGAGGGGTTGGAGGTGCTGGAAGATGCAGTGGAGGATGGGTGACTGTTGGGATGGTGACTGCAGGCAAGGTGGATGTGCTGCATGTAGTCTTGTCTGTGGTTGTGGTGCCTGCAGATGTGGTGACTGGGGTGGATGTCTGAGGGTCTGCTATTGTGCTGATTGTGGGTAGGATAGGTGGTGTGGCTGTGAATGTTGGTGTGGTGACTGCAGGTGTGTCAGGTGTTGTGAATGTGATGCTGGAGGTGGTGGGGGTATCAGGGCAGGTAGCGACTGTTGATGTGTCTGCAGGTGGATGTTGCTTGTGTGCATGTCTGTGGTGGGTCTTGTGGTGCTCGTGTTTGTCAGTGCTACCCTTGGATGGTGAGGTGGATGCATGCCTGTCTGTTTGTGTGCTGTGGCTGGGTCGGGAAGAGGGCTTTGGGTTTGGGAAGAGGAAGGTGGAGGGCGGACGGAAGACAAAGGGTGACTGGCTGCCCAATGTGTGGAGGCCAGAGCCTGAAAGGATCTCTGTAGGACAGCCAGTGCACCGTGAATGCCCTCCAGGAATGCGTTACTCTTTTGTATCTGAGTTGCCAGTCCCTGGATGGCATTCACAATGGTCGACTGACCCACAGAGATGGACCTCAGGAGGTCAATAGCCTCCTCACTGAGGGCAACAGGGCTGACAGGGGCAGAGGTGCCTATGGCAAAGGAGAAGGCCACCCTTTTGGGTGTGCGGGTACGGCCAACTGGGTGGGGAGCTACAGAGAGGGCGGTGGTGGAAAGGGGAGTAATGGACAAGGATGATGCTGCGGTGGTCCTAGATGGGTCCGCCACCACCAGGGAGTGTCCACTGGAGGAGGATTCCAAAGATAATGTGCTGGATCCAGTCTACCCCATGCACTCCCCTCGCCCTCCGGGCCATTGGGTCCCTCGCTGTCAGTGGTGTCAGCACTCCAGGTCCCGTGGCTGGCAGCATCCTCACTCTTCTGTGCCCTGTCTCCTTTGCCTGCCAATGTTGATGCACAGAGAGAGAGAGGGAGGGAGAGATAGAGAGGGAGAGAGAGGGCAATCACATTTTTCACATACACACATTACACCATGCAGAACTATAGGTATACATCTCCTGGCAATGTAATCCCGTATTGAAACCCACAAATCCTGCATCATGTCAAAACAGGTTACTTCTATTTACCCCATTTATCATCTCTCTCACCGACATCATAATCAATGTAAGGGAGCACAACTTGAGCATCCCATCAAATCACCTGTAAACCTAAGTCAGCATGCTCATGATGCCCTGGCTAAAGCTGATATATCTTCCTAATCCAGGTCATAACTTTCCATAATTTTATCTCCTTTAGAAAAATGCAGTAGACTAATAACATCGTATCATGCTTATCCCAAATCTACTCCTGACCAGTCCATAAACATAAGTCATGTTCCATGCAAGTAAAGACAACTCTCTTCACAAACGACACAGCACCTGCTATTTCAATCACATGCCTAGCTGATTCCACTGTACATATATGACACAATGGCAACAATCTCTGATGAAGACACAACATGTGGCAGTCCCATACAGTTTTCATCACATTTATACATGCCATGTCTTGAAAACAGCTATGTCATCACATGTACCAAATCTTAGAGGAATAGACGCAGTCACTATTCACAGATATTCCATATCACACCATAAATGCATGTACAGCTACAGTGGCCTAACTAGCACACATGAGACATCCACTGACAATCACAGAGAACATAGTTGCAACAACCAAACAAAGGACTGCATACTAATTCCTAATAGGGCACATTACATTCCACCTGACATGCAGATACAGAACCACGACATTACAACATGAGTACACCAACATCACTCACACCATTCCTGACATGTGATTTCCAGTAGCTAAGTCCAGACAACACACATATCCCACTGAAAAGATATGTACCACATGATGTACATATGGACCTACACGACTGCCATTGTACTGACAACATATCCCACAACAACACCTGTATGAGAAATAGTATTACAGCTAAACCATAACATCTTGAAATATGAGGTGAGCCAATACCATTTCCTGTCCAACCTGCCCACATCAGCTAGGCTAAGGGTAGCAAAGATTGTCCCACTCTACAAGATCTACCCCCAAGTAACCATTGAGACATGATGTAGGCAGCTAATTCCATATGTTGCACTGTTATTGGTAGGGCATTGCACATATAGCATGGACATTGCTCATTGTCAAGGGGTAGGACAGCCTAGCCCCTTACCTCCTCTATAACATAGGCATTGCGATAAAAGTGATTTGCGCACATGTCAATGGCATAGAAATGCATGTAAGGGCAAATAGACAAAATCATAAACCCATAGTTGGAAAACCTTCAGTTACAACCTTCACATACCCCATAGTATGAATATAAAGGGACAATGGAGACACCTCCACAAACCCAATGAACAGTCCAATACTGGCCATACCTATTGACTGAACGAGATGCCAGCCTCACATGGAGTCAATACCTGTACTAGGACACAAGGTAACTAGGTCCTGTACCAAATATGTCAGGTACTATGTAGCACATACAGCTGATCTTTACAGATGGGAGTGGTCTGACACCTTGGAGACACATAATTATATGTTCAGATTAATAGACCTGGAAATACTAGATGGGTATGATGATCCAGCATCTTACAGACATATACATGGCTGGGTAGGGTCACACATGTGGCACCATCAAATGTGCCTCTCCACTTGCAGTCATAGATGTTCCTTGACACAGGCGATCTAAATGTCAACATGCGCAACTCTAAGGCCAGATCCCCATCTTTTAGTAAGGGAACTTGAGTACTATGTATTCCCAGTAGTCAACATATGTGTAGCACCTACTACAGTGTCACAGTTGCCAAAGTGTCACAACAAACACCTAATTACCAGAGTAAAGTACGTGGAGTCAGTCAGTACTTACCCCCTTGTGGCTGCTGTGCTGCCCTAAAATGCCCATCCACCTCATGGTAGGCCACCGCCAAAATGCGGGCCATTGGGGGGGTCAGGGTCCGATGGGCACCCTTCCCTTGTTGGGAGGACACCCCAGCTAGGCCTCAGCGGTCTTCCAGGCCCAGCATCTCAGGTCCTCCCACCGCTTTCTGCAATGGTTGCTCTGCTGACTGTGGACTCCCATGGTCTGCACTTGTTTGCCGATGGCACGCCAAATCCTCTTCTTCTGATGGGTGTTGACCTGTATGGCTGACACAGACAAAAGGAGAAAGTCAAGTACACATGCGCCATGCCAATAAGAGTGGTCAGTACACATCAGTCACAGCAAGTAGGCACACATAACTATCATCTGTCTCTGCACACATGCCTTTACATTATGCCATCTGCATGCATCAACACCCTCACAAGTTTACATGCCCGATGCAACATAACACAGAAAACCTATCACACACATCTGGGACATTGGACTCACCTGCTCCTCTGGTGCCAAATTCAGCTTTGTGTTGGACTTGACCCTTTTTGTAGGGTCATCCCCAATCTTTTTTCCTCCTTCCTCCTGTTTTTGTTGGCTTTAGGACTCTGGGCACTTTACCACTGCTAACCAGTGCTAAAGTGCATATGCTGTCTGTGTACATTGTATTGATGACTGGTTTATTCCTGACTGGCCTATTTGATTTAGTAGTAAGTCCCTAGAACAGTGCACTAGAGGTGCCCAGGGCCTGTAAATCAAATACTACTAGTGGGCCTGCAGCACTGGTTATGGTTGTGCCACCCACCTTAGTAGCCCTGTGAACATGGCTCAGACCTGCCACTGCAGAGTCTGTGTGTGCAGTTTTAAACTTCCAATTCGACTTGGCAAGTGTACTCCCTTGCCGGGCCTAAACCTTCCATTTTTATACATGTAAAGCATCCCTAAAGTAGGCCCTAGGTAGCCCCATGGGCAGGGTGCAGTGTATGTAAAAGGAGGGCATGTACTTATGTGTACCTTGCTGTCCAAGGTGCATGTAACTGTATACTGACATAGGTGAATTACAATCCTACAGGTATAGGGCCTGTGTTAGTGTATGTTTTAAGTACTGGGTTCCTCTGTCATGTTCCTTGTGTGTTCCATGGGATATGTGATATTGTAGGTACGGTATGAGTATATGAAGAGCCTATTTCTGGTGATAGAACTGACCTATCTGTGTGCCCCTGCTTTTCAGGTAGATTACCATGAGCCTGACTTCTATAACCTGTGTATCTGCATCGTATGACACCATGACTTACATCCTGATGGTAACCTCTGTCACGCTCTATTTGCAGATTGGAATACTGACTATACAATTGTGTTGACCTGGATTTCAACTTCTCTGACATCTGTCCTGTGACATTTCTTTTGTAATGTGTCTCCTGCTGAGGAATTCTCCGTCTGATGACCATTACACTGGCTGTTCGATACATGGGGGCGTGGCCAGACCACAGTTGGCAAGCATGACTATTGAACACGTATTATAAAGGACACATACACAGTAGCTGTGCTTAAGTGTGATTTATTGTGCATATCAAAATACTATCAGTTAGAATTAAAGTGCATTAATGAAAATGGTGAGTGATGAGTGAAGTCATGGTTGATGTATTCATCAGGGTAGCTGCTACATCAGTTGGTTACACAAGACCAGTGTCCTTGTACCATGGGTAAATGGAGTTAGGTTTCAGAACAGGCAATGGGGTGTATCTGTGGCACACAAGGGTGACAAATCAGGAGAGGTCCACTTCCTGGCAGTGGGTTTGGTCTTGCATCTGCTCCAGCTGGATGTCTGGGTGGATGTCCACGTTTGCAGGGGGGGTTCTTCAGCTACAGAGGGAGGAGTGTCTGAGGCATGCCATTCCCCTGGCAGAGCTTCCATTCCACTAGAAGTAGAAGGGGCAGATGTAACATTGCTAGCTGAAAGGGCCTGATGTAACATTGCTATTGGAAGGGGCTTGATGTTTTGCATTCTGAGGGCTGTCATACTAATTTGGTACAGAATTTTGTGCAGATGCAAACTGATTATGTCTAATATATGACATGACAGCTTTGTTACCTACTGAATAGTCACGCTAGCTAGATGTCACACATTAAAGCTGCACAATGCACCATGGTGTCCTAGTAGGAACACAGTATGTGAGAATGCACAGTACATTGTCCTGTAACTAGATGTTGTGCATATGCATTGACTCTGACATCTTACTTTCCAACCCAGGTCTGTCTATTTCTGGTTTGGGATCTGTTGCTGTTGGAAATTGTCACTCAGCTGTAGCTGTGTATTGCTTTGGTTGCTATTGTGAGTGTGCCATTGCATTGCTGCCATTGCGGTGTACTGATCCTCACTAGAACAATCTAGATGGTGTAGCTAGTACTTTAGTTATACATGCATAACATGTGATGTGCACAATACACATTTTAACAATGATGGGTTAGTGCATTCTGGGAGTCGTAGTGATCTGATCAGCCTGTAGTTAACATGACATTTCCAAGGGCTGTGAGGGCAGGGGGGTGAGTGGAGAGGTGGCATGCCAGAGAGTGGCTTTCAATGATTAGGTGAGAGGTGTAGTGGCTACAATAGTTAAATAGGGAGGATTTGGGTGGTGCGGAAGCATGCAGAACTAGGTAATTGTGTGAAATTCGGTTGTGGGTACTTACCAGACTCATTCCCCTAGGTGTTCCTGGCAGGCCCTCAGGATGCAGTATGTCCAAGACATTCTCCTCCCATTATGTGAACTGTGGGGGAGGAGGTGCGGGCCCACCACCAGTCTTCTGCACAGCTATCTGGTGCCTGGATGCCATGAAACAGACCTTACCCCGTACGTCGTTCCACCTCTTCCTGATGTCGTCCCTTGTGCATGGATGACTGCCTACCGCATTGACCCTGTCGACTATCCTTTGTCAAAACGCCATTTTCCCGGCAACAGATGTTTGTTGGACCTGTGCTCCGAACAGGTGTGGCTCTACCCTGACAATTTCATCCACCATGACACTCAACTCATCATCAGTGAAACATGGGTGTTTTTGTGGGGACATGATAGTGGTTGTTAGGTAATTGGTGAGGTGTGGGTGCTGCGATGTGAGTTGGAGACGGTTGTTGCAGATTGTGTGTTCTAGTGAAGTGGGTATTGTGATAGTTGTGCTGATGTGGGGTGTGGGCTGAGTGAGATGTGTGGTGTTCTGACTGAAGTGAATTGTGACTGGAGTTCACAACGCCAATGGTTTTCCGCTATGGAAGAACCGTTGTGATGATTTGTGGCTCGTAATCTGGTGGGTATATTTTTGTCGGGCTGGCGGTGCTGATGGGGGACTGCTTCTTTTCCGTCCTCCAGTGTCCTGGCAGTTTCGGATTTTTGGTTATTTTTTGGCGGTCTTCACAGTCTGAGTCATAATACAGCAGTTGGATTACCTCCAGCATGGCAGTCTTTTGGCAGCCACCGCTGACGCGGTCTTGCCAAGAGACCACCAAACTCGTAATGAGGCCCACTGTCTGCCCTGTGGAAATGTTAGTTATGCAACTAGCCTGTATAGGACAAATATGATCTGTATGAAGGTGACAACAGGGCTGTGGGAGTAAGAGACCTATCAGGAGTCAGAGAAACACATTGACAATTATGCTAAGTGCACATCTGTCAGAGATCAGTAAGCCACCCCTGTACCCTTTCCCAATCTGATCAAGGGAATGAGTCATTCTGGGTAGCATACTGCGACAGAGCCTCATATTGGCCACATGACAAGATCTGCTGCTGTACAGGGAGTGGGCAAAGTGCCACAGTTGCATAGCCACAGTGGCTCCACCCCAGCCTAGACTATGAAATGTATTGGGAAATACATGTGACAGGCCCTGGTCGCTGCAGGCTGAGCAGACAGAACCCACAAGACACTGAACTCCCATCACCTCCATGTACAACACTACATCATGTAGCCAACAGCAAATTGGCATGTGGTGTGTGTGGCAACATGGAAGGCAGAGAGAGTGATACCAGGACTTACCAACAACAGTTTAGCAAGGGCAGATGTGCAAAGAAATCTCTGTGGCAACATAAACATAGCTCACATTACTTACTCACAACTGACACATACATGATGCATACTCAGCTCATGCTGTCATGCACATACCTGTTGTCTCACATATACAACATTTCTGAGGAAAGAGATGTCAGTGGTAGCTGTAATGTCACCTCACCTAGTTATGTGCATCCAGCACAAGGTGAATCAGGGAACACAATGAACATACACAACGCAATGTGAATGAACTCAACATGTGCCACTGGCCACCAATACATGCACATTGACTCTCCCATTGATGCCACGATCTGACACACATGGGCACATTCTATCCTGTGAGAAGGGAAAGGATGAAGAACGACAGAGAAAACTGTGCACATAAGGCACTTACCTGCTCCTCTGGTGCACCACAGAGCAGTTCATACAGGGGTGGGACCCCAGTCACCAGCCTTTCCAACTCCTCTGGTGAGAAGGCAGGGGTCCTATCACCTGCTGGACGTGGCATGATTGCTCCCACAGGCGGTACACAGCAGCTCAGTAGTGGAGGTGTTGCTGGCAGCAGTGTCAGGAGTCAATTGACGGATTTTTCATAATATAACGTTCACTTCTGCCACGTACACAGTTGCCACCGCCAGCAGACAGAGCCATTGGTCTGCGACCTCCATTGGCAACAATGTTAGCCTATGGTGGTGTCCACCCAGATTGCAACTGCCTACCACCATAACAACTTCTGTCGGCTGTCGCAGATGGTTCCTAATGTCCAGTGGAGTAGGTCAGACAGCCACCATTTTAGAGGCATGAAATGCGGGATTGGGTTATTAACACTGCGTCACACCTCAGAAAATGTTGTATTTTGCAAATAATTCTGCTCATCTTGTCTTGTCATGTACGTCCTACTACTCAAACACTATTGTTGTATATTGCAGGGCACAGATGGCAATTTCCAGTACCGCACAGTCCACCCCCATCAAAGGTCATTTTTGTGCTCGGGACATCCAGGCACATTCTGAATGACATTTGTGATGCACATTTTGGATAAATGTCCAGATACATGATGTGTACACATGTGTGGCAAGCCAAGGGGGTAACATGTGACCCTTGTGTCATTAGCAGGTGTGATGTGTATTGTTTGCCATGTCCATCCCTTCTAAATAGTCTTGTCACATGATAACCTTGGCATGCATCATGTATGTTGCTGTGGACACAATGTCTAATGTCAGAACTCATTTCCTGTCACATATAGGTACCAAGGGGGAGGGAGGATGCAACAACCACTGGTCTGCTGTCCACTGTCATACCTTGAGGCCATGGAAGAAAGACATATCATCCTCCTGTATTGTCTGAATCGGCAAACAATAGTGGATCTATGTCGTCAGTTGGAGCCAGATCTGATGCCAGCTATTAGTCATCCAAAAAGCATGCCACCCATTCTACAAGTCGTGTCAGTGTTGCACTTCATAACCACAGGGTCCTTCCAACATACAGTGGCCCAAACTGGTGGTATGTCCCAAACTATGTTCAGTCTGGTGTTACCTGGACAGCTACATCCATTTTCCCCGACTCTGGGATTAGCCCATGTGAAGGCTGACTGTTAGGCTTTTGCACGCATCTCACATGTGGTAGGGGCTATTGATGCCATACATGTTGGCTAGGTCCCATGCATGCCAATAGACATGTATACCGCAACCAAAAGAACTTCCATTCCATCAACGTCCAAGCGGATCTCTACATTTCACGACTGTGCCCGTTTTCTGGGTTCAGTCCATGATGCCTTCATTCTGCGGAACAGCACGATCTACCAGCTGATGTCATAACTGTACCCAGAGAGGACCTGGGTGGTTGGTAAGTCACATCTGTCCTGTTCGTGTGTGTGCAATGTCTGGTGAGGATTTTCTGATAAAAGGGACTCATTGTTGCACATATGTCCCATTCATTAACAGGAGACTCAGCATATCCAAACCATACTTGGTTGTTGGCACCGCTGAGGAATCCAACTACACCAGGGGAAGTCTGCTTCAATGAGGCCCATGAAAGAACAAGGCGAGTAGCAGAGTGGGCTTCTGGGCTCCTGAAGGCCAGATTTAGGTGTCTGGACCAGACTGGTGGAGCCCTCCTCTACTCACCGCAACATTGCCCTGAGGAGGAGCATCCCATACATCCCAGAGGAGGGGCAACCTGCAGTGCCACTGGGTGAGCCTCCTGAAATGCCAAGTGAGGATGACAGTGGTGAAGAGAAAGGAGCTGACTTGCAGGAAGATCTCATCAAGAACTACTTTTCTTGAGTGTGAGTGTGTCATGGGATGTAATGACGGTGACTGTCAGAATGTGTAGAGTGGAGTGTTTTGGCATAACACTGGGGAGCTAATGCTCAGCAATATTCAGCCAAAGGGTACTTGAAGAGTTAGCGTTCGACATATCCCCATCTTGATGTAGTTGCTTTGTTTTTGTCAGTCTCATTGCAATGTAACTTAATTTTCAGATACTTGCTATGTGATTTGTGCAATAGGTATGTTTTCAAATCTATGCTCCTTGCTTTGTCTTTGTACAGGTATCTTCACCCTGACATCCTCATGTGGGCATTTCAGAGTTGTGACATTGACAGGTATCTGATGCTGTTCCGACATAGGAAGTGGACAAGGATTGCTCCAGGTAATGTGGGTCACAGATGTGGGGTGTATGAGACTGGTACCAAGCCAGCTTGGACAGTGTGTGGGTGGAAGGACTGAAGTGAACATTGTACTTGTTTAGTGTGCTGTGGCAGGCTCATTGCTTCATGTGTGTGATCATGTGGCCATGAAAACTGTTGTCAGCAAGTGCAAGCTAGCCATTCACCCTTCACACAGGCTAAACACTCTTCTTGTTTGACCTGTATGTAGCTGCTGTGCCACAACAATGACATATATTGTGTCATACCACCAGATGAATGGTCATTGGATTATGATGGTTCTGGGATCAGGAACTGTTGTACTGCCCTCTGTCTGTATCTTGGAGTATGTGATGTTGGATCACTTGGTTTTGGTATATGACAAGGCCCAAACTGGTGACACCATTCATTTCTCTGTTTGCCTATTCTACATGACAATGTCTGACAAGGCCCTTCCTTCCATGGTCTAGGGGACTGTATCTCTGTATAGCTACCTTGACACAATATGAGTCATTCTTGGCTAAGACAGTCCAGGCATTTCAACAGACTATGGTGGTCATTCCAACCCTGGCGGTCAGTGTTAAAGCTGCGGCCAAACCGCAAACAGGCTGGCGGGAAAAAAAATGGAATTCCGACCCTGGCGGAAACCATCAACAGCGACCGCCACATCAACACACCGCCCGCCACGGCGGTACAAACAAACAGCGCGACGGTCACCGCCAACAGATAGGCGGGAGACAATGTACCGCCCACTGTATCACAACCTACCAATCCGCCACCTTTTCCGGGGCGGTAGCCCCGCCGATAAAAACACGGCGGAAACAGCCATTTCGAAGGGAAAACGCTCACCTCCATACAGCCCACGAGGAATCAGGACAGCATGGAACCTGAACTCCACATACTCCCAGCGATAGTGTTCCTGCTCCTCTACCAGGAGCACAAACGCCGGCGCAGAAGACAACGGTGAGTACTGCACCTACGACACAGGGGAGGGGGGAGGGGAAATTATTACGGGTACACACATACGCGACACACCCACCCTCACCCACTACAACACACACATCAATACATAGCAACACATCAGAGTGACACCCCCCAAACCCCCCGGAAGAATGCAAATACGAAAGGAAATGATTCTAAACATTGGAATAGATTGTATTACTGCCAAAAAAATATATGTACACATCAAAAACTCTTATATACATAAATGTACAAGTCCAAGCATTGTAGCAGGCATTGTTTGTGGACCACTGGGCCCAAATCACATGGGCAAAGCCCACACAGGATACCTGACTCCAACGGAGAGAACACTGCAGGGGCATCAGATAGCAAAACTACAGGCACCTCAGGGGGAAGGGGGGGCACCTCAGCCAGATGAGTGCACGACACCAGATCCACGAGGGGCCTCCATGCCCACTGTTCAATCCTGGGGAGTGCAAACCCACAGTCTCACAAGTCCAGACAGTGGGTGGGCTGCCCACTGTTACATCCTGGGGAGTGCAAAGCCACAGTCTCACAAGTGGATAACAGTCTCCACTGGTTCTGGAGGGGGCCTGGTGCCCAGAGTGCTTCATGCAGCCCTGCCCGACACAGATGCGGGCCAGCCCCTGCCGCTCATGGGCCAGCGGTGCATGAGATGAAGGGCCCAGTGCAGCGGTGCTTGAGATGAAGGGCCCAGTGCAGCGGTGCTTGAGATGAAGGGCCCAGTGCAGCGGTGCTTGAGATGAAGGGCCCAGTTCAGCGGTGCTTGAGATGAGGGGCCCAGTGCAGAGGTACTTGAGACGGCTGTGCCCAGTTCAGCGGTGCTTGAGATGAAGGGCCCAGTGCAGCGGATCCGGCCATGGCGGGGAGGTCATTTGCCACCTGTCCTGTGGCTGGCGGGGCCCTCCTGCCCATCTGTCCTACGGCTGGCGGGGCCCTCCTGGGCAGCTGTGCCGGGCCTGTTGGTGGCCTCCTGCCCACCTGGGATGGGGCTGGTGGGGCCATCCTGGCCAGCTGGGCTGATGGCGGTGTTGTCGGCCGTGCTGCCCTTCCCAGCCTTCCCTGATCGCCTGTGGCCCTTCCCCACCTTGGGCGGTGTGCCAGCTGTCTCCACACTTGCTGCCAGAGCCATGGTAGGGGTTTTAGTCCCTGGTGTTTTCACCCTCTCGCGCCGGCCACTGCCTATCTTGGGATGTTTCTCCGGGGGTGGGCTGCCCGTGCCTTGGCTTCGTACCGAACTGGCTGCCCTGGAGGGTGGGGCACTCCACAGTCCATGGCAGACTGTGATGACAGGGGCCGGTTTTGTCGTGGCTGAGGTGCTGACTGTAGTCCTATGACATGGACGGGGTGGGGGAGTTGGGGGAAAGAGGTTGAGTTTGGACAGGAAAAGCTTTTTAGGAGCAGTGGTACGGGTAGGTGTAGTGGGTATGGGAGTGGAAGAAGAGGTTGTGGTTGTAGGAGTTGTAAGTTTGGTGTCTTTGGGTGCAGGTGCTTGGGCTGGAGGCTGTCGTGAGGTGGATGGCTGCCTGCGTTTGTGTATCTTGGAAGAGGGGGTCACAGACACACTGGGAGAGGACACAGGGGACGTGTAAATGGCAGTGGGGGTGGTGACTGCACGTGTGCTGGGGGTTCTGGTGTGTGTGCTGCTGAGGGACGTAGTGGCTGAAGATGTTGTGCATGCAGGTGTGAGTGGAGACGTGAAAGGAGGGAGGATGGAGATGACGAGGAGGGGGACACAGTGGAGGCAGTGGGTGTTGGTATGTCTGTATGTGGATGTTGCTTGGGTGAATGCCTGTGTGATGTGTGGTGCTTATGTTTGCCTGAGCTTCCCTTGGGTGTTGAGGTGTGTGCAGGCTGGTCTGATGGTGTCCCTGGGATAGGCAGAGGTACAGGTGATAGGGTATGTGTGGAGGAAGTTGGAGGGGGGAGGCTAGAGACAGGGACAATGGCTGCCATCAGTGCTGAGGCCAGAGTCTGGAACGATCGCTGAAGGGCAGCCTGACCAGAATGAATGCCCTCCAGGTATGCATTACTCTGGTGCACCTCCCTTTCCACACCCTGGATGGCATTCAAAATGGTAGACTGCCCAACAGTGAGTGTCCTCAGGAGGTCAATGACCTCCTCACTGAGGGCAGCAGGGGTGACTGGGGCAGGGCCTGAGGTGCCTGGGGCGAAGGAGATGCCCACCTTCCTGGGTGAGCGGGCACGGGGCAAACACTGAGGGGCTGCTGGGAGGGCGGAGCTGGTGCGGTGGGTGGCGGCTGTACCTGTTGTTGCGGGGGGCACAGATGTTGCCGCCACCACAAGGGAGCGCCCTTCAGAGGACGAGTCGGTGTCACTGATGTCTGCTCGAGTCCCCGCTGTGGAGCTCCCCTCGCCCTCTGCCCCACTGGTGAATTTGGAGTCCGTTGCATGCCCCTCCATGGCCATGTGGGATGCAGCTCCCTCGTGCTCCGATGCCACTTCTCCTCCGCCTGATGATGCTAATGCACACATGAACAGGAAGACCACAAAAAAGGGGGGGGGGAGAAAATAAAGACATGTTGAGTGCATGCATTGGCGACACCGTTGGCGGACAGGACAGACACAGAAGCCCCCTGCACTACACCGCGCACTTGGGGTCGACTATTCAATCCGTGGGACATGGCCTACAAGCCTATGGACGACATCTGCACACATAGATGACACAGGGCCATGAATAGCTGTACTAGGCACCCCACAGAGGTGGAGGGCGGGGGCACAGGGCCATGCCTTACGGAGGGGCCTAGCCTACAGAAATCGCCCTGGCCTAGGGATACCCACAGCCCTCCTCCCCCACCCAGACACCTCCACTGCACACAAAGTCAACAGAATGAGAGTGTACTCACCCCCTTGTGTCTGCTGTGATGTCCTCACGCGCCCATCCAAATCGGGGTAGGCCACCGCCAGGATCCGGGACATCAGGGGGGTCAAAGTCCGACTGGCACCCCTCCCACGTTGGGAGGCCATCCCCAGCTTAGCCTCCGCCGTCTTCCTGCTCCAGCGGCGGATGTCCTCCCATCTCTTCCGGCAGTGGGTGCCCCGTCTGTGGTGGACCCCCAGGGTCCGGACGTCCTTGGCGATGGCACGCCAAATATCGATCTTCTGGTGGGCGCTGACCTATGTGAAATGTACAGGGGGAGAAAAACAGTCATCACCTTCTGCATATTCAATGTGAGTGGCCCCCCATCCCTACCCTTGCCATGTGGCACATGCTCTCACCGTCGTTTGATGCATGCCTCAATCGCTCCCCTCCCCACCATCTTTCATCCACCCCACTCAACACAGGCATTGCCCATAAAGCATGCTCCCTCAGTACTAACCTGTTGGTCTGGAGGACCGTAGAGTAGCGCGTACTGGGGGAGGACCCCATCCACAAGTTTCTCCAACTCCTGAGCTGTGAAGGCAGGGGCCCTTTCCCCAGTCGCATGAGCCATTGTCTCTTCCAGACCGAGGTCACAGCAGCACTTGCAGTGTAGGTCCTCTCCTGTCGAAGATCAGGTATCGAGTGATTAAGCAGATAGAAAATGGCGGTCACGCCCGCGGCGGTGCGTACCGCGGCGGTGCGTACTGCGACCGCCGGTGCACATCGTCATTGGCTAATGAGACCCATAGGGTTCAATGTTAACCAATGCTGCTTTGCGCCGCGGTCTTCGACCGCCTACCGCCAAGGTGTGCCACGCCAGCGCATTTACCTCACATCCCATTGTCGCACTTCACAGGTCAGGCAGCCACCATTTCAGGGGCCCACATGGCTTACTTTTTACTGCGTCACACATACGTAGGCCTTGCATCAACACTAATACAAAGCATTCAATGGAATGAGAATCGTGTTATGTGCAAGCTGTGGTTACGTACCTGTGGGTTGATTGACTCTGTGCTCGCTGTTGTCCTTCATAGGCACCGTCCGCTGGGATATGCGAGGAGATGGCGGAATCTTCCTGTGTACAGACCGCTGGTGGACCTGTTGACAATGGAAGAAAGACATGTCATACTGACATACAGGCTTGACCGAGCCACTATTCATGAACTGTGTGCCCAGCTGGAGCCAGACCTGATGTCACCAATCCGCAAACCCTCAGGGATCCCCCCTCTAGTGCAGGTGCTGTCAGTGCTCCATTTCCTTGCAAGTGGGTCATTTCAAACAACAGTGGCCATATCATCAGGGATGTCCCAGCCTATGTTTTCCAAGGTGTTGTCCAGAGTGTTGTCTGCCCTGCTGAAACACATGCGCAGCTACATCGTTTTCCCTGAGGTGGGGGATTTGCCTACAGTGAAGGGTGATTTCTATGCCCTTGGACATATCCCCAACATCATAGGTGCCATTGATGGGACCCATGTGGCTTTGGTTCCCCCCCACAGGAGTGAACAGGTGTACAGAAACAGGAAGAGTTATCATTCGATGAATGTGCATATAGTATGTTTGGCAGACCAGTACATCTCCCATGTTAATGCCAAGTTCCCTGGCTCAGTGCATGACGCGTACATCATGCAGAATAGCAGCATCCCTTACGTGATGGGTCAACTCCAGAGGCACCGTGTGTGGCTAATTGGTGACTCTGGTTACCCCAACCTGTCATGGCTACTGACCCCAGTGAGGAATCCCAGGACAAGGGCAGAGGAACGCTACAATGAGGCCCATGGGAGAACTAGGAGGGTGATTGAGCGGACCTTCGGCCTCCTGAAGGCCAGGTTCCGCTGCCTCCATATGACAGGTGGATCCCTATTCTACTCACCAAAGAAGGTGTGCCAGATCATCGTGGCCTGCTGTATGCTTCACAACCTGGCTTTGCGACGACAGGTGCCTTTTCTGCAGGAGGATGGTCCAGATGGTGGTGTTGTAGCAGCTGTGGAGCCTGTGGAGAGTGAAGACGAGGAAGCCGAAGAAGACGACATAGACAAGAGGAACACAGTAATACAGCAGTATTTCCAATGACACACAGGTAAGAATACACACCGGCATATTACATATACTTAAACACTACTACCTCTCTACTGTCGGCCCTTTTCCCCCAGTGTATGGTAACTGAGTTGTGACTTTCCCTTCCGATTTCAGAGATGTGGGCCCCACTGCGTGACATCTGCTTTGTTTCCCCATGAACTACAGCTGTGTGACATTGGTATGTTGGCATCACAATGTAAATAAGCATTTTGGCACGTTAATGTCTAATACATTTGTTCAAAATCACAGCCAGACTCCTGATTGTTTTGTGCAATAACTGTGTTTATTACAGTGCTCTATATTGGTGTGTGGTTGCAAATCGGTGAGGGGTGATGGTGGAGGGTTGTCCATGGCAGAGTCCAGACTATTTGTATCACAGGTGCATTGTCCAAATGCCTGTGGAAAGTGGAGCAGGGGCAGTTTAAGGATGGACAGGGTGACAATGTGGGACAGTGGGATGACAATCAGGGAGGTATCCTTTCCTGGCGGGGGTCTTGGCATCTTACTCTGTCTTCTTCCTGGATCTCAGGGCCCACTTGCGGGGTGGTTCTCCTTCTGCAGGGGGTGGGGTGCTGGTGGCCTGTTGGTCCTGTGGCGGGGCCTCCTGTCCACTAGCGCCGGCAGAGGTGGTAGGCAGTTCTTGGTCCATGCTAGTGTCAGGGGCCCTTTGTGGTGCCACAGTGTCCCGCAATGTGATGACTACCAGATTCAGAGCCCCTACAATGGTGCCCAGGGCGGAACTGATGGTTCGTAGTTCCTCCCTGAAGCCCAAATTCTGTTCCTCCTGCAGGAGCTGGATCTCCTGAAACCTGGCCAGTACCCATCGTCTCCTGGGAATGATGGTAGGCTCCCATGATGGAGGAGAGGGCCTCGTGGAGAGTGGGTTCCCTGGGCCTGTCCCCCCCCTGTCGCACAGCAGCCCTCCCAGTTCCCCTGTTTCCCTGGGCCTCTGTCCCCTGGACCGTATGCCCACTACCACTGCCCCCAGGTCCCTGTTGTTGTTGGGGTGGTGGGTTAACCTGGGTGCCCTGTAGTGGTGGACACACTGCTGATTGATGTGTCCTGGGGACAGAGGTGTGGGCCCGCTGGGTGGGTGCTGTGCTGGTGTTCCCAGAGGGGGGAAGGTCTGCTGTGGCCTGTGGCTGTCTGAGGGGAACCGACTGTCCCGAGGCCCCCGATGGGCCGGGCTGGTCATCTAGATCCAGGTCGACAGAGGTGCTGTCATCACTGTGGGCCTCTTCTGGGGGTGGAGTGGATATTTGTGGACCCTCCTGCGCGGTGACGTGGCGTTCGGGTATAAAGGGATGGTTATTGCATCTGTGTGTCCCATAGCGTGCAATGGGTGGGTGCCCGTGTACCCCAGTGCTTGCATTCCTGTGTGGGGGCTTTTGTGACAGTGGTTTGGGGGGGGATGGGTATGTGCAGTGGGCATGCTTTGGTGATGGGTGCCCATGCTTTGTGGTCGCATGCAGGGCTTGGGGTTGGGATGGGTGGGTTGTGATGGTGAGACATTTGCAAGGAGTAGGTGTGATGGGGGTGAGGGTGTGGGTAGGGGAATGAGTTGGCATGCTGGTGGGGTGGGGGGGATGAAGTAGTTAAGATGAGATTTACCAGAGTCCATTCCTCCAGATACTCCTGCGAGGCCCTCAGGATGCAGGATCGCCAAGACCTGCTCCTCCCATGTTGTAAATTCTGGGGGAGGAGGTGGTGGACCGCCGCCAGTCCGCTGATCCGCGATGTTGTGCCTGGATACCATTGAACGCACCTTCCCCCGTAGGTCGTTCCACCGCTTCCTGATGTCGTCCCTATTTCTTGGGTGCTGTCCCACAGCGTTGACCCTGTCGACTATTCTGCTCCATAGCTCCATCTTCCTGGCAATGGAGGTGTGCTGCACCTGTGTTCCAAAGAGCTGTGGCTCTACCCGTACGATTTCCTCCACCATGACCCTGAGTTCATCCTCAGAAAACCTGGGGTGTCTTTGCGGTGCCATGGGGTGGTGTGGGTGATGTGTGGGGTGGATTGTGTGGTGCTAAGTGTGGTGATGTGTATTGGTGTGTCGTGTGAAGTGCGTGGTAATATTGCTGGGTGAATGTAATATGCGCGTCTTGGTGCTCGGATATCTATTTCTCTGTGCGTGGTACCGATTCTCTAGGAGTGGAGGTTTGTGGGTGATGTGGGTGTGTGTTTTATATTTAATTGGGTGTGTGGTGTGTGTATGTGTCTCAGGTGTGTGTATTTTGAATTGTCCAATGTGGGGATGTTTTGTAAGAGTGTGTGTATTTTGAGCGCGGCGGTGTGTACCGCCAATGTAATACCGCGGTTGAAAGACCGCCGCGTGTATTGTGGGTCGTGATAGTGTGGGCGTATTTCTGTTGGCGTGACGGTGGAGGTTTGGTCATCGCCAGTTTCTCGCTGACCTTTGCTGTGGCGGACTTTTGTGGATGTCTGTATTTTGGCGGTTTGCCTGTTGTGGGTCAGAATGACCGTGGCGGTTTACCGCGGCCGCAGCGGTATGTTGGCGGTCTTCTGACAGCGGTAAGAGGCTTTTACCACCGATGTTGGAATGACCCCCTATGTGTTGCATATTGAAATAAAATGTTTGGTGTGACCAGACACTTGTAGCAATGTGTTAGTTTGTGTTGGTTGTAATCCTTAGTAGGACACTGTACCTATAACACATCCTTCCTTGCCATTGTATCTTGCTTCGTCATCATTTGCTGCACATGGTCGTACATCTCTACATAGCAACAATTGAAACAGAAGCCAGCAGACACAAACTTTGTGATATGTGGTATTTATTGTGAATTTGTGCATAGAATAAAAATAAGGGACATGATGGAACAGAATAGTGAAGGGTTCAGTCATGGTGGATGAAATCATTTTAATAGATGCCACAGCATTGTAAATCAAAAATCCAATGTACTCCTCCCATAGGAAATAGAAGGTAGTTGAAGGACAGTCAACAGAGTGAATATGTGGCACACAAAGGAGTTCCTTCAGAAATAGGTCACTTACTGGCAGTGGTTGGTGTCTGGCCATCTGCACCTCCTGAATTCTTAGCTGAACATCCCGCTTGCGTAGGGGGGAGCTGCTGCTACAGTGGCAGGGATGTCTGGGGTGGGTTCTACCCCTGACAGGGCTTCCCTTCCATTGGCTGGCACCGATGAAGAAGGGCCTGGTGTTTCTGCGCCAAAGGAAGGAGTAGAGTGTTGCTGATAATCCCTGAGCAGGGTACTGCTAATGTCTCTCAACAACCCTGTTAGGGATGCCAGGTTGGTATTGGTGGCCTCCATCTGTTGAAGCATATCCCTCTAGATGTCCATAAGCAGCTGCTTGATCTCCCCGAGTTCGTTACTACCTGGCCCATCACACCTTGGGACTCCTGATAGACCCCAAGACTTGGCTGGTGGAGTCCTGCCCAGGAGCATTCCCAGTGGCCTCACCCTGGTGGTCCACAGCATCCCTCCCATGCACCCTACTCCCACTGGCCTGTACCCTTGCCACCGGATGCCCCCTACTGGTTCCAGGACCATCATTGTCTGAGGTGTTGTGCTGCAACTCAGGATCCTGTACTGGAGGGCACAAGATGTTTGCCACTGTCCTAGGGACACAGGTTGAGGGGCAAATGGCTGCCTGTGAGGTTGAGGCAACGGGCTGGGAGGTCTTGATGTGGGCACAGTAAGACCCACTGTCGGGGTCTGACTAGGTTGTCCAGATGGGCCAGAACCGTTCTCCATCTATCCAGTAGTGTCATCATGACTGAGGGCTTCATCCAGGGTGATAGTGGCAGACTCGTCTGTGGCATTTGTGGGGCCAGTGACAGCTTGACCTATTGATGTGAAAGATACAATGTTACTGGTGGTATTGTAACATCTACCTCCAAAGGTTGACAGAGACATTTTGCAAAGCCAGTGTACATAGTTGGTTTGCAGGTGATACTATTGTGATAGCTACCCATGGTATTGGTTGTATTGAGCTGATATTTGTGAAGCATGCCAATTCCATTAGCAGTTAATTTGCACTTGGGAGGACGGGTAGAGATTTACATCTTGCCACTAGTGCAGGCAAAACAGTGGCTGGGCAGAATGTGGCTTTGGCCATTTTGAGGCCTAGCTGAATGTTATGCAGGTCGACCCATGAGTTTGTTGTATATGTGATTGAAGCCAGTGCATTGTGAGTGTGTCTGCAGTCAATACCATTCTGGTGATGCATCTTGAGGCCTTCTTGAACATTTATGTTGCTCACTGTGTGAGCTGGCCTCAATAGTTTCGCCTTGGCTTAGCAGTTCAGGATAGAGCTAGGTGACCAGTCGCATCTCTGAGTTGAGCATAGTCTGTATCTGTGTCCCTCCCAGGTGAGTTAACATGATGTGAGAGTGATCAGGCTAGGATTTGTGGACAAGTGACCACTATTCTGCTATTTGGAGTCACTTGAACAGTGCCTCCTAGGAGTTGCATTAAGGTCACTCCCCTAGCTCCCAACACTAGACCCAGGTGAGTAAACTTAACTTGAGAGCTCACTAACAGATGCAGTGGGGCAAGTGTACACTGGGCTGGTGATTGGAGTTAGCAAAATAGGGCCCAATGGGCTTGACATTCACGCCATTCCAACTAGTTCTCAACACTAAACAAATGTGATCCTCGCAGGTGAATACTCTTCCATTGTGAGTTAACAAACAAAGGTATTTTCACAGGGGTACACTGGGCTTGTGTTTTGAGTTGGCGAGACAGAGCCTCCTGGCCAACAGTCATGTCACTCCCTCTACTTTATACACTTGAGAAATGTCATCCCCCCAGGTGAGTACACTTCTTTTGTGATTTCCCAAACAAGAGTCTTTGGAGAAGAAGTCTTTGGACTGGTGTTTGACATGACAGTTAGTGAGCCTCCCGTGAGTTGCAGTCATGTAACTCCCTGTACTACACACACTGTACAAATGGTATCCTCCCAGGTGAGCACAGTTCAATTGAGAGCTAAGACACAGGGGTCCTTGGACAAGAGAACACTGTGTTGGTGTTTGGTTTTCTAGAAACAGGGCCTCCTAGCATTGGCAGTTATGTAACTCCCTCTACTACACACATTGTACAAACGGAATCCTCCCAGGTGAGTACACTTCAATAGATAGTTGAGACACAAGGGTCTTTTGAGGGGATAACACTGGTATAGAGTTGTAGGAATAGTGCCTGCTGTGAGTTGCAGTCCTGTCACTCTCACTACTCCCCAATACTTGGCAAATGTTATTCCCTCACGTGAGTAAGCTTAATTTGGGAATTGACAAACTGTGGTCTTTGAAGAAGAGAAAATTGTGCTTGTGAATGGAGTTACCGATACAGGGCCTGCTGTGAGTTGCATTCATGTCACTCACTCTAGTACACACTCTTGAACAATGTTGTCTGGTGTTTGGAATTACAGAAACAGAGCCTCCTGGCATTAGCAGTCACGTCAACCCCTGTATTACACACAAAATACAAATGTTATCCTCCCAGGTGAGTGGACTTCAATTGGGAGTTGACAAACAAGGGTATTTTTGTCAAAGTGGATACTGGGGTGGCTGAGTGGAGTAACAGTAACAGAGCCTCTTGGCCTTAGCAGTCATGTCAGTCCCTGTACTACACATAGGCCCTCATTCTGATTCTGGCGGGCGGCGGAGGCCGCCCGCCAGAATTCCGCCCTCCAAAATACTGCGCCGCGGTCAAAAGACCGCGGCGGGTATTTCAAGTTTTCCCCTGGGCTGGCGGGCGGCCGCCAAAAGGCCGCCCGCCAGCCATGGGGAAAACGACCTTCCCACGAGGATGCCGGCTCGTAATCGAGCCGGCGGAGTGGGAAGGTGCGACGGGTGCATTTGCACCCGTCGCGTATTTCACTGTCTGCCAAGCAGACAGTGAAATACTTGTAGGGGCCCTCTTACGGGGGCCCCTGCAGTGCCCATGCCATTGGCATGGGCACTGCAGGGGCCCTCAGGGGCCCCGCGACTCCCCCTCCCGCCATCTGGTTCCCGGCGGGAGAACCGCCAGGAACTGGATGGCGGGAGGGGGAGTCGGAATCCCCAAGCCGGCGCAGCAAGCTGCGCCGGCTTGGAGGATTCCTGGGGGCAGTGGGAAACCGGCGGGAGACCGTCGGTTTCCCTTTACTGACCGCGGCTAAGCCGCCGCGGTCAGAATGCCCCGCGGGGCACCGCCGGCCTGTCGGCGGTGCCACTACGTCCCGCGGCCCTGGCGGTTCTATACCGCCAGGGTCGTAATGAGGGCCATAGTATACACATGTAATCCTCCCAGGTGAGTACACTTCAATTAGAAGTTGACAAACAAGGGTATTTGGATGAGAGAACACTGGGCTGGCTGATTGGAGTGACAGTAACAGCGCTTGCTGGGACTTGGAATCATGTCAGTCCCTGTACTACATGGACTATATGCTTGTTATCCTCCCAGGTAAGGCGACTTCCATTGGGAGTTTATAAACATGGGTATTTGGAGAAGAGGACACGGGCTGGCTGAGTGGACAAACAGTAACAGCGCTTGCTAGGAGTTAGAGTCATGTCAGTCCCTGTATTACACACAGTATACAAATGTTATCCTCCCACATGAGTTCACTTCAACTGTGAGTTTACAAACATGGGTATTTGGAGCAGAGCACAAAGGTCTGGTGAGTGGAGTGACACTGAAGGTGGTACAAGGTGAGCAGTGAGCATGCATGACATAACATTTTGGTGACATTATTAGTGTTGTGACTTACCAAACTTCAGCTCCCCCAGCTATTCCTGTCAAGCCTTCAGGATGCAGGATGGCCAAGACCTTCTCCTCCAAGGGGTCGAGTTTTAATGGAGGAGTGGGAGTGCCACTGCCAACCTTATTGGCCTGCAGTTGATGCCTGGAGACCAGGGAACAGACCCTGCCCGTGAGGTTGTTCTACCTTTTCCTGAAGTCCTCCCTTGTGCGCAGGGTGGTGCCTACAGCATTCACTCTGTTGATGATCCTGTCCCACATTTCCATTCTCCTAAGAGGAATAGTGTGCTAGACTTGGGCTCTGAACAATTGTCTCTCTGCTCTTATGATTTCATCCACCATGAGGCTTAACTCTTCATTAGTGAAACAAGGATTTTTAATATGTGCCATGGTGGTAAAAAAAAAAATATATATATTACAGGGACAGTGACTTACTAAAGTGGGGATGTGCCTAAGGGTGTGACTGGCCAAAAGTGTGTGCAGGGCGTTGTATGGGATGTGAAAAGAAGAAAAAGGTGTCTAGTATCTGTGCAGTGTGGAAAAATGTCGCTCTGTCCTGCTGTGTCTTGCTGTATAAATGCAGCGGATTGTGTGTGTGAAGTGGTTTGTTTTATAGCATGATTTGCAGGTGTGTCATGTGTGGCAATGTGTGTCATCTGTGTTATTTTAAAATCCATCCAATGTGCTGTTGTGTATTACTTTGCTGACCGCCGTGATTCGGACCGCCATTGGCAGACTGCCAAGGCTGCCCACCACTGCGACTTTGCACTTGTAATATGGTCATTGGCTAGTCGCAGGGCTGTCGGTACTGGAGTTCAAACCGCCTATTTCCGGGCCTCCGGGCCGCTGGTGGCTTGCATTTTTTGGTTGGCAGCCAGCAGTCCTGCCTATGTAACTCGTAATCGGGCGGTCTGGGACACCGCAAACATGGTGGTCTTTTTGGGTCCACCAACATGGCAGTCTGGCAGTCTGACTCCCAAACTCTAATGAGGCCCAAAATATTTACTCAACACCTGGAAATATTTCCCTATACAATTTAGCTTTCAAAACATTTTTAATGAAACACATGTTGGCTGAAATGGTGTCGGAGGTACTGTACCCTGTAAAACAACTGTAGAATAAAATACTAAAAACTTAAAATATATGTAATTGTCACTTCCGTGAAACTCTAAATACAAAATTTGAATATTCCTGTTACGCTATTGGTGTGGTATTAACTCTAACTGCTTAAGAAAGTATCAAGTAACACATGTTTATGTTCCCACAATCCACGTCTAATGACAAGACACTGTTAGTAGTTTGTTTTGAAAATAATTGGACCAAAAGAGCATGCTAGAACAGCGCACAAGTGTGCCTGCAGCGTGAGAAATAACAGCAAGTGCATTTAGAGTAAACATAGACAGTGCAGCATAAAAATGCAAATTATAGAGTTTTTAAACTTTTAGGGCCTCATTTACAAGGCCTTCGTGCAACCGTTGTATCCTTTTCTTTATCCGGTGGCGGCGCTAAGGAGTGCTGTGCACTACTCCAGATTTACAAACTGACGCATTGGCCCAATGCATCAGTTTTTAAACCCTTGAGTCACATTATACCTACGCCAGGTATAATGTATGCAAAGAAGGCACTTCCAGGCAAAAGCCAAACAGAACTGACGCAATGAAATTTACATTTCACTGCATCATTCTGTAACTTCACTGCGTCAAAATTTTAACGCCTGCTCAGGCGTTAAACTGAAGCAGGGCTTTTCCCGACGGAAGCCTTCCTCGCATTGCTGGAATGGGTTGATTTTTTACGCTAGTCCAGCAATGCGTGAGGTGAACGCCAAAGATGCATCAGAATTTCTGATGCATCTGTGACAACCTGCACCATGGACCTCTGTATAGTAAAGACAGCGCATCCATGGCGTTATGGAATCGTTGGGCAGCGCAAGAAATCTGACGCATCAGGGCCGATGTGTCAGTTTCTTGTAAATGAGGCCCTTAGTACCTCAGTTACAAGGCTTTTGCACCACCATTTCATCTTTTTTTATGAGGCGGCAGAGCTAGCAGTGCTTTACACTGCTCTAGATTTAGAAACTGATGCCTTGGGCCCAATGCGTCAGTTTGTAAACCCGTGCACCATATTATACCTGCGCCAGATATAATGTATGCAGGGTAGGTGTTCTCACAGGAAAAGTCACACAGAACTGGCACAGTGAAATTGACAACATTTCACTGCGTCATTCTGCGACTTCACTGCATCAAAATATTACTGCCTATTCAGAGCAGGCATAAAATTGACGCAGGTCTCCTCCCTATAGGGGGCCCCTCCCATTGCTGTAGTAGCCTCATTTTGTTTTACCCTAGTCCAGCAATCCCTAGTTTAGTGCCAACAGATGCATCATAATTTCTGATGCATCTGTGAAAACGTGCGCGATGGAGCTCTGTATTGTAAATACAGTGCATCCATGGCGTCCTTAGTGAATTGTAGGGCAGCGCAAGAAATCTAATGCATCGGTCCGATGCATCAGATTCTTGCAAATGACGCCCTTAGTCAGAAATAATATAGCAGCAAAACGAAAACAGGTTGCGTCCAAGAAGTGAATGAGAAACAACGCTCCAGTTAACACGCATTTCTTTGGGAACAAAACGGATGTGATAATTAGAGAAGCTTTGCGGTTGTCTGATGAAAAGAGATGCCTATAAGAATACAAATTAGTAAAAATAAATGTTGAGTGACCGATTGATTGGCACTACTTTTGAGTGCTCGCTTAACGAAATTCAGTGAATAGTCAATGTCCTTGCAGTGCATTAAAATAGTTTCAAATCAGATAAACGTGAAGTCTATTATTGATGTCGCTCTGCTCTCTGCTGGCCAATATTTAGTGGTTCTAATTTCAAAAAGGATATGTCAGAGGTGCATAACAAGGTACAACACATGATTAGAATAAATCATTACCAGAACCAAATTAGCAAACTGGAGGTTGTCAGTACAAATTTGAAAAAAAAAATGTTTACTAACCATTCACAACAGTAGCTTTTCAGCTTTCGTTATGATTTTTTTCTGCCAAAGATATGGCAGGTTGCATACACTATGGGTTTATTTGAATACTTTACTATCTCACCGCAGGTCATTAGTATTTTTTATGAGCATCCCCTTGTTTGGACAAATCCATTCGACATGACATTTTCATTTTTTTTCACCAAACAGTCTTTGGAATATGCAGTGTCAATGTGCAACTTTTCACAATATCAAACAAGGGTCCATTTTGAGCTTAATTGTTCAATTATTTATTGGTAATCTCATTACTCTAATTTTATTTCCCCATCCCAGTACTTGCATCACGAAATATGTCCACTATCCAGAGGCTGGCGCTCAGCTGCCTACTTAAAAAAAAAGATATTAAACTCCGCCGTCCAGTTAATTGTATTAAAAACGACCTTGAGCCAGAAACATCTTGAGGAGACCACCAAAGCAACCCAGTGGATCGTGGTTACAGTCAAACACACAAAAATGAGGTAAGAGGGCCACACGGACTGGGATAAAGTAAATTAGAGTAATTAGGTTAAGGGTAAATAACCCTAGAATTGCTTCCTCATCGCTTCTTCGTGCCAAGCAGCCATTACAGCATGACGATCTTCAAAAGTAGGTGCGACCACATTGACCACCCACTAAGGTTGCCACGCGAAAAGAGTAAAAATCCAGAGGACAGGTCCTCGTTTTACACTGAATTGTGCATCTTTAGGTAAAAATATGAAACATGGTGCATTATATCAAATTGTAATTGTAAGCACTGCCCCAAGCACGACGAGCCGCCATAATGGAAAATTCCCTCCCAAATAAGTTTTACACGCATAGCTCCTGTACGGATAAATTGATTTCACTTCTTTTTTGTAATTCGTTCAGCAGGCGCTGATCTGGGTGTGGGCAGGGGTCCCCGTTGAGGCCATGACAGTAGATATTGATAGAGACGGTCAATATGTCTTTGGGAGGGGACGGCTCTCTGCTAAACAAATTGTACTGGCAGTGTAGGAGGCTGGCCTGGTTTGTAGTAGGTACCAAAGGTACTTACACCTTATACCAGGTCCAGTTATCCCTTATTGGTAAAATGCAGTCAGTGTCTAGAAGCTAGGCTCTCTAGGGGTAGTGTGGGCCAGTAGCCAAGGCCTAACTAGAAGTCATGCAAAGCTCATGCAATACCACTGTAGTCACACTGTACTTACACACATGAAAGAAAATACTCAGTGTTACAAAAATAACAATACAATACAAAAATAAAGGTATTTTATTTTGGTGACACAAATGCCAAAAATACCTTAGAGACTATACTCCCTTAGGAGGTAAGTAATATACACAGTATATACACTAGCATGCAGAGTTAGCTGTCAAAACAGTTAGAAAATAGTTCAAATGGTAAAAATCACAATAGTTAGAAATGGGCCTGGGGGAACACAAACCATACACTAAAATGGTGGAATGCAATAGTCGGTTTCCCACCTAGACAAGTGTAGTGTGTAGAGGGGCACTGGGAATGTAAGAAAACACCAAAGGTAAGTTATAGAACCCACCCTAGATCCCAGGAAAGAAGGAGTAAATCACAGTAGGTTTCCTAAAACACACAAGAACGTGATAGAAGATTGTGCAAGAACCAGAAGAGACTGCAAAACACCAACAATGGATTCCTAGACCTGAAGACCTGTGGAAGAAGGTGACCAAGTCCAAGAAGCACTGAAGAGTCCAGAGAGAACAGGAGCCCCTGCCAACCCGGATTAAGTTGCAAAGAAGAAACATCGGTGAAGAAGAACAGTCAGTAATGCACCCAAAAAGACAGATGCGAGTTCCTGGTTGGTGCATATGATATCCCACGCCAGAGGGATGATTGCAGTCTGGTTTCCGTCGCTGGATTCAACCAACAAGCCTTGGCACACGCAAAGCATGCCGTTAGTGGAAAATGGCACTGCCCGGGACCAGGAGGGACCTGGTGGCCTCTACCCAGGAGGGGGCTCTCATCAACTCAGAGAACCCTCAGAAGACCAGGCAGCATGCACAGGAGTCCCACAGCACAGGGACAAAGAAGGTGCAAAAGGAGGCCCACGCAGCACTACACAAAGGAATCCCACGCTGCTCGAGAACCACTCAGGAAGCTGTGCATCACAGGATAGAGTGCTGGGGGCCGGAGCTGCAAGCTGCATGAAGAACTTCATGGAAGGATGCCAACAAGCCTTGGCAACTGCAAAACACACCGTGCATGGGGTACTGCCTTGCGTGGGAAGGCAAGCTCTTACCTCCACCAACGTTGGACAGCTGGACTTCAGGACCGTCTAGACCACTTCAGTCAACCACCCGTGTTGCTGGATTCATGCACTTCTTCAGGAGAGGGGACCCATGCCACCAGTCGTCACTGCAGAGGGGTGCTTGCTGAAGCAGGGAAATGACTCCTTCACTTCAAAGGAGATTCTTTCGTTCTTCTGGTACAGGCTGAAGACAGGCAGTCCTCGGAGGATGCACGACCTGAAACAGTTGCAGTTGCTGGCAGGACCTGAAGATACAATGTTGCAGAAGTTGTCTTTGCTTCTTTGTTGCAGTTTGTAGAGTTCCTGGAGGTTCCAGATGCAGTTTCATCGGTAGAAGGTGAAGTAAAGGATGCAGAGGATTCCTGTTGGAGTCTTGCAATCCGAATCTGAGGAAACACCCAGAGGAGAGACCCTAAATAGCACTGAAAGGGGGATTGGTCAGCTACACAGGTAAGCACCTATCAGGGGAGGGCTCTGACGTCACCTGCAGGCACTGGCCACTCAGATGCTCCCAGAGTGCCCTGCCAACTTGGAATTCAAGATGACAAAACCCAGGGACACTCTGTAGGAGCTCGGAGCACCACCCCTGTGGTGGTGATGGACAGGGGAGTGGACACTGCCCTTTCCTTTGTCCAGTTTCACACCAGAGCAGGGACTGGGTGTCCCTGAAGTGGTGTAGAATGGATTAGGCAAGGAGGGCACCTTTTGTGCCCTTTGAAGCATTTCCAGAGGCTCTGGGAGGTTATCCCTCCCATGTCTCTAACACCTATTTCCAAAGGGAGAGGGTGTATTACCCCTCCCCCAAAGGACATTTTTTTGTTCTGCCTTCCTGGGAAGCTGGGGCTGGCATAAAAACCTCTAAAGGCTGGTACGTCAGTACTGGGGGTCCACTGTGGAGCCCCCAGAGTGCATGGAACTATACAACCAATGCTAGAATCAGCATTGGTGTATAATTCTGAGATGTTAGACACCTTACATGCCCATATTCGGAGTTACCATTGTGAAGCTGGATATAAGTATTGACCTATGTCAAATGCATGCGTAAAAGAGCGTCCCCACACTTACAAAGTCCAGTCAAATGGTCCTGGACAACGTGGGGGCACCTCTGCTAGTGCAGGGTGGCCTCACACAAAGGTACTTTGCACCTGTTCACGCGTCCCTTTATGATATTTAATTACACATCAGGACTCGTTTTTAGGGCAATGAATCTTTTGACCCAGCTGAGAGACACCTTAGGACGAGATAGCTAATCAATATGTCAATCAATACGTCAATAATGTCATCAATATTTATCATGATAATACATTTAAAAGTCATTAATCACTTCAAAACTCTACCATGACCTTGCAGCCATGAATAACCACACCAGTTTAGTAGAATTTTATGAGTTTTATTCCCTATTAGTTACAATCTAAGAGCAGATGCGTCAATCTCAAAACCAAGAAACATAATAGCATAGTCACGATATGGCAACTTTGATAAGATTTCATTAAAGCGAGAATCACAAACATCAGAACATAACACGGCGTGAACATAGATCAAGTTTAGCAGATTGTCAATAATGCATCAGTTCAACAAAGCATAATGTTGGTCGGTTGTCTATTTGCGTCAGTTTAGTGAGCACCTGTCCTAACCACTGATTAGCATTAGCATGTTGGGCTTCATGCAAAACAATTTAGAACACCAATTTGGAAAGCATCTATCTAAGGTCTCTGTCAAAATAAGCAGTTGGTACCTAGAAAGGAAAAGTAAACAGACAAATCACAAATGCATTGTCATAATTACCCTCCAGAGTTTAGGTCAGCGCACAGGTGCAGTCTTCGTCCTCAGGACACCAGTCAAATCGCCATCAGTCAGGATTCAGCTCCGGGGCAAAAAGGGCACTTCATTCATAAAGCGGTAAAGTGTAAAAATGGACAATCTAAGGACGAGGATGGTTTTAGCAAAGTATCAAGCCACCAAACAGAGTGACAGAGTTTCTGGATAAAATCAATAGCAGTCCCTAACCCACCTAAATGACTCCCCGTGACATGGGTTTTTATCCCTTTTCCATTATACATTCCCCCAAAATTCTATTGGACATTTGCTATACCCCACTATCTTTAACCTATCAGAAAATACATTAGGTAATCCAACTCTTCACCCCATATTGTTTTACAAGTCTTTGATTGGTCTTCGTAATTGACGTCTTCAGAGGTGGCACGTCCGGTATGATTTCATCTTTCTGTAATTCTTTGCACATCTTTTGGTCAGCAGTTCCATTGTCTTCACCGGTTTGAATGACCTTGTACATTATATTAATCTACACTGTTTCAATTTACTTTTAACATTTATTCTGCAAAGGCTGTGTGAACAGATCTAACATGGTTGCATTCGTCTTCTAATTTGAAGAAAAAGAACACGCAGGGTTATGTCCCTTTGTGAGTCAGCATACTGAAAAATAGAAAAATGCATTTAATATGAGAGCCAAGGCAGCTAAGCTTCGGCTCATGCTAACTTAAGGCCTATGAGGATTTCAGCACAGATTCAATAACGCAATCATTAGTATAAACTTATTTAAACATAATATAAACATTTTGGTCATTATTATTAGTCTACGTATACATTGGTGGCCACTCCCCGTGGTCACAATTCAAGTGCACGTCTAAGCAAAATTACTATCATTATAGTTTCTATGCAGCATTATCACACATTGATTCATAAACATTTCATGTTAATATAGATAATATAAGCTACGCTCTTTCAGTCCCTCCTCTGATGACGTTCGTCATCACACAAACCTTTCCATTTGTCCTTTCACTTTAATTTTTCACTTTACGCATAATGCGCATTTCAAAATCTTGTCCCTTGTGTGAACTCTCCCAAATTTCATTAAACATTTTCTCCCTTTCACTTTACTCATTTCTCTTGTTTCTCTTTGTCCAATTTCTTTTATGTTTATCATTAATTTTGCATGCTCCCCATAATCCTAATAGACTGGCCTGAACAATTAATTAACCCCCTAATATTTCTGCAAGTACTCCATTCCAAATATTGCTAAACCAGCTCCCTACTCTGGCAATTCCTTTTCCTAATTTTTCCCACACTCCAGGTTCTTTCAAATCCTTCAAATCTGCACTATCTTTAGTTAGGTTAGTAAGCATACCTCTAATATTTTTACTATTATCTGGTATATATGAGCAACAATGACGCTCGTTGAGCATCTTGCAGACTCTGCCAGTTTTTGCTAAAAGAATGTCTAAAGCAATTCGATTTTGTAGAGTCATAGCTCTTTCCGCAGCAAGTTCAGTATCCATCAGGAGTATAGCCCCTGTAAAATTTGTCAGCATGTTATCCACAATAGTAGACAACTTTTGAATATTTATGGAGTTTAAGATAACCCCTACTGAAGGAATTATGGCTCCAAATATGTCTCCAATGACAGCAGCCGCTGTCTCTCGTTTTTGTCTAGCATGTTGTAATTCGGACGTTTTAGGTATTTGCTTTAAGTCATCAATCTGGTAAATCTTTAGGAAAACTATCCCCAAATAACATGTCCCATACCATCCCTTAGGGAGACGGTAATAAGCATTTAGTCCACAGATATAATAGATCCCAGGGATCGCTGGATCCTGTCCATTTAACATGAATGTCCATTTACTCTGAAACAAAAACACATGCCTGCATTCACTCGTTCCCACAAATAAAGTGTCATGTTCAGATTTTGGCCTATATATACAAAGCCTTCCTACACGTAATGCATCTATAGCTAGTTTGCCTTGAGTCTTTATTGCAGTGTAAGCATAATCATTTGCATATGTGCGTTTTTCTAGCCCCTTTTCTAATATTTCTTTCAATGCTTTGCGTCTATCATCAGTGTGATCTAAGAAGCTTTTCTCTACAGGTGTCAATAAGCAGGTCAGATTGTTGAGGTGTGCATAAGCTGTCCCAAATGTAAGCGTTGGTTCAAAGAAACCTCTTACTAATTTTATACTATGCTCCTTAGCTAGCTTGTTCAGAAACTCAATCACAGGCACAAAAGAAAACACTACATCCAAATTTGAATAAAAATATTGCACATGCTCCTGATTATAGAATCTTGTTAATAGCAAGCTACAACTTATCCCGTAAGTTAGTGGAAGGCTATGATAGGTGACCCCTTCTTGTGCTGATAAAGGAATCTTTATGCACACATAACAGTTTTTCGCATCCATGGTCTCAACGTACTCATTCAGCAAGCGATAGAAAACATTAGTAGAAAGTTCCCCCTTTGAGTTAGTTCCCTCATGCAAGTGTCTTGCATCCTGCTCAAACTTTTCCCACGGTGTTAGTGTTGTAGTCTCAGGATTTGAAGCATTGTTAGTCACTTTCTTATCCAACCACGGCATTCCCACAATCACTCCCACAATTATTATTGCACACACAATACCTAATATAAGACTCAACCAACCACACACCTTACCCTTCTTGTTACTACCTCTATTATAGGCCATGTCTATAAAGAATCAGATAGTAGAACAATAATCAACTTGAGGCTGATATAAAAACTATTTTCTTTTTTTTTCTTAATGCAAAAAGTCTCTTTCTCTATGCGTATATTTACAGCGTTTCACTCACTCCAGGACCCTTTTGTCAAATCAGGTTAGCGGCTTGTCATAATCAGGTTTTCAAAGTCGATTCAGGTTATCAGTGTCGCATCCGGTAATTTATAACTCTCTTTCTTAGCTTTTCCAACTTTCAATCTCTTTTCAGTTTTAACACAGTCTCTTTTCCTGACTGATTTCAGGTACTGTAGTATTGGCCTGGTACTTCTCGATCAAAACAGAACACTAAGAATTCTTGTTGCCATTAAGATGTTGTTGCATATGCCCTTTCAGGACCTGCGTACCTTCTATTTGCGATTCTTTTTCTTTTCAATCGGCGTTCGCCTTGAAATTCTCCTTCACTCAGATCTTCTGTTCTTGTGGTATTGGTTTCTTCTGTTATTGTTTCACCTGGTACGACCTTTTCTTTCCCAGCCTGCTTCTCTGGCCAGTTATCTCCCTTATGCGTCTTTTTCCTGCTTGTTCTTTCAGGATGCTGAACAGCACCCTCCTCTTGTACTATGGTTTTTTCTCTTGATGGACCTGCAACTGGCTCAGGGGATGCTGGTGTACTTTGATCTCTTTCTACTATTTCCCCTGCTTCTTCTTCTTCTTCTGGATCTGTAACGGGTTCAAGCTCTAACCCGTATCCGTCTGCTTCTGGGAGAACCTCCCCTTGATTTAGTTCTCCTGCTGCCTCTACTGAGATAGGCACACTGTCACCTCTCTCGAACTTGTTTACTGTTTGAGGGACAAGGCTGTTCTCAGTGGGCTCTTCTGGAGTCTCAGTTCTCTCTTGGCTATTTTCAGGCCCTGAGACTTCCCTCTCTGGAACTGTTGAGTTGGAAACTTCAAGTTCCTCATCAGTTGGACATGTTACCTTCTTTGTGTGACTGGCATGTATCCAGTTTGGAACGCCTGCACATTTCACAGCAGTGGTGTTGTCAATATTACTTGATATGGCCCCTTCCAGCGCGGCACCAAACACAATTTTCTCACGTGCTTCTTGACAACCACCCAGTCACCGGCTTGCAGGGTATGACCTGGATCACTGATCGGTGGCAATATGTTAGCTTCCACCTGGTGAGAAAAAGAGCGAACCACATCAGCCAAACCTTTGCAGTAGTCCAACACCATATCATCCATGATATTCACAAGAGCATTTGCAGGTACTGCGGGCAGTCTCATAGCTATACCCATAAGGATCTCGCGGGGTGATAGTCCTGTCTTCTTATCAGGGGTGCTCCTCATCGACATCAGCACTAAGGGCAATACATCTGGCCATTTCATATTGGTAGCTGCACACATCTTCGCCATTCTCAATTTTAAGGTACCATTCATTTGTTCTACTAGTCCTGAGGCTTCAGGGCGGTAGCTACAATGCAGCTTCTGTTCAATGTCTAATGCGGTACACAAGAGCTTAATCACCTCATTGTCGAAGTGTCTGCCCCTATCTGATTCTATAGAGACCGGAAACCCGAACCTGGGTATTAGTTCCCTAAGCAGCAGCTTTGCAACTGTGAGACTGTCGTTTCTACGTGTGGGGTAAGCTTCAATCCAGTGGCTGAAAACACACACAATCACCAACACATACTTCAATCCTCCACAAACAGGCATTTCAATGAAATCCATTTGCATCTTGCTAAATGGACCACCAGCTCTCCCTACGTGGCTCAAAGTTACCACAGTTCCCTTTCCAGCATTCATCTGTTGACAGATGATGCACCTGTGACAAGTAACCTCTGCGGCATGTCTGAATTTTGGGTTAAACCAGTCAATTTTGAATGACCTGATCATTGCATCTCTCCCAAGATGTTCCTGCCCATGATAGAGCCTCGCAAATTGTGACAGAAGACTGTTGGGCAAAACCAGTTTCCCCTCCTCTGAGACCCATAAGTCGTCAGCTCTTTGTACACATTGCATTCTCTGCCAGGAGCGTTTTTCCTCTTTGCTAGCACGACCCTGCAGTGTCTTTAGCTCGTCTAGTGTATCGACCACCCTTAATGCAAGATTCAAACAGGTGTCATTTTCAGTTTGTGGTAATAATTCCCACTGATCCTTGAACTACATACAGTTCAATGCACAAAATCTTGCGACTTGATCTTCATAACCGTTTCCCGTGGACACAAAGGCCCTCATTATGACCCTGGCGGTTTTGCACCGCCAGGGCCAACGGGGGCGGGAGCACCGCCGACAGGCCGGCGGTGCTCCCTTGGGCATTCTGACCGCGGCGCTTTGGCCGGGGTCAGAAATGGAAAACCGGCGGTCTCCCGCCGGTTTTCCGTTGCCCATTTGAATCCCCCATGGCGGCGCAGCTCGCTGCGCCGCCATGGGGGATTCTGACACCCCCTACCGCCATCCTGTTCCTGGCGGTTCGCCCGCCAGGAACAGGATGGCGGTAGGGGGTGTCGCGGGGCCCCTGGGGGCCCCTGCAGTGCCCATGCCAATGGCATGGGCACTGCAGGGGCCCCCGTAAGAGGGCCCCGCTAGTATTTCACTGTCTGCATAGCAGACAGTGAAATACGCGACGGGTGCAGTAGCACCCGTCGCACCTTCCCACTCCGCCGGCTCGATTACGAGCCGGCTTCATGGTGGGAAGGTCGTTTTCCCCTGGGCTGGCGGGCGGCCTTTCGGCGGCCGCCCGCCAGCCCAGGGGAAAAGTCAAAATACCCGCTGCGGTCTTGCGACCGCGGTACGGTATTTTGACGGCGGGACTTTGGCGGGCGGCCTCCGCCGCCCGCCAAGGTCCGAATGAGGGCCAAAGTCTTGCGACTTAACATGAGCATTGCATTTCGCCTGGCAATTTCAAGAGGTAACTGAATTGCATGTAACAAATCCTTAATTTGTTCACCATTTTTCACAGGAGAACCAGAAGAGGTCATGAAACCTCTCTGTGACCATAATTGGCCAAAATCATGCACAATTCCGAATCCGTATCTGCTGTCAGTATAGATAGTGACCCTCAGATTTTCAGCTGCGTGGCATGCCTTAGTAAGGGCAATTAGCTCTGCCACTTGTGCGGAATACACTCTCTCAAGCCAGGAAGCTTCAATGATACCAGCTATGGTACACACAGCATTCCGACTGAGTCTCTCAAACAGGATCCATCAAAAAACATAATGCAGTCATTTTCCTTTAACTGCGTACCTTGAATGTCAGGTTGGGCTTTGTACATAGTTCTGTTACCTCAAGACAATCATGCTCTACTTCCTCTTCATTATTAATCTCGGTATTCTCAACAGGAAGCAGAGTTGCCGGGTTTAATACAGTACATCGCTTCAATGAAACATTAGGTGACCCCAATATAATTGTTTCATATCTGGTAAGTCGGGCATTTGTCATGTGCTGGGTTTTGGTTCGAGGCAACAAACTTTCAACTGAATGGGGAACCATTACTGTCAAGGGATGTCCCATCACTATGCCTTCACACTGAGTGAGGCTTTGACCAACTGCTGCAACTGCGCACAAACAACCTGGTAAGGCTGCTGCGACGGGGTCCAAGGTAGCTGAAAAATATGCTACAGGGCGGTTTGCACCTCCATGGACCTGTGTTAAGACAGACAAAGAACAAGCATCACGTTCATGACAAAACAGTAGAAAAGGTTTCATGTAATCAGGCATACCCAAAGTTGGTGCCCTGCACATGCACTCTCTCAATTCCATGAATCACTCAAGCTCTTCTCTTGATAGGGTTATTGTGTATGGTTCATCCTTAATCTCTTTGCCTGTTAGCTTTATCAATGGTTTTGAGATAATTGAGAAGTTGGGTATCCACTGGCGACAGTAGCCCACCATTCCCAAAAACATCCTGACATCTCTCTTTGTTGTCGGGGGGTTCATTTGCAAAATAGCAGTCACTCTTTCCTTCGATATTCTCCTGGACCCCCTCTCAATCAAATGTCCTAAGTACTTCACTTCTTTCTGGCAGTGCTGCAGCTTTTTGGGTGACACTTTGGGGCATATTTATACTCTGTTTGTGCCAGATTTGAGTCGGGTTTTTTTACGCAAATCCGACGCAAAGCTAACTCCATATTTATACTTTGACGCTAGACCCGTCTAGCGTCAAAATTCTTGGAGTTTGCGTAATTTTTTAGCGTGGACACCTACCTTGCGTTAATGAGATGCAGGGTAGGCGTTTCCATGCTAAAAATGACTCTAAGGCATTTGCGTCTTATTTAAACTCCTGTACAAAAATGACGCACAGGACGGGGCTGGCCTTAAAAAATGACGCACAGCCGCATTTGCGTCATTTTTTAACGCCTGGTCAGGGCAGGCGTTAAGGGATCTGTGGGCTCGGAACACCCCTGGAGGACACCCATGGATGGGGGGACCCCTCTCAGGTAAGTACAGGTAAAGTAGAGGTAAGTATTTTTTTATATTTTTTTAAGTGGTACAGAAGTCCCCTGGGCATGGCCATTGGGCAGTGGGGCATGACTCCTGTCTTTCCTAAGACAGGAGTCATTTCCATGGTGGTTGCGCGTCATAAAATGACGCGAGTCAGGTTAGCGTCAACATTTTTTACTCTAACCTGACTTGCACCATTTTTTGACGCACAACCCCCATTATTCCCAACGCCAGCGCTGCCCAGTTCGCGTCATTTTTTTTTACGCTCACCATGCAGCAGCACCGGCTAGCGTCATTCCATAAATATGACGCCCGGCTGGCGCGTTGGAATGGGGTTAGCCCGCGCAAATTTTTTTTACGCAAAACTGATTCAATGATTCAGTAAGGCAATTATGTCATATTTACAATCTTTTGTCCTGGACGCAATCAGAAAGTCATCAATGTACTGTACTAGAGTCGAATTGAAAGGCAGTACTAGGGATTCTAAGTACTTTTTCAATATCTGATTGAAGATGGACGGTGATTCAGAAAAACCTTGAGGAATTCTGCACCAACTGTACACCTTGTCCAGGAATTTGAAACTGAATAAAAACTGGCTGTCCTCATGAAGAGGCACCGAAAAGAAGGCTTGTGACAAATCTACAACGGTGAACCATTCAGCATCGCACGGGACCTAAAACATTATCACTGCTGGATTGGGCACTATGGGGCAACACTTTTTCTCAAATCCTGCACAATTCGAACCGTCCCACAAGGCTTTTTCAGACCCATTATTGGTGAATTACATGGACTGCTCAATACCTCCTTCAGGACTCCCTGTTTCACAAAGTCTGCTATTATTTGTGCCACCTGAATAAGGACATCTTGTGTCATATGGTACTGCGGCACCTGGGGAAACACTGCATTTGGTTTCACTTGAACATTAACTGGTTCCACTCCTTTTATCAGTCCCACTTCTTTTCCTGTCAAATCCCACACTTCCTCTGTCACTGTTCCCTGTAATTCAGCCGGTAAGACAGTCACTGTAAGCATCAGGAATAATGTTATCAAAGGGTAATCTTCATTTGTGGTTTCTGCTTCCGACTCTGAGAACTGACCATCATCCCCTTCATCATCACTGTTTGTCTGCACCTCAATCCCATCATTGGAACATGCAATCGAACATTTCGTTTTCCACAGTAAGGGGGTTATTCTAACTTTGGAGGAGGTGTTAATCCGTCCCAAAAGTGACAGAAAAGTGACGGATTTACCACCAGCCGTATTACGAGTCCATTATATCCTATGGAACTCGTAATACGGCTGGTGGTATATCCGTCACTTTACCGTCACTTTTGGGACGGATTAACACTCCTCCAAAGTTAGAATAACCCCCTAAGTCTCTTCCCAGTAAGGATACCGGACCAGAATCACAGACTACAAACTTACGCAGTCCCTGGAAGTTGCCAATCTCAACTTGCACTGGATCTGTAATTGGATTTGTCAAGTACTGGTTAGCTACTCCGACCACTCTTATGGTACTCCCTGAAAGTGGCAATTTCTGAACCTCTGCACTTCTAACTGTAGAGCGAGTAGCTCTGGTATCAACCGGGAATGAGACCTTGTGACCCATTACCTTTCCCTCTACATAGGGTCCCCTCTGATCTACCTCTAGGGACGCTGCAAGCCTGCACTCTTCACTGTCTGAACTATCATCCGACCATTCCTCATTCATTCCATCTTCACCACGCAATGGGAATTGCTGTACTGTATTATTTTGGCTCATCACCTGACCTGTGACCTGCGACCTGCTGAGGAAGCATCACCTGTTGCTATCCCATTGGAGCCATTGGCAGTTGCATTTGCTGTCTAGGTACCATGGGAACCTGCTGTTGTACTTGCTGTATTTGCGCTGGCTGAACACGCGGCAGTTGCATTTGCTGCATGGGCTGTAACCCTTGCATCTGAACCATGTTATTTTGGAAGTTTGGATTTTGATTTCTCAATTTTGGTCCTCTAATATTTTGCAATGTACCGACATTAGTGCTTTGTTGAACGACACCATCCTGCACCACATTTGGGCATTCCCACTTCCAATGCCCCACGCCCCTGCACGTGTGACATGGCGACATCCTTTTCATCTCTTGTACATCATTTTGAACCACAACAGTATTCAAGTCCGGACCGCGATTCACAAAACCTCGACCTCGACCTCTTGGTTGTGCCTGAAACACACCATTCCCTTGCGATTGTTGCTGTATCATCTGCTGAATCACATTTCCCTGCATTCTTGCCTGTGCAGCCCTTATCTGCATCACCATCACTTTTTCCTTCAACTTTTTCTGCTTCAGCTCAATTTCATCACTACAGTATTTCGCATACTGCAACACTTCATCAATCGGCTTTGCTTGCCAACAGATCAAATGATTCTTAATCATCTGGCTAACCTCTGGTCTCAACCCTTCAACAAATCTGAACACGAGATTGTTCATGTCTTTCGGCTCAATTGTCTCAGTATCACTGTAATGTTTGAATGCCTTCAACAACCTCTCATAGTAAGCATGTATTGATTCCTTAACCTCCTGTGAGGTCCGGTCGATTTTCTGCCTTTCAGTCACCTTCGGCAACACTTTCTGCTTCAAAAACTCAATCACTTTATGATAATACTTCATCACCTCCTCAGAGGGTGCTCCGGTCACCTTCTCCCTTGCCGGCTCCTGCGTCGGCCAGTCTACTCCTCTCTTGCACTCAAGCCATAAGTCGGGCGGAACAATGATCTCAAACCAGGTATTCAGGTCTTCCCAGAGACACTTCGCAAGCTTCACAAACCTATCTGTTTGTTGGTACCACTCGATCGGTTTCTCCCTCAACCTGGGATAATCATTTGTAAAAGATAGGATGTCTCCCCTGGACCACGGTACATGAATTAAAACCCCACCAGCTGTCTCTCTCATTGGTAGCATTTTTACTGATTCCGTATCTGGTGCAGATTTACCTTTACTTGTTCCTGGGCTGTCACCTTTCTCCTTGTCTCTTTTCTTAGCCCATCTGCCTTCCCACTTTTCTAATGCTCCCCATATTTGCTCACTTTGTAATATTTCTTTTAAATGCTTTTTCATTCCGGCAGACCTCATGTGCTTGAAGTCTTTTGAATCAAAGTCTAATCTGTAACTTCTTTTCAAATGTTTAGTATTCTCAATGTCGATATTGTATTTGTCTGCCAGGTTCGCTAATTTCTGATGTACCTTGCCTACTTCCTTAGTAATCTTAGGGCACAGGTATCTCAATTCTGCTTCTGTGTATGACTCTAATCTGTTTACCCCCATTGTTCCATCCACTAATTCAGCAGCTTCCACGCCCAGTCTCACAAAGTTCAGGTACTCATCTTTCCCCAACCTTTCTGGTTCTACTGCAGTTACTGTAGTCTTTTGAGTAGTAAAGGTCTTCTCTAACCACTCATTCAACTGTTGTACCGTAAAACCTTGCAGTGAAATGTTCCCTGCATGCATCATCGGCGACTGTGAAGCATTCATACTTATTGTTTGTGGGGTTAACACTCCTAGCCCTGCCTGTCTCATTGCTTCCAACGGGGCTTCAACTGGGCTAAGGTCTATCAAAGACCTTGGTTTTTCAACCGCTTACTCTCCTGGGGCCATTACCGAGGGGTTCCTACGGACCCTCCTCTTATTACATCTTGGGTCATTACTCCCTGATCACACACACCAGGCTTACCATGTGCATACAATGGCACCGGTGGACCAACAGTAATTGGCAATGATATTGCAGCTGGTGTCTGACCTGGTCCCAAACCTCGTGGAGCAGCAACTCCAAAGGTCTGATTTTCTGAAGCCGGGGCAGGTATTAATGGAGGACCTGCTGCTGGATTATACCCCGGTATCAGTTGTGGCTGCGGCTGGGGCAACAATTGCGGAGTTGACTCAATCTGCATTAACCTCGATTTTGTATATATCGGGTCTGGCGGCACTATCAGGTTTGTAGTAGTCTCTAGTATTGGGACGTCTGGGTAGATTCTTTGTATCTGCGGTGGAGGTTGCAACTGTATCTGCATGTCTGGCGCAATGGGTACACTGACACTATTCTGTATCAAACCTGTATCACTAGTCTGTACTGTATCAGTAACTCCCTTCTCCTGCGTCTGGTTCCCAGGACCCGCGCTAGTGCTCGGGACATTGTCGCTTATCGCATAAGGCGGGCAATCATGTAATATCCGATCCATAAATTCTTCATCGTCTGAATCATCTTCTTCTTCCCAAGATCTCTTAGTTTCTTTAGGCTTACTACAGTCTTTGTCTGTTTTAAATGTGGCTTTCTTCCCCTGCGTCTCATCTCCCTGTGTTATTGCTGGGAACAATTTTAATCCATCAACTATTCCCCGTCTCCACATTTTGCTCTCATTATCCCACCTAGCTTCCGCATATGTCTTTTCTGCCCTTTTTATTCTTCTTTGGAATTTTTCTTGTCTCTGTTTAAGAGCCATTAAATCCCAAATCGCTAAAGCCTCATACTGAGCTGGCCTCGGAGGTGGTTTCTGTACACTTAACATCCACCTTAAATTTTCTAGAACTCTCGTATTGAACGTCCCGTGTTCTGGGAACGCCAAACATCCCTCTTTTTCTGTCAATTTGCGCCCACTGTTTCATCCATAAGCAAGACGCCACACCTTTTTCCTCCATAACTATGTAAGCTGGAGTTCCCTCAGGCGGTGTAGGCTCCCCTTCATTCGCCATAATGTATGCATCTCCTTTCAGAGCACTCTTAAAAGCTTTAACAAAATTCATCTTTGCGTCTTTTCTTTTGTTTGTATTTAATCAAAAAGTGACTTTAATCCCCAGGACACTCTTCACTCACCTTTCTCAACCTATTGCCTCTCACAGACGGCAGCCAATCCGTGCGCGACCCCTCTCGATAACTGACCTATCTCAGCGCGGCACCACTGACGTCACACTCACACACTGCAGCTGACAAAGTCTTGCGGCTCGTCCGCCCCTCACTGGATTCACACCAAACTAATGCAAAATTACTGCGAGCACCTTTAAAAACAACACAAATTTGCCGGTTTACTGCAGGAAGGGTAACACATTTGCTTTAGAACTTTACAGAGATTTCACTTGAAAATTCGGCTGCTACTCTCTCCTTCTCAGTTCCCGCACCCGCAAGCAGAATTCGACCCGCAAATCCTACTCTCGACTTGTCAATGGTTCGTCCTAGTGCACTTTAGAACTTGCCAAATCTCCATCGAAGGTTTCATACATACAATTTGACTCAAACTTGACTTGTCAACCACGCCCAATTGACCTATTAAACCGCACAAATTACAACATAAACCCAAGTGTCCCCTACACTTGTCAATATACTCCGGAGTCTTAGACCACGACGGGTCCGTACATGAACAACCAACCACGTGGATAATTTTGAGCACAAGCGCCACACTCATATGAAGTACGCCGACTTCCCTACTCTCATACTGCGGAGTACGCCCACTCCTACTAAAACAACATTTACCTGGCCTAAATACACACAAACTTCACAAATCACCTGCAAAAATGCATAAGCTGAGCAAGGCAAACCCTATACCACACATACTATGACGCCGAGAACATTCCCAACTCACTTAGGCAGGCTCCGAGATCCCGGGAAAGTCATGGTGAATTTAGAAACACATCATACCTCCAATTTGCATTATCTCAGAAAAACTATTTAAACAATAATTCTCCGTCCTAGTGCCCCAAAGGGCCAAGCCATCCTCTGCTACCAGAACTGTTAACGCGTCCCTTTATGATATTTTATTACACATCAGGACTCATTTTTAGGCCAATGAATCTTTTGACCCAGTTGAGAGACACCTTAGGACGAGATAGCTAATCAATATGTCAATCAATACGTCAATAATGTCATCAATATTTATCATGATAATACATTTCAAAGTCATTAATCAATTCAAAACTCTACCATGACCTTGCAGCCATGAATAACCACACCAGTTTAGTAGAATTTTATGAGTTTTATTCCCTATTAGTTACAATCTAAGAGCAGATGCGTCAATCTCAAAACCAAGAAACATAATAGCATAGTCACGATATGGCAACTTTGATAAGATTTCATTAAAGCGAGAATCACAAACATCAGAACATAACACGGCGTGAACATAGATCAAGTTTAGCAGAGTGTCAATAATGCGTCAGTTCAACAAAGCATAATGTTGGTCGTTTGTCTATTTGCGTCAGTTTAGTGAGCATCTGTCCTAACCCCTGATTAGCATTAGCATGTTGGGCTTCATGCAAAACAATTTAGAACACCAATTTGGAAACCATCTATCTAAGGTCTCTGTCAAAATAAGCAGTTGGTACCTAGAAAGGAAAAGCAAACAGACAAATCACAAATGCATTGTCATAATTACCCTCCAAAGTTTAGGTCAGCGCACAGGTTCAGTCTTCGTCCTCAGGACGCCAGTCAAATCGCCATCAGTCAGGATTCAGCTCTGGGGCAAAAAGGGCACTTCCCTCATGAAGAGGTAAAGTGTAAAAATGGACAATCTAAGGACAAGGATGGTTTTAGCAAAGTATCAAGCCACCAAACAGAGTGACACAGTTTCTGGATAAAATCAATAGCATTCCCTAACCCACCTAAATGACTCCCTGTGACATGGGTTTTTATCCCTTTTCCATTATACATTCCCCCAAAATTCTATTAAACATTTGCTATACCCCACTATCTTTAACCTATCAGAAAATACATCAGGTAATCCAACTCTTCACCCCATATTGTTTTACAAGTCTTTGATTGGTCTTCGTAATTGACGTCTTCAGAGGTGGCACGTCTGGTATGATTTCATCTTTCTGTAATTCTTTGCACATCTTTTGGTCAGCAGTTCCATTGTCTTCACCGGTTTGAATGACCTTGTACATTACAATAATCTACACTGTTTCAATTTACTTTTAACATTTATTCTGCAAAGGCTGTGTGAACAGATCTAACATGGTTACATTCGTCTTCTAATATGAAGAAAAAGAACACGCAGGGTCATGTCCCTTTGTGAGTCAGCATACTGAAAAACAGAAAAATGCATTTAATATGAGAGCCAAGGCAGCTAAGCTTCGGCTCATGCTAACTTAAGGCCTATGAGGATTTCAGCACAGATTCAATAACGCAATCATTAGTATAAACTTATTTAAACATATTATAAACATTTTGGTCATTATTATTAGTCTACGTATACATTCGTGGCCACTCCCCGTGGTCACAATTCAAGTGCACGTCTAAGCAAAATTACTATCATTATAGTTTCTATGCAGCATTATCACACATTGATTCATAAACATTTCATGTTAATATAGATAATCTAAGCTACGCTCTCTCACACCCATCCTTCAGGGTAGGAAGGCCTGGTATATGGGTGACTTATAAGTGACCTGGTAAATGGCTGTGAAATGGTGCAAGCACAATTTCACACAGGCTGCAAAGGCAGTCCTGTAGAAGCCTTTGAATGGGCTCCTTTTGGGTGGCAAAAGTAATGCTGCAGCCCATAGGGATACCCTGGGGCTCCAATGACCTGGGTATCTAGGTACCATAAACTAGGGACTTATAAGGGGGCACCAGAATGCAAAACATGAGTGGAATACTGTGTTAACAGTATCCAACAACCAAATTTGAAGGGGAGAAAGAATAAGCACTGGGGTCCTGGTTAGAAGGATCCCTGTGACACAGTCAAACACACTGACAAACAGGCCAAAAATGGGGGTAATCATGCTAGAAAAATGCTACTTTCTCACAGGCATTATCTTTGCACCAAATCAAGGCCAGGCCTATTTCCTGCATGCATGCCTTTTCAGCACATCTGAGCTATTTAATGGGGGGGGGGCTACCTTCTCTGGGGAGATTTCAACTGTGTGCTTGGCCCTGGACCCCTCCACTCTAACCATACCAGGGATAGTGCCCATTAGGGCTCCTGCTAACGTCCACTCCTGGTTGCACACTGGGATATGGAGGATCCCTGGTGCACCCAACACCCAACAGACAGAGACTGTTCCTTTTACTCTATCTTATATCAGGTCCACAGGATGGGTTGCTTTGTCTGGTCTATGTCCCTTAGTGGTATCATTCCATATATGTAATATCTTGGTCGCACCCTTTCAGAACCTAGTCCCTTCCTATTGACACTGCACCTGTCAGATAAGTACACACTAATGTCCACATGGAGGCTGCATTCAGCAGCCTTGGAGGATACCTCCTTCAGGAATACGCTGATGGATTGTATTAAAGAATACTTCACCTCCCAATCAGGGATGGCCTCGAGTAGGATTTCGGAATGGGAGGCTTTTAAGGTGGTTGTGAGGGGGCATTGCTTGGGGCAGCTGGTGGGAATTCGACGCAACCTAGGAACGTGATCTCCTGAAACTGGAGGATGTCCTACATGCCTGTCATAATGAAGAAGGTGCAACCCTGAGGTTCGCACACATCTCTTGGAAACCCAGGATTCTTACAACCTGGTACTGGAGCATCTCCGTTGCCATGACTACAAAAGCTACATAGGCTGGGCACACGAGGAAGAAGGGAAATCAGGGAGGCTGTTAGGTTGTTTGATCTGTCCTGAGATCAGAGAGGTCCCTATCACTCATATACTTGCCTAGAATGGTGTAACCTTTTTTTCCCAAAAAGATGTTAACTCTTTGTTTGCCAGGGAGGAGCTGGTTACGCCCTCGGCCATGATGCTCAATGGCCGAGGACATAACCAGCTCGTCCTGCAACCGGCCTAAGCACTCCCCCTGTAGGCCACCCACCCGCCTCCCCTGGGCAGGGATGGAAGAGGAATCACTTCCCCTTCCACCCACAATCCCCCCAGTGACGTCTGATGACGTCAGCGCGCAATCGCTCGCTGACCTCATCAGAGGTCGCCCCATCATGCTAGAAGCTCAGCTTCCAGCGCAATCAGAAGATAAATGCTTTCATTTCTCTTCCGATCAGGGGTGGCGGAGATCGGAGAGACATGAAAGGAAAGGCTTTTCCTTTCCTTTCATATCGCTCTGAGCATTTCTGCAGCACAATCGTAAAGAGATCGTGCTGCAGAAATGCCCACTAGACACCAGGGAGGTTGTGTTTTTGTTTGTACAAAATAAAGGGAAGCGACCCCTTGTGGAAGGGTCGCTCCCCTGGGGGGCAAATGTATTTTAGGCCATTTCTGCCCCCGTGGGGGCAGATTGGCCTATTTCTATTAGGGCCATCTACCCCCAATGGAGCCAGAAACCACTTAGGCACCAAGGATTGGTGTGTGTGTGTTTTGTTTGGGGGGCAGGCCCTTGGGCAAGGGTTGCACCCCATGGATGCACATTACTGTTGACCATTTCTGCCCTCCTTCGCAGACACCATGAAAGATTTTTTTTCAATAAAAGAGGGTGTGGCCACACCCCCACCCCAAATAAATGGGGATACAATTATTCTGCCCACCAGTGGGCAGATGAGGCAATTACTCCTGATCCACTCCCGGGGGGCAGAAAGCCTACTAGATGCCAGGGAATTAAATAAAAAATTGTGGGGTGGTGGCTACCAACCAGTAGGGGCATGGTTATACCCCCATTCCAACTGAAGGGAGGAACAGTCTTTCAGCTGTTCCCCTGCACACTAACATCTTATCCCAATGGCAAGCAGGAGGACATTTGATTATTTTGGGGTTTTGGTTTTACATTTGGGCCGTGAGAGCTTGGTTAACTCTCAAAATCGTCTCACTTGGAATGGTGAGGGCTGCGCTTTTGGACTTTAGGACGCTGCTATCTAGAAAAATCTTAGAGACCTAGACACATCTGAAAACTAAGCATCTGGGTGAGTCCAGGGTGGTGAGCTTTACATGCAACCGCACAATTTTCTTATCCATAATGCCCTGCAAACCTCCAACTTTGCTTG